>NC_138770.1:348140616-348685616 GCF_965119305.1 Pelophylax lessonae
ATGCTCGTACTCAGATGTCGCAAATCCAGCCTCAGAGGGTACACTTTTTCCCTTGGAAGACGCAGATAATTTACTGAGAGCCATAGCAGATACACTGGGTATCAAAGCGCAAAAATTTGCAGAGCTTTCATTACACGATCAGATGTATAGAGGCTTACAACCGAGAGAACCAAGAACATTTCTGGTATATGAGACTCTGAAAAACTTAGTTAAGAAAGAATGGGAAGAAGCAGAAAAGAAGCTCTTCACCCCAGCTGCGATTAAACGCAGATATCCTTTCACAGAGAAGGATACTAAATCCTGGGCAAAATGCCCTTAAGTAGATGTCTCCTTCACCAGAGTCGCAAACAAGTCTGACTTGGCTTTCGTTGACTCCGTAACTCTGTGATGCTATGGACAAAAAGATAGAGGCACTTCTGAGAAGAGCCTGGGAAGCTGCAGCTGCGAATCTGAATCCAGCCATAGCTTCCCCCTGCACAGCAAGGATCTTATTAGTCTGGCTGACGCAGTTGCTAGAAGACGATACCCCAAGAGAAAAGCTGGTGAAAACCATACCCACACTAACCAGAGTGGCAGCATTCCTCACAGATGCATTGGCTGAATCCGTGAGTATATTGAAAAGGACCACTGGCCTAAATAATTTTGGCTAGGTGAGCCCTATGACTGAAGCCATGGGGAGGGGACATTGCGTCCAAAAATAGATTATGCGACATCCCCTTCACAGGCGATTTACTTTTCGGACCCAACTTGGAAACCGTTTTAGACAGAACCGCAGCCAAAAATAAGGGGTTTCCTCAAACCAAAAAGAAGCAGGGGAACACACCCTTTCGTCGGTCCAGGAGATTTAATAAAGCGGGACCAAAGAAGCGCTGGACACAACAAAAAAAGGCAAGGGAGATTTTCTCCTCCAGCCTTCTATTTCAAAAAAACAAACCGAAATAATGGTCTCCAGGTGGTGGGCAGGTTGGCGTTCTTTGCTCATCAGTGGAAGAAAATCGCGAAAAACGGATTTGTTCTTCGTACGGTAGCAGAAAGCTACTTGAATTTTCCCCTTGTCCCCCAACCAAGTATCTGGTTACGACAGTCCCGAATTCCACAGTCCAAGCAGAAGCCTTTTTTATCTGTGTTGGAGAATCTAATAAAACAAAAAGTGATTTTGTCATTTATCGCCGGATGAAGAAAAGACAGGAGTCTATTCACACATACTGTACTTGGGCTACATACTAGATGCCAAATTAATCAAGATTTTCCTGACTGAGGAAAAAGTCGAAACTCAAGGAAGCGTTTAAATCCCAGATACAGACCAAGTTCATGACCATCAGATGGGGCATGGCAGTGTTGGCTAATGAAATCCTCAACCCCTGCTATCACCTGGGTCCAGCTCCACATGAGACCTCTACAAAATCACATTTTGGCCTGATGGGGTGGTAACCCATCGTCACTAGAGGTGAATATTTTGGTTCCTTGTGCAATCAAAAGAACGCTCCAGTGTTGGCTCTGCCCGTTAATTTACCTTGAAGGACGCAAATGGACACAGACCGATCTGGTGCCGATCACTGCGGACACCAGCACTCTGGGTTTGGGAGCACATATAGTGGACCGCTGCGCGCAAGGAAAATGGTACCCTACTGGTTTAAAGCATGGTCCAACCTGAGCGAGTTAAAAGCCATAGAGGAGGCGCTAAGAGTTCCAACAGCGATTCAGGGCAAAGACGTCCGGTTTCAGTCAGACAATGCCACAATTGTGGCATACCTGAACAGACAAGGGGGGGCAAAATTGACTCATCTAATGGGCCTGACAGAAACACTGTCGTGGAAGAGAGAAAAATCAGATCAATCCCCGCCATCCATCTGAAGGGAACCTACAATACGCTGGCAGACTTCTTAAGCCGAAAAATCATAAAACAGATGAACTAGTTTTTTAAATCAAGAAATCTTGTGGTTCACCCAAATTTGGGGGATACCCGAAGTGGATCTGTTCACGGCAAAAATAAATACAAAGCTCTCCATTTTTCTCTCTAAACCCTACAGATGAGAACATCGGTGTAGATGCGTTCAACCAAAGCTGGGATACCCATCTGTGTTATGCATTTCCCCCAACTGCTCTAATACGAAAGGTGGTACAAAAGATCAAGGAAGAAAGGGCAACAGTAATACGTATTGCACCCCATTGCCCTTAGTGGCCATAGTTCAGTCACTTAAAAACCTTCAGTATTCAGTCACATCTAACACTTCCAGACATGCCAAACCTCTTATCGCAAGGGCCAGTCAACCACCCGAACCACCCAAGGTCCTGAAGCTTTCGGCCTGGTTCCTGAAAGGGTGAGACTACAGAACAAAGGTCTGTCAAACAGGGTGATTGACACCATCTTAGCCAGCAGAAAACCTGTGACTAGAGCCATCTACGTCTACGAAAGTTAAGGAAAATGTTTGTATTCTGGTATGAGCACAGAGACCCCTGACAAGGGGACTATTCCAACAATCTTACATTTTTTTTTTTTTTTTTTTTTACAGAAAGAAGCGGGCAAGGGCATTTCCCATAACACTTTTTAAGGTTCAAGTGGCAGCCCTATCTTCCAACCTAGACATTAGGCTGTCAGAAGACACGCTCATAAGATTCCTTCTGTCATTGAAAAAAAGCCAGACCCATGAAAGTTCAGCAGAACTCAGACATGGGACCTCCTACACGGTACTTAAAGGATTCCGCTCTGCACCCATTGAACCATTGGAGGAATTTTCATCTAAATACCTTACACTAAAAACAGTACTCCTGGTGGCGCTTGTGTTAGCAAGAAGAGTGAGCAAAATAAAGGCTCTATCCATGATGAAACCATAATGTTTAATTCTAAAAGATAAAATTATTCTCACACCAGACCCACCCTTCCCACCAAAGGTCTCTTCAGCTTTACACAGAACCTAGGATGTGGTTATTCCCTCCCTTCCAAATTCTATGGATAGCAAGAAAAGAGTCACCTACAACAAGCTAGATGTAAGATCCTGATGGCTTACCTTGAGAGAACTAAAGATTGTCGAAAAATGACCACACTATTCATTCTCCATGCAGGAGTCAACAAGGGGAAACCGTCCTCGGAAAGTACATTAGCCAGATCTGCTGGACAGCGACATGGTTGAGTTTCAATACCTTCGCAAGGCGTTACCGCGTCGACCAGCTGTCCAGTCAGGACCAGACATTTGCTTGCAAGGGGCTCCAGACTTTATCCCCCCCCCCCCCCCAGTAGGTATTGTATTGCTTGGTACATCCTCTCAGATGCTGCCCTGGAAGACTATTAGAGAAAACAGAGTTGGGTAGCTGGTAACTTTTTCTAAGAAGTCTTCCAGGGCAGTACTCGTTCGCACCCTAAACAACAAGGCGAAATATAGTGTTTGCAGACTCATGAGCTTACTGAGGGTTCTTTTGGTTATTTAATATTACTGAGGCATAAGATATCACTGACATTTTTATAATGGTGGACTTTTGTATCCTGTTTTAGGTGGGAGGAGCCTATCTCTTAGATGCTGCCCTAGAAGACTTTTTAGAAAAAGAACTACCGGGTACCTCCTTTTTTTTTTTTTTTTTCCCCCTCCGTTCTTGGTTGCAATAGGTTGGTTTTGTATTTTCTCTGATCCATCACTCAGTAACAATGTGCAGACTACAATTGCCATTTGCTGTCTCGTCTCTTGTCCCCTTCCACATTTGCTGGCTGAGAAATCAATGCCAGTCTCTCCCTTCATTGTGGTTGCTTGACAAAGGGAGCAGTGCCCCTGAAACGTGTCAAGGTCAGCCCAGTACCAAAAGTCGCCTCTCCTTTTGACAGCTTGCTGCATTGGTTTCGGGTGTAGATGCCACCGGCCTGTCCTTCCTCCTGACTGTTTTTGCTGGTGCTGAATTCATGCTCCTGCTGTATAAATGGCCTACTGGCACACAACCTGCCTGATGTTTCATCTGTGGCTACAATCCCAGGCTGGACTCAGGGATTTTAACCTGTAATTGTGCTTTGGTGAATAAAATTTTCAAAAGACTCACGCTACCCCTCTGGGGGGGGCTGCTGCACAGAGGGGTTTAAAAAAAAAAAAGAAGAAAACTTGAGCCTTTACAACCACTTTACCCATGTGAAGCACTACAATGAATACATGTTCATAATTCCAAAATAAAACCACAATTCATATACAATTGTGATATCAAAACTAACACCAGAAAACAAATATGAAAATCTCTCAAAGACCTTCCCGCATGTACATACATAAAGTGCAAAGTTAGTCCATCAATGAAAGTTAATGTTTAACCACTTCTGAACTGGAAGGTTTTACCCCCTTAATAACCAGGCAATTTTTTTGCGATACAGCACTGCGTTATTTATACTGGAAATTGCGCGGTCGTGGAACGCTGTACCCAAAAAAAAAAAAAAATTGTCCTTTTTTTTTCCCCACAAATGGAGCTTTCGTTTGGTGTTTGATTACCTGCACGATTTTTATTTTTTGCGCTATAAACAAAAAGAGCGGCAACTCTGAAAAAATTTCCCAAATCGCCTTTCAGTACAGCACCTGGAGAGAGTGCAGCTCCACCCAATTTCCCAGGAAACACTGCAGTCTTTTAAACATTTCCTCTTCCACCATGCCTTCAATTATCGTGTTGCCGCCATGGTGGAAGCGCTGCAGGGAACCATTAAGGGGGCTGCACTTTCTCCAGGTGGGAGAAAGGGTAAGCTTACCGCTTTATTTTTATTTTTTTGCTGTGAACCGAAAACAGCTGTGCAAAACTTGCATAGCAGATCTTGTCAAAGAGGAATCTTTGCAGCAATATAATTTTTTTTTTTTTCTCGTTTTTACTCCGTGAAAAAGTCAACAGATACTTTAAGTTCGGTCTGTTCTTTGTTTAAGGTTCCAGCAACACAGACAGACTCCCAGCAGAGTACTTTAGCTCCTTGGCATCCACAGTCGGCAGAGGCCAGTGACTCATAGGGAGAAGGGGCAAGTACACTTCCTTCCCTCAGGGATACGGATGAGGAGGTAGAGGAAGACAGTAGAACATCCACATAAAAATTGTCGTTAGAGGAAGTAGATGATTTGCTTGGAGCAAACTATACTACTCTCGAGATCCAGGAGTAAAAGGTTCAACTATCTGTGTATGACAGAATTTATCAGGGAATGGATGAATCTAAACACAGGGTTTTCCTGGTTCACAAGGTTCTATCAGAAGCAAGAATTCTTATGTCACAACGTAATGTTCAAAAATGGCCGATGCCCTCTGTCTTCTGATTTAGAGCCTGACATGGTTGCCACGGACATTGCCCTCCCTGAGGGATCACTGTCCACACACTCAGACGGGGAGGAGCCGATGCACGGAGGTACCACCCACCCAGCCATGGAGTCCTTTTGGACATCTGATTCAGTTTGTCCTTCCTGAGGGACCTCGTGAGGGTTCGGCTGCGTCTGCTGCAGCCATATTCAAGTTAATCAGACAGACTATTCAGGCCTATTCGTTAAAGGGTCAGGTGCCTCCTTTCCCTGTGAGGGCGCATTCTACTAGTGCCTTTTGTGTTTTTTCGCCATGAGGCATCTGTTGCTCAGGTGTGTAAAGCGGCAACCTGGTCGTCTGTACACACTTTTACAAAATTCTGCAAAGTTGATTTGATGGCCTCCTCGGATGCTTCCTTTTGGCCCCAAAGTTTTGCAGGCTGCTGTTTGATGAAGAGACATGGTTTTCTCTTTTGGGGGTGAATTTTTGTTTTGGGGGTAAGCTGTTGGTGTTGGTTGAGCTTTTTTTGTTGCCCTGTTGGCTACATTTTTAGCCTTGGAATTGCGTTAACAGTTTTTTGGTTGCGTTCTTCCTACCCCTCATGCCTACACTGCTTTGGGACGTTCCATTAGTGAAGAAGCACTGAGAGCTGCGTTTGTCAGAGGATGGAAGTAAAAATTGGATTTTTGTAAGAACTTACTGTAAAATCCTTTTCTGAGTCCGCTGACAGACACAGCTCCCGCCCCTCTATTTTAAGATTGGCTGTGTCTTCTTTCACTGTTTGCTACGAAACTGATTTTAGAGCACAGTGTGTCTGATGTAATGTCATGAGGAACAGCCCCTATAGGCGTGTCGGGTGAAAATTGGGAAAGCTTTTCACTGCCTAGTCTACTCCTGTAGATGGCGCATTACCCATTAGTGAAGAAGCATTGAGAGCTGCGTCTGTCAGAGGACTCAGAGAAAATTATTTTCTATTTTTTTATTTTTAACACTTTTAAGAAAAAAAAAAATCTGATCACTTATTGCTGTCACAAGTATTGTAAACCTCCCTTGTGACAGTAATAGGCAGTGACGGGTACTCTTTATGGAGGGATTGGGGGGTCAAATTATTCAAAATGCCCAAATCAGCATTTTTTAAATACATACTTACTTTTTTTTTTTTTTTTATAAATCTGCGCCATTGGCAGCTGAGTAAACCAGAAGTGACGTCGCTTCTGGGTTACATGATCGTAGACCTGATGAAAGCCGAATTTAGCTTTGTTCGGGACTCCCAACTAGCCGTCCGACGTGCACTCCCGCTTGCTGGGATATCGCTCGAGTGGCTTCTGAGCCGCATTTGCGGTTATCCCCTGAAAGCCGACTTTAAACAAAAAAACAGTACCGGGTTCATCACGGTACATCCACTTCTGCAAGCCGATGTACAGGTTCGTTGGTTTGCGGGAAGTGGTTAAACTCCTAGGGGTTTCACACTGACTATTAAGGGAAGCTATGAGACAGATGGGTTATATGACAGCGGGCAATACTGGTTATCCAGTAGGCACTAGAGTCGCACCGATACTAGTGTCGGTGCCGATACTAAGCATTTGCACGAGTATCATTACTCCTGCAAATGCGCCAATACTAGAAACGGATACTTTCAGTTTCGGTTCTTTCATCTGGCAGATTCCACAGCTGACAGATGAAATGTATACAAAAGAATGCCGGTAATTAGTAGTTAATAAGCAGGGCCACCGCATCCTTAACAACCAATGACGTTTCAGCCCTTTCTCTCCGATTTTCCATTGCCTGTAATTGCTTTTACCCTTTCCCTCACCGCTCCCCTTAAACTTTTCCCGCCCATCTGTAGGCTGTGAATTGTCTGCAGTTAGAAATACAGACAAGCAGAATGTAAACAAAAGTTTACACTTTATTTTATTTCAGGTACAGTAAAACCTTGGTTTGAGAGTAACTTGGTTTAAGAGCGCTTTGCAAGACAAGCAAAATTTTCAAATAAATTTTGACTTGGTTTACAAGCGATGTCTTGATATACAAGTAGCTTCAAGTCACAGCTGAGTATAAAAGGGAAGAGAGGCGCCTCTAAGTGTAGCAATATGGTTACATTTAATGAAGGTACAACATTTAGCAACTCACATGGTTGATGATTGGAACAGGCACATCTAAGTATGCAGGCATCCAGGCTAAAGCTGTCCACATAGACCATCCTCTGCACCGCCATCTACGTCATACCTTCCATGCTGCCCCTCGCTTTTAGATCCCTTTACTGCAGGGTGGTCTTCCCGGTCAGGATTACAGACTGGCAGCAGGCGGTGCAGAAGATAGTCTATGTGGACAGCTTTACCCCGGATGCCTGCATACTTAGATGTGCCTGTTTTATTCATCAACCATGTGAGTTGCTAAATGTTGTACCTTCATTAAATGGAACCATATTGCTACACTTAGAGGTGCCTTTCTTCTCTTTGATACTCTGTAGCTCCTACTGGATTTTGCTTCTTATACCCTTGTGGAAGTGGCTATTTGTGGATGGACATTTTATGGTTATATAACCTATCGCAATGCTATAATCTTTTTATATGGACTACATAAATTTATATAAGGACTTATGAATAAATGGTTGTGGAACGAATCATCTGAGTTTCCATTATTTCTTATGGGGAAATTTGCTTTGATATAAGAGTGCTTTGGATTACAAGCATGCTTCCGGAACGAATTATGCTCGGAATCCAAGGTTTTACTGTACTTGTATAGCGCTGTCAGTTTACAAAGCGCTTTACATATACATTGTACATTCAAATCAGTCCCTGCCCTCAAGGAACTTACAATCTAAGGCCCCTAACTCGCATACATACACAGTAGGGTCATTTTTTTTTATACAGGATCCAATTAACCTACCAGCATGTCTTTGGAGTGTGGGAGGAAACCGGAGTACCCGGAGGAAACCCCACGCAGGCACAGGCAGAACATGCAAACTCCAGGCAGGTAGTGTTGTGGTTGGGACTCGAACCAGCGACCCTCTTGCTGCTAGGTGAAAGTGCTAACCACTACACCACGGTGCCGTCCACTTAGGCCCTGTTCACTCCTGAGCGTTTTTCAGCTCATAAAACTCTCTACTCTGAAGTCTCAAAACGCCCAACAAGCAAAATCCCATTCATTTCAATGGCCCCTGTTCACATATGAGCGCTTTGTTGCTTGAAGCAAAGCGCCTGAAGCTCAAACAAGTACATTAACTTCTTTTTTGGCAGATTTACAAGTGTTTTTGTTGTCAATGCCTGCCTCCAAACACCTGCAAAAAACACGTGAAAAACCCCCAAATACCTGAAAACGATACGCTCAGGTGCGAATGGAGCCTTATATGTCCTAAGTTTCTTGATGTCCAAAAATGAGTGCGTCGTATTTGAGACATTCTTTAAACATTGGGGAAAAGGTGTAGAGATTAACACTGTTAAGAGATCTTTTTAATTTTAAAAGTCAGCAAAACCTTTTTAACAGCAAATAAAAGGTTCATTATTTTCTCTCTCCACATTTTGCTTGCAGAATTTTGCTTACCTTATAGACCCAAACCTATTGATAACCTTTGTCATTTTTTACATTTTATTGAATTGACAGTTAAACTAATTTTTATTTTTTTTCTCTGAGGATTTGGCTACAGGGATGGTTGTTCTTCTTCCAATTCTTTGGGACCAGCACTTGAAGAAAGACCTACAATAAATTGGGGTATGCTTCGCCAAAATAAAGCCAAATATGAAGCAATGAAGTGGGCTGGTATGTAAATCACATTTTTTTTTTTTTTCAATGTTTTTTCAAAAATATATTTATTGATTTTGCCAGTGTTAACTTGGTTTTAAAGTTGGTAATGCCGAAAATTGTTGACAGAATTATGTAACTCTGATATGCCTACTTTAAAATTCCTTACTGTCCATGATCTCCTTTATTTTTAAAAATGCTTTTGGGCCAGCGCTAAAAAAATGTGAAAGTAAAAAATAAAGGCTCTGCACAAGAAGAGCTTAACTGCACATCTATAAAAAACCTAAACCTTTTTATATGAAAGGATATTTTAGCAGTCCACAACGTGACTGTTTTGGTCTTTGAGCACCTTTTTACACATTGGAAAAAGTTTCAAGGAATGTTTCTTAAGACGAAATGCAGAATAAGCAGCTGCAGAAATAGAAACCATCTTTGGCTTCGTTCTTAACTCCTCCTTCAGCTTTCCATTGCATCTTCTCAAATGCCAACCTAAGTGGCAAAAATTGGTTGCCTTAATATGAAAATGGGCATGAATCTTAATGATCTAATAGTAGAATTGTATCCATAAAAATTGTATTGATATCTAATTACTGTACATTTGGGGTTATAGGGTTTGGCATAAAATATGGTCAAAATAATTGGAATACAGGTTTAGACTGGCCACTAAGGGGTGTTGACAACTTTACACCAAGATGTTAAATGTACACATTTTTATACTTTTTTATCTTTTATACCAGGGGTAGAACTATGGCCCTCCAGTTCAGGAACTACAATTCCCATCATGCCTAGTTATGTCTGTGAATCTCAGTTTTACAATGCCTCAAGGGATGTGTAGTTCCGCAACAGCTGAAGGGCCGTAGTTTGAGGATCCCTGTTGTGGTATGCAAAAATTAGAAATTAGAGTTTTAGTAGCATATTTTTCTTTTCAGCGTCAACACCTTTAAAGGCCTGATTTTTGCCCTTTTTTAATTTGTATCATTAATGGGATGTGGTGTTATTTTCGTCCACTGATGATTCCAAATATGTTGGGCTATATATATATATATATATATATATATATATATATATATATATATATATATATATATATATATATATATATATATATATATATATATATATAATGACGGACACCGCTCCTGACCTTCATAACCATTGGGTTATACTGCCCCCTGCTGCAGGGGTAGGACACTAGATAGAAAAAATTCTGGCTACGTCTAAGGGAAATCCCAGGGGATATACTATCTGCTATAGGTACTCCAGTTTTTTTTTTTTCTTGCCTAGTCTGGAGTAAGGACCTAGTTCTTTGCTGGGATCTCTGGTCCTGACAATTTTTTTTTCTTTTTTAGAGAGAAATTTTTTTTTCTCCTGTGTGTTTTTTTTTTTTTTTTTTCTTCTGTGAGATCTACAATCAACTGCCGGACTGGATGACGGGCTGGATAACCTAGATCCAGTGGTCACCCCAGTCTGGCCAGCAAGCGCAGACCTCAGCTCCGCACTAGGTCGGCCGCGACATAGCCCCCCCTAGACGGGGGGCTGACCTGCGAGTTAAACGCTTCGCGAGGTTGCATGCGACCAAGGGGTCCCGGCTGTGTGTGGTTGTACCTGGTCGGGAGCTTCCGCCTGGGCCTGTCCTTGTAGCCTAGGGGATCCCCCCCCCCAGGTGCCTGTTTCTGCTGGGTGGTGAGTCTGGTGGGGTCCCCTCCCTCTCTGCTGAGGATCGATTTAGGTGCTGTTATTAGCGACCAAGTGGTGCTGCTGGAGCAGTGGGGGTGTCCCTTGGCAGTGTTTTTACACCTTTTTTTG
Source organism: Pelophylax lessonae (assembly GCF_965119305.1). Lineage (NCBI taxonomy): Eukaryota > Metazoa > Chordata > Amphibia > Anura > Ranidae > Pelophylax > Pelophylax lessonae. Next base: position 348,151,399 of record NC_138770.1, read on the forward strand.
TGGGGTCCCCCTATTGACTCTATGGAGTCTTTGGAGCACATTTCCCTACCTGATCCCCCTCTTAGAGGCTGCACTGACGGCGGTCTTTTGGGGCGACAGGCTAACAAAAGGGCCCCCACCTTTCGCTGTCTCATCAGTCTCATCTGATTCCGCCACCGTGGACTTGGTCACCCTGCTGGGTCTGAAACCACGCGCCCGGAATCCTGATAGTGAGGATGATTCCGCCACATCTGCAACTGGGCACGAAAAGGCGCTGGTGGTAGCACTGATTATATCTGTGCGTAAGACCTTGAAGATGGAGGACGCAGCTGCGACAGAGGCGCAGCTTACCTTTGGCACTCACAAACCATCCAGAGCGGCAAAGGTGTTTTCTTTCCCTGCCTATTTTGACAAAATTGTTGCTAAAGAGTGAGATTGAACAAGGCAATCCCTTGTTTATCCCTATGAGGATTAACTGCGTTAATGGTGGATGGTCCCACCTATAGTGGACTCAATGGTTTTCAGGTTAATTGAAGCTACCTTTATTCCGGTTGAGGAGTCTCCGGCCTTTAAGGGTCCGGCTGACAGGTAGGCAGAGGCTATGGCCCACGTTATGTACACTCTGGCTGGTTCGGAACTGTGACATGGAGTGAGAACCAAAATCAGTTTGTAGCGTTACCCTTTGGTCTCCCCTCTGCTTCTCAGGGCTTCGCAAAAGTGTTAGCCCGGTTCTAGCATGGTTGTGCTTAGGGATCACAGTACTGGGCTACTTGAATGACCTCCTTCTGCGAGCAGAATCTCCTACTGCTTTGGTGGACAACCTTGAAATCACCATACGAACTCTGTGGGAGTTTGGCTGGATTCTGAATTTTCAGATGTCTGCTCTGGTTCTGTCAAAGATGGACTATCTGGGTCTGACTCTGGACTCGGCCTTGGCCAGAGTGCTCCTTCCTTTTGGACAAACTCCAGAAATTGCAGGCTGTAATTTGTCTTCTGCTGTCAGCAGATGGTCATCCCTCCGGACTTGCATGTGGGTGCTGGGCCTGATGGGGTCTACCTTTTTGTGGTTGTTCTGTTAGCACAGTTCCATATGAGGTCCCGGCCAAATGGGACAAGACTCCGCAGTCTCTGGACAATCAGATCCGGCTGAACCGGCGAATTAAGGAGTCCCTGATATGGTGGCTTAGTCTGGGAAAATCTTTCCTCCCCTCATATTGGACAGTGGTCACCACAGATGCCATCCTGTCTGCCTAGGGAAGTGTCCTCAGCAAACATTCTGCTCAGAGGATCTGGACACTGAAAGAGTCCAGACTACCGATCAATGTATTGGATTGCTGCACAATCAGACTGTCTGGATCATTTGACAGATCATCCTCAAGGATGTCCAGTGCGCATTCAATCTGACGATGCCACGGTTGTGGCTTATGTCAATCACCATTCAAAGGTGGGCAGAACGGTTCATTCCAGCCCTCTCCGCTGTACACATTCCCGGGGTGGAAAACCGGCAGTCGAATTACCTCAGTCGACGTTGGACTAAGGGGGTTGGTCCCTTTTTATCTGGAGGTGTTTCATCAGTTGTGTCTCTGGTGGGGCATCCTGAGGTGGATCTGTTGGTGTCTCGGCTCAAAAGAAAGGTGTAGAGGTTTCTCTCGATGACGCGATCCTCTTGCAGGCGCCACAGACGCACTGGTGGCCCCGTTTGTTCAGTATCATCTGGTTTACGCCTTTCCTCCTCAAGCTTCTGCCAAGACTAATACACAGGATCGACGCAGTAGGAATTCCGGTTATCTTAGTGGCTTTGGACTGACCTCGCCGGGCTTGGTACGCCGATCTTGTGCGGCTGGTGGCTAACGTTCTTTGGAGGCTTCCTCTCAGGGAGGATCTGCTGTCCCAAGGACCAATCCTCCATCCTGCTGGACTTCCGGAAGAAGTCACGACGCACGTGACGCAACGCGTAGGGAAGGTCGGAGCGTACCCGGAAGTGACACAATAAGGAAGTTATACACGCACACAGAGAAAGACGCCGATGTTTCCTTTCTAAAATGGGAGTCGCTACCTTTTTTTCAAATAAAGTATTTTGGATATTACTACACTATGAGATGTCTCTGTCTGTACCCCCTATTCTGAGAGTAAAGATTCTGATCTGGGAGGAGGAAAGAGTTGACACCTTGTGAGGGACTCCCTGGACACACCGATTTTAACAAGGCTTCTGGTAGGAAAGTGAGAAAGAGAAAAGATACAGATCTGAGAGGAGGAAAGAGACGACACACCCTGTGATGGACCCCCAGGACATACCAATTTAATACAGAAGGCTTTCTGGCAAGAAAGTGTGAGGTGAGAGGCCAGGCACATAGTTTGGAGGCACCAGCACGGAGGCTCATTCTCACTTTCTGCAACTATCACAGCACCTAGGAGTTTTTTTTTCTCACCACACCTGTCTTTTCCTTATTTTTGAACATACAAGATCCAATTTGCATGACCGATACAACATATGTCGATAACATCACTAAGCATCAAGCTTGAATTCCGAAATATTTGAAGTTACCCATGGACAGGATTTAACTATAAGACTTTGGACACTTCCCATTTAATAATATATATTGTGTATATTTTGTTTCACCTTGTTCACCTTTTTTTTGTCCTGCATTCACAGCTAGTGGAGACTACACCGCCAGTCCACCTGGCATATCTTTTTTTTTTTTTTTTTTTTTTTTCTTACTGCATTTTTTCTCACTGCATTTTAGTCCAAGCCTCCAATTAGTGGAGACAAATCACCCTAATAATCACTTGCACCATCACAAATGTTTGTATTAAAATAAGCAATACCAGCACTTTATCACGTGGTTCTCTTCCATATGTGAGATATATAGCTTCAAAAACAAGAGTATATTTATGCATTAATACGGAATTTTTAAGTTATTTATTTGCATACCTTTTGCACATAAAATATTTATCCAACGTGTATATTATTATTTATTAAGCATTTTTGCACACAAGATAATCTATCCACTTATACCTCTTACACTACAAAAAGGTAGCGCAGCACTATTACACTTTATCATATCTAAGTCAATGATTCCTACACTGGTAAAAGCTTGGAAATCTACTTCTAGAAAATCTACTATCATACGTGGAAGACGTACGTTGTGTGGTGAGTCTCTTGAAGTTCATCCTCGCTCCTTCTTAGTGGCTTGAAACTTTATCTTCCTACAATGGGGGGTTGAACAGAAATTGGCCTTGAGTACCATCAAGGGCCAGGTGTTGGGTTTTTGCGGTCTTCTTCCAACGATCCTTGGCCATACACTCTCTGGTGCGTACCTTTTTTCAAGGTGTCTGACCTTTGGCTCCTCCAGTGCAGTCTCCGTTGCCCCCTTGGGACCTCAATTTGGTGTTTTCGGTCCTCCAAAAGCCTCCCTTTGTGAATTTTTCGGGGGATTCCCTTGCTTACGTTGTCTCATAAGGTGGCTTTTTCGGTGGCTATTACCTTTTGCGCGCAAGGTGTCGGAACTGGTGGCGTTATCCTGTCGTCCACCTTACTTGGTGATTCACAGAGAGAAGGTGGTTCTTTGCCCCGGTTCCTGGTTTCTCCCAAAGGTTGTCTCTGATTTTAATTTGAATGAAGACTTTGTGTTGCCTTCCCTGTGTCACAAGCCTAAACATCCAAAGGAAATTTCCTTGCATGCCTTGGATTTGGCCTGGGTTATTGGTGTGTATGTGACAGCTACTGAGTCTTTTAGGAATTTTTTTTTGCAGTTCCCACACCATAGGTTTACCACTGCTTTGGGACGTCCCAATGGTTATGATGATCCGGAGCGGTGTCCGTCAATGAACGAAAGAGAAAATGGGATTTTTGACTTACTCTAAAGTCCATTACTCTGATATTCATTGACTGACGCAGCACCCACCCCTCTGTGGAGTCGTAATTCTTCTGACACTGCTTGTAACAAAACCTAGCGCAAAGAGAGGGAGTATACCCCCTGGGACTGCCCATAAGAGTAGCCAGATTTTCTGCCTAGTGTCCTACTCCTCTAGGGGGCAGTAAAACACAGTGGTTATGAAGATCAGGAGCTGTGTCCTTCAATGAACATTAGAGAAATGGATTTAAGGGAAGACAAAAATCCAGAGAGAATCTTCAGAACCATACCATTTGTTTAAATTTAGTTTTATTTTTGTTTTCCTTGTTTTCAAAGATATGCCTATAATTGAAAAGGCTTTCTATAAAGAATCTCCAAGTGTAGCTTCAATGTCTGAAGAAGAGGTGGCGAAATGGAGGTAAATACACCCTGTTCCAAATTATTATGCAAATTATATTTTTCTCATTTACCTAAATAAATAATTGATGTAAATAACAGTCAGCATAATTCACAAGTTATCAACTATTAAGAGTACAATTCAAATTTTATTGAACAAACCTCCATAGTATTTTTTTTTTTTTTTTTAAACATAAAAAACCTACAATGCACTGTTCCAAATTATTATGCACCGTAAGTTTCAAAACACTTTATAGGTTGAAAAGAACTGAAAATTTTCATTTGTTGTGTTTGCAGCATATTTACTGAAATCAAAAGCCATTTCAATCAAACTTATGACAACATTTTAACTTTTTAAACATTTTAACAGGTCACATTACATTTTAACATAGGACCCCTTATTTGATAGCAGCTTCACAAGTCTTTCGTCCATTGAACTTGTGAGTTTTTAGACATTTTCTGGTTGAATTTGTTTGCAAGATGTCAGAATAACCTCCCAGAGCTGCTGTTTGGATGTAAATTGCCTCCTACCCTCATAGATCCTTTGCTTGAGGATGCTCCAAAGGTTCTCAATAGGATTGAGGTCAGGGGAGACTGGAGGCCACACCATAACTTTCTCTCCTTTTATCCCCATAGCAGCTATTGATGCCGAGGTATTCTTTGCAGCATGAGATGGTTCATTGTCATGCATGAAGATGATTTTATTACGGAAAGCATAGTTCTTCCTTCTATACCAGGGAAGAAAGTGGTCAGACAGAAACTCCACATACTTTGCAGAGGTCATCTTTACACCTTCGGGGACCCCAAAGGGGCTGACCAGCTGTCTTCCCATGATTCCGGCCCAAAACATGACTCCACCACCGACTTGCTGACGTTGCAGCCTTATTGGATCAGTGTGGCCGTCCAACAACCATCCACTACTCCATCCATCTGGACCATTCAGGGTTGCACGGCACTCATCAGAACAGGACTGTTTGAAAATTAGTCTTCATGTATTTTTCTGCCCAATGCAGCCATTTCTGCTTGTGAGCATTGGTTAGTGGTGCCCGAATAAAAGTTTTTTTGCACATTTGCAAGACTCTGGAGGACTCTACATCTTGATGTCCGTGGGACTCCAGAGGCACCAGCAGCTTCAAATATGTTTGCTGCTATGTAATGGTATTTTAGCAGCTGTTCTCTTGATTCGATGCATGAATCTGGCAGAAATCTTCCTCAGTGTGCCTTTATCTGCACAAACCCATCTGCTCTGAATCAGCCACAAATCTCTTAATAGTGCGATGATCACACTTACGTTTTCGTGAAATATCTAATGTTTTTATACCTCGTCCAAGGCATTGAACTATTTCACTCTTTTCAGCAGCAGAGAGATCTTTTTCTTCCCCATATTGCATGAAAATGGTGCTCTGCTTAATAATGTGGAACACCCTCCTTTTAGTAGTTTTTCCTTCGATTAACAGGTAAGCCCAATTTAAGTATCACAGGTGTCCGAGATTGTTTTCAGTGATCAAAAGAGCCCTGAGACACAATGCCATCCATGAGTTAAGAGTTAAACTGAAAAACAAAATTTTTAATCTTTGACACTTAAATAGAATTTACATAATAATTTGGACCAGGGTGTAATGGCAGAACGAGGAGTTTTTTTCTTTTTTCCTTATGAAGAAATCTAAGGACTAGAATTAGTGGTGCACCGAAATTTTGGCAACCGATATTTTCGGCCGAAAATGGGCCTATCCCATTTCAGCCGAAAACTGGTTAAAGATGCTGAAAATTAATGGCCGCTAATGGCTGTAAAACGTGAGCCCTTCACTTCCTGTCAGGCGGATATCTCCGCTGACTGCTCCGCTCCGTTTCTCCACCGGCGCCGGGCGCTTTGTGAGCAACACTGATTGCTGGGATGGCCAGCCGACTGGCGTCTAGCAACCAGTGACGTCCAAGGAGAGGACCCAGCATGCACAGCAGAGGAGTATCCTCTTCGTCGTCGTCTGCGCCTATTGCAGAATGGCTCCACCCACCTCCTCCCTTCATGTGCTCTGGTGCTGCTGCTGGGGAGGAAGGTAATCTGGCTGTCTGCTGTGTTCACTCTCTCTCGCTCCCTTCGTGCTCTGTTGCTGCCGCTGCGGAGGAAGGTAATCTGGCTGTCTGCTGTTAATTCTCTCTCTCTCTCTCTCGCTCTCTCTCATAATAGCATATACTGTAAATTACTACCCTTTTAAATACCGGTATACTGATCCAAAGCACTTTAGATGAATTGGGTAACCAGGAACTGCCATCCACTGCTCCCTCCCACTCTTCAGTTTTTGTCCTAATGTCACCCCTTGATTCTTCCTCAGCTCAGGACCAGCATTAGGGCAAAAATACTTCCATGGCGTGGGTGACCCATTTTAAAACGAATTCCATAAAATTTACGAATATAAAAAATGAATTATACATTACCTTTATAATCAGAAAGGCTGGCACTTCTAGATGCACATGCATGTGATGTCACTTCTACTCTGCAAACAAATAACTCACATGCTACCCACCATACCTTGTGGCCAAATAGTATTACTATATCCTAATTCAAGACCCGGCTCAAACGTTTTGAAAATCCATAGCTCTCCTTTTAATTATCAAGCAGCAGCCTAATAGAGGTATTAAAAGTAATTACCTCCAAATCAATATTACCCTTCCATCTTTTTCCCCTTAAAAAAATAAAAAAATAAGATTTCAGAAATAATACAGGGTAATAATAATATATATGTATGTAGCAATAAATTTAAAACGGAACAGGCTAAAATGAGTTGATATGAAAATAAGTGAACGGAGATAAATTAATAATAATATAAGTGTCACGTGCAGTGGATAGTGAAAATAATGAATAAAAAATTAAAAATAATGAAATATCACTGGAAAGTACTTAGGGACAAAATGAATTAACGGAATATTTGAAAATAAGGTGTTGGAGTGCACACCTAAATAAATATCAAATGAAGTGATAAAAGTGATAAAGTGCAATATTACTATAAATATAACCATGGTAAAGTAAGTCAGCTGGGCAAGTAAAATCTAGCCAATAAAGTGACGATGTGCACAAAAATCAAACAGTGACTGGGTGTCAGCTGGCAAGAACAGTCCATAAATGTGTACAAGTGAACACTTTTCATGCGGCAATACCAGTAGTGACCCCACGGTGGGCTATGGTGAGGTGCTTGGTGGCCCCTATAGTAAATAGTAAACTCACCGGAAATGCCCACCCCGCACAGGGGTTTAGGGCAGGTAAATACAGTGGCAAAAGGGCTATTTCCACTGGATGGTCCTGGTTCCCTCAAGGTATCCTGGAATACAGGGTTGTGCCGGGAGGTCCCTGTAGGTCTCCGGGAAAATCAGGGGGCTCCTCTAAAGGGGTCTTGTGGGGTCAGTGTTTGGTAGATGGATGGGTTATTAATTCCAGTACTCCGGGAACATCAGCCAGTGTCAGCGGGACAAAGTGTTAGATGCAAGAACCATGTGGAGTATGGAGAGGGCACATAGCATAATACTGTATAAAAGGTGTATCGGTACTCACATTGAGGAAGTATGGTACAGGCAGTAAAAATGTCCCTGGAACGCAATGCATTCCACGCGCAAACAGGAACCGGAAGTGATGTGAAGGTGCCATATGCGTTTCATCATCCAACGTCTTCAGCGGCGTTGCGTCACTTCCACTCCACTCCCATAAGTACACTGAGGTTCCTAGGCAACGAGCAAATGGGTGTGCCAAAAAGCTACCGGCGGTGACATGCATGTTTGTATAGACTACTAGAACATGGTGGACGTATCAACACTGGAGTGAGCGATATTAATATGTGGCAAATTGGGTAAAAATATGTAGCAATGTATGGCAAAAGCTTAAATAAAAAAAACGGCGTAGACAACTCAAGTCCGTTTAAAAAGGAAAATAATGCCACTAATGCTGCACATACAAATCTAAATCCTAAATATATCATAAAAATAGTATTCCCATCTCGTGCCTTGTAGGGAACCGCATGGTAACACAGCCAGGAGAATTAAGATTATGGCATAAAGCCATAAAATTAAATCAGATAAAATACATAATGTATAATTTTAAAATGGGAAGAAAATGAGAACATCTAATGGACAAAGTAGGTATGGTTTATATAGCAAAGGAATACATACATGTCCTAAGATAATACATAAAAACAAATACCAACTGATGTCAGTGAAAAATGGTGAAAAAGGAAATGAAGGTGGAGGGAGATGATCAATAAGATGTTGGCAAATATATGTGTAAACCCAGAAAAAATATATAATTTATATTGTTTTAGCCCATAAATTAGGTATAAAGTAATAATAATGGTCCAGAAGTAAAAATGGGTGCAATGGGAGTATATATTAAGGTCCATAAATTGCAGGTACCTAAAATGAATTAATAGGTAAATTGTGATGGGGGAATATATATATGGGGATGGTAATGTTGAATTGAGTAGAGGTGGACAATGAATAAGACTACAATACAGCAGCTAAATTTAGATGGTAGATATTAATGGTGAGACGAGATACATGACCCTGGGGAGTTAGTATATGTGAAGGGGAAGGAATGTATATAAAGCTAAGAATGTATAACTAAATTATAAATATGGAATGTTTAAAAATGTTTTTTTTATATATATATATAAATATATATATTATAAAGGAGGATCAAAATTGGAGATAAAACAATTAAGATCAATATCTAAATTTAACCCTCTAGGCTGTAGAGTATTGAGCCTATAAATCCAGGCCATTTTGTTCCTGGAGATTTTTCTTGTTATCACCTCTCCAGTGGCCTGTGATGGAGACTATTCCATAGAACGTGAGACCACTAGGGTCCCTGTTATGTGCGTCAGCAAAATGTCTCGAAAGACTATGCTTGGGAAAACCTTTCTTAATATTGTTTGTAGTGGTGCACCGAAATTTCAGCAACCAAAATTTTCGGCCGAAAATGGGCTTATTCCATTTCAGCTGAAAATGGGTTAAAGATGCCGAAATTAATGATGGCCGCTGCGGGCGCAGCGCAGGTTTCAAAAATCCTGCCTCTGGCCAGCGGCCCGCCTCCCGGTGATGTCACTACTACGACTATGTGTATGAATATAACACACGGGGCGGGCTGGCGAGCGGCCGCTAGTAGCTGTGACTAAGTGAGCCCTTCACTTCCCTATCAGGCGGGTATCTCCGCTGACAGGGAAGTGAAGGGCTCACTTAGTCACAGCTATTATCGACTGCCCGCCCGGTGTGTTAGTTCATTCATACACATAGTTGTAGTAGTGACATCACCGGGAGGCGGGCCGCCAGCCAGAGCTGGGATTTTTGAAAGGAAGGACACAAGAGGAGCGGAGAGTTTGCCTACCTGTGACATGTAGTTGCCCACAAGTAAGGAGATTGCCATCATTGGGGTGGGTGGGGGCGCTGAGACTGGGGGTGGGGGTGCTGAGGCCAGGTTACCAATGGTATTTGTATTATGCAGCATTAGGGGGTTAATGTATTGCCACTGGTCACTGATGCATTAGTGACTGACCGTGGCAGTTAATTAACCCCTTTGTGCTGCATTAGTGCAATCAGTGTCAGTGCAACCAGTGTTAATTAACACCAGTGGCAATACATTAACCCCCTCATGCTGCATAATACAAATACCATTGGTAATTAAATTAACCACTTGCCAACCCGTCACAGTACTTATACTGTGATAGGGTGGCAGCTACAGGTGTACGTCGCTGCCTGTTTCTGGTGAATGCCCCTGTTCTATCTATTTTAAAATAATTTGGGGGAAAACGTAATTTCTCTTACGTCCTCCGATAGTCGCCGCCTCTTCATATTCGTCACATATGGGGTATTAGACTTTGCTCCGAAGGAGTAGCTAGGCAACAGAATATGTTAACATTAAAGCTTTTAACATATCCCACCCTCAAGGGGTGGTCCCCTCAGTCAATACCCTCCTACTTCCTGCAACCATATCTCAGTTTTAATGTCTAGCTTGTCAGGAGTGGCTGGCTCTCTCTGTGCTGGGGCTTTGTGCCCCAGACTCTTTCTTCTTTTTTGATTTTTTGTTTGAGTTTTCTCTCTACCTTTACTTAGCTGTTCTTTTTGTCAGCAATAGTTAGTTCTTCGGATGAAGAGGATCATGCGGGCTGGGTCTCGGGCTGATCCCCCTGGTCGCAGGTCGTGGGTCAGTGGCTTCCCAGCCTGCCATCGAGCGTTCAGCCAGGTAACGCTCCTGGCACAGTGAACGACCCATCCCTGTTCGGTGCAGGGATGATTGGTGAGGTGGCTACCTCACTGGACGCTGTGCGGTTTCTTAACCCCCATTCTGTGCGTCTTGTATGCGACTCTCCCTGCCTCATGTGCAGCGGCTTGTTCGCCTGTGCGGGTCCCCCACGCCACTGTGAGGTAAGTGTATTTATGTGGGGACCTGTCTGTCTGGGGGGGTGTCAGTCTGGGACTGTGTAACCTGCCTCTATTCACACTGTTTGTCTCCCTATCTCTCGGCTGCATGCTGTGGGCTGCAAGGGGGGGGGGGGAGCTGTGTGACACTGTGTGTGTCAGCCTTGTCAGTGTGAGAAGCTGTGGGCTGTGGGGCATGTTTTGTGGCATGTTTGGGCATTATACAGCGATCGCTGCGGCGATTTGACATGTTTTTTTATATGGAGACATGTGTGCATTACTGTACTGTGGAGCGGCGGTTTCGGCGCCAAACGGCGCCATTTTGCCTACACTCGCTCCGGCCGCATGTTCTACATGCATGGCGGCCATTTTCTTGTAGCCTCCCATAGGCTTTCATAGAGCGCCCTGGCAGCATCACTTCCTCTTCTCCAGGAACACCGATCGAGGCAGCAGCAGCGGCGGCGAGGGTCTCCTCAGGTTTTATCCTTCCTATCCATTGCCTGTGTCAGTTTTATTGTCCCTGTGGGGGTCTCATTGTGCTTGTGTTGTGGTGCGGTGGGCTGCGCTCGCCGCGCGTGTTAAAGGGGCAGTTAACCCTTTATTATCCGGCATTTGTTGTAGGGGCAATGGATTCTCAGGAGGGCAAATTTCCTACCGCCTTGGTGGAAAGCCAGGGGACCGCTGTTTCCCCCCCAGGGGGGGATTTGGCCACTATTGTGGCTGGCCTTGCTGCTCAGGTGCAGATGCTGGTGGCTGCTCAATCTACTAAAAGACCCAGAGTTGCTCTTTCCTCTGATTCTGAGGGTGAAGGTGATGGGGTTGTTATGGCGGGGGCCTCCTTATCGGGGTCCCGCTCCTCCCTGGATCTAGTGGGGTCCGAGGTGGAGGCTGAAGTTGAAGGGGTTGATAATTCCCCCCCCTGGCTCGCCTGAAGAGCTTGCAATCATGGATGAATTGATTGCTTCCATAAAACAAACGCTGCGTTTGCAGGATGAAGTGTGTCCCCCCGCTGCCTTGGCGGCTTATGGGACGCAGAGTAAACGCAGGACGCCGCAGGTTTTTCCCTGCAATGATGATTTTCAGCGCGCTGTTAAGGAACAATGGCTCAATCTACGCAAACCTTTTGCTGTACCAAGTAGGTTCAAGCTGCGTTATCCTTTCTCGCCTTCCACTGATGAGAGGTGGTGTGTGCCACCCCCAGTGGATCACGCAATTGCGGTTTTAAACAAATCCACTGCGATTCCTGCAGAGGATTCCCCGGTGTTCCGTGATGCCACGGATAGGAGATTGGAGTCTCTTCCCGTCATACTTATTCTGTTACGGGTTCTATGCTTAAGGCTCTGTTTGCCTCTCTCATGGCGGCCCAGGCGGTCGCAAGTTGGACGCAGATGCTTCGGCGCGTCCTAGTGGCCGATTCGGCCTCGCCGGCGACCCTGGATATGGTGGATCAAATCCACCAGGGTGTCATGTATCTGTGTGATGCGGACTTGGACTTAGTCCCGTTGGCTGCACGTGTACACAGCGTGGCGGTGTTGTCTCGCCGCCTGGTTTGGTTGAAATGTTGGTCGGTGGACCAGTCTTCACGTAAGACCTTAGCCAATCTGCCTTATGATGGGTCTCGCCTTTTTGGGGAGTCCTTGGATGTGTTGATTAAGGGGATCACCGGAGGTAAGAGCACTCTCTTGCCCCATTTCCCCAAGGCTAAGGGGGCTTCTGGGAAGAAGCATGCTAATTTTCGGCCCCCTCAGGGGTCCTTTCGTGCCTTTCGGTCGCTCTACAAGGGCAAACCGTTCAAAGGTCAAGGCTCTCAGAAGAAGCCCTGGTCTGGAAAACAGAAGTCCGGTCAATCCGGATCCGCAGCCCATAACAGTGCGGCCTGAAGGGGCGCCCTCACCCAGTTTTGGGGTGGGGGGACGCTTGCTCGGTTTTCTTCAGCCCTGGTTGGCCCACGTGCGGGACAGATGGGTTCAGGAGATCGTTCGATCTGGTTACCAGATCGAGTTTCTCTCTCGGCCGGAGAGCAGATTTTTTCCCTCAAATCTTCAACTGTCTCCAGAGCGTTTACGGGACCTGCACCTGGCGGTGCGGGACCTGAGGGCTCAGGGAGTGGTAGTTCCGGTGCCTCATCGGGACAGATTTCGGGGGTTTTATTCCAATCTGTTCACCGTGCCCAGAAAGGAGGGCAAGGTTCGTCCAATTCTGGACTTGAAGGCTCTGAACCGCTCTGTGCGGGTTCGCAAGTTCCGCATGGAATCCCTGCGGTCGGTGGTGGCTGCCCTGGTTCCGGGGGAATTCATGGCCTCCATCGATTTGAAGGATGCGTATCTTCACATCCCCATTTTCAAGGGTCACCAGAGGTACCGTCGATTTGCCATTGCGGAGGATCACTACCAGTTCGTGGCGTTGCCTTTTGGTCTCGCCTCGGCTCCACGGGTCTTCACCAAGGTGCTTGCACCGGTTCTGACATTATTGAGGGCCCAGGGCATTTCTGTCCTGGGGTATCTGGACGACATTCTGGTTCGGTCTGCGACCAGCCAGGGTCTGGAGAAGGACCTGTCTGTCACGATGCAAACTCTGCAGGAGTTTGGTTGGATGATAAATTTTCCTAAGTCGACACTGAGTCCGTCGGTTCGTCTTCCCTACCTGGGAATGATCCTGGATTCGGTGCAGGCGAAGGTCTTCCTGCCGGAAGACAAACTCAGAACTCTTCAGGAGGAAGTCAGGTCCCTCAGGGACGTTCCGCACTCGTCTCTGCGGACGTGCATGAGATGTCTGGGATTGATGGTCTCGGCCTTCGAGGCGATTCCCTTCGCCCAGTTTCACACGCGGGGTCTCCAAGCGGAGATCCTGTCCATGTGGGACGGGCGACCTCAATCTCTGGATCTTCAAATCTCGTTGAGTCATCGCACCAGAAGAGACCTTCTGTGGTGGCTCCAGTCCCCGATGGTGTCCGGGGGCAAGTCGTTTCGTCCTATCTCGTGGACGGTAATCACTACGGATGCCAGCCTGTCGGGCTGGGGTGGTGTTCTGGGCGTTCTGTCCGCCCAGGGAACTTGGTCGGAGAGGGAGTCTTCCCTTCCGATCAACATTCTGGAATTGCGTGCGATAAATCTCTGTCTTCATCGCTGGACGGACCGGCTGCAGGGCTGCCCGGTTCGGGTGCAGACGGACAATGCCACGGCGGTGGCCTACATCAACCACCAAGGGGGCACCAGGAGTGCCCGAGCGGCTCGAGAAGTGGCCGACATTCTGTCTTGGGCCGAGACTCATGTCCCGGCGATAACGGCGGTTCACATTCCGGGGGTGGAGAACTGGCAGGCGGACTATATGAGTCGCCAGACCCTGGATCAGGGGGAATGGTCTCTCCACCCGACTGTCTTCCAGATGTTGTGCGCGAAGTGGGGTCTTCCAGATGTGGACCTGTTCGTGTCTCGTCTCAACTACAAGGTGAGAAGGTTCGTGGCAAGGACGCGCGACCCTCGGGCACACGCGTCGGACGCGTTAGTGGCCCCGTGGCATCAGTACAGGCTGATGTACGCGTTTCCACCGATTCAGTTGCTGTCCAGGTTCCTTCGCAGGTTACACTCGGTACGCAGCACGGTGGTTCTTGTGGCACCGGACTGGCCTCGCCGGTCCTGGTACGCAGACCTTGTGAATCTGGCGGTCGACGCCCCGTGGCGTCTGCCTCTTCGAGACGATCTCCTGTCTCAAGGACCGATATACCATCCTGCTTTACAGTCTCTGGCTTTGACGGCCTGGCTGTTGAGACCGAGGTCCTGAAGGAGAAGGGTCTCTCCCAGGAGTTCGTTCATACTTTGATCAACGCGAGGAAGTCTTCCTCGCGGAAGGTTTATTACCGTACTTGGAAGGCCTATTTTGCCTGGTGTGAGTCCAGGGGGTTTTCACCCCGCACGTACTCTGTTTCCCGAGTGCTGTCCTTCCTTCAAACGGGTGTCGATCAGCGTTTGGCGCTGGCTACGATTAAGGGTCAGGTGTCTGCGCTGGCCGTTCTGTTTCAACGTCCCGTGGCTTCCAACTCCTTGGTTGGCACTTTTGTTCAGGGTGTGCGGCATCTGGTTCCTCCTAGGAGGGTTCCTTTGCCCCCTTGGGACTTGAATCTCGTTCTGTCTGTGTTGCAACGTGCTCCTTTTGAACAGATCAGGGAGATCTCGTTGTCTATGTTGTCCAAAAAGGTCGCCTTTTTGGTGGCGATCACTTCGGCTCGCAGAGTGTCGGAGCTGGCAGCTTTGTCCTGCAAGTCTCCGTATCTGGTTGTTCATTTGGATAAGGTGGTCTTGCGACCTAATCCTTCTTTTCTTCCGAAGCGAGTTTCGGAATTCCATCTTAATGAGGATATTGTCTTGCCTTCGCTGTGTGCGAAGCCTAAACATCCAAAGGAGGTGAGATTACACTCTCTGGATGTTGTTCGGGCGATAAGGGTTTACCTTAAATCGACTGAGTCTTTTCGAAAGACGGACTCCTTGTTTGTTCTTCCAGAGGGTCCTCGGAAGGGCATGGCGGCGTCGGCCTCTACCATCGCCAAATGGATCAGGCAGACCATTGAACAGGCCTATGCCTTGCAGGGGAAGGTTCCCCCTGTGCCTGTGAAGGCGCACTCTACTAGATCTCTGAGTACGTCTTGGGCCTGTCGTCATGGGGCTTCTGTAGCCCAGGTGTGTAAGGCGGCGACTTGGTCGACCGTACACACTTTCACAAAATTCTACAAAGTAGATGTTCAGGCATCGGCGGATGCTTCCTTTGGCCGCAAGGTTCTTAGTGCGGCAATTCCCTAGGGTCCCTTGTTGGGGACCTCTGGCTGTTGGGATAAGTTTTTTATCCCATGGTTATTTGTCTTTTCCTGGGTTGTTGCTCCTGTTGAGCACTTGTTTTTTCCTGTTGCCCAGCTGGTTTCCTTCCTTTGGTAAGGTTCCTTTCTTTGATGCGGAGACTGCGTTGCCTTTTCGGCGCGGATGCGTTTCCCACCCCTCATGTTTGCACTGCTTTGGGACGTCCCCATATGTGACGAATATGAAGAGTCGGCGACTGTCGGAGGACGTAAGAGAAAACGGAATTTTTGTAAAATCTTACCTGTAAAATTCCTTTCTCTGAGTCCTCCGACAGTCGCCGCCCCCGCCCCTCTTTTGGGGTTTGGTTGTATACTCTACTGCTATTCCACTAAAACTGAGATATGGTTGCAGGAAGTAGGAGGGTATTGACTGAGGGGACCACCCCTTGAGGGTGGGATATGTTAAAAGCTTTAATGTTAACATATTCTGTTGCCTAGCTACTCCTTCGGAGAAAAGTCTAATACCCCATATGTGACGAATATGAAGAGGCGGCGACTGTCGGAGGACTCAGAGAAAGGAATTTTACAGGTAAGATTTTACAAAAATTCCGTTTTTCAGTTTCGGTTTTTGGCCAAGGGCATCCTGCATTTTCTTTTTTGGCCCAGAATTTTCATTTCGGTGCGTTCCTAATTGTTTGTGTTCCCATATCCTAACAAATAGGGGCCTACTGGTCCTACCCACATATTGGAGCTGACACGGCACTCTATCAGATAAGTAACATCAGTGGTCTGACATGTAATTATTTTTTTAATGTGGAATTCCTCACAACTCCGTCTAGATTTGAACTTTAATGTTTTCCTTGTTGTTTGGTTCCTGGCAGTTTTACAAGGCAGACATCTATTGCACCTAATAAAGCCCTTAGTGTCTGCAAACATCCTAACGGGTTTGGGTGGGTGAACAACATTATAAACTAATTGGTTATGTAAAGAGGGGGCCCTTCTATAAATAAATTTGGGTTTAGATGGTAACAGATTAGACAAAGTTTTATCTGACTTGAGTATGGGCCAGTATCTTTTTATAATATGTTCCGTCTGTCTAAAACCTCTGTGGAATACAGTAATGAATGCCAGATCATTGTGATTACGTGCTGCATGTATAGATCTGTATAGGAGGTCGTCTCTGTTCATGTCCATAACTTGTTTTCTAGTTTTGAGTTTTTCCCTCTGTGATATCCCTTCTCTTTGAACCTACTAATACATCTGATTGCAGTTGGTAATCTTCTATGTTGTCGCAATTTCTTCAAAGTCTAATGAATTGGCCCTTTGGGATATTCTCCTTCCATATAGGGTGGTGGCAGCTGGTTGTGGGTATGTACCTGTTTCGGTCCGTAGGTTTAAAAAACATTTTACTCTTTAAATGGTTAGCGTCCTTGAAGATATATAGATCAAGGTAATGGATCTGCTCCTGACTCCAGTCTCCGGTAAATTTAATGCCATATGGATTGTTATTGAGTTCAAGGAAAAAGTTCTGTAAAGACTCCTCTGATCCTTCCCATAAAATATCATCAATATACCTCTTATAAAAGGACAACTGTGGAATATTTTGTGATTATTCCACCCCCCTCCTCCCCTCCCCAGGTGCCTGTTTCTGCGGGGTGGTGAGTCTGGTGGGGACCCCTTCCTCTCTGATGAGGATCGATTAGGTGCTCTGTTACTGGCAAGCGAGTGGTGCTGCTGGAGCAGTGGGGGTGTCCCTTGGCAGTGTGTTCAACTTTTTTGTGGGGTCCCCTATTAGCTCATGGAGTCTTTGGAGCACATTTCCATACCTGATTCCCTCTCTGAGGCTGCGGGGCCCTCCGGGTCCCAACCATCCATCGATGCACTGATGGCGGTCCTGGAGTCCTTTGTGTCCCGGTTGGAGGGGGTTTTTGGGCGATGGAATCGCAAAAGAAACCCCCTGCCTTTCCCTGCCTCATCGGTTTCCTCAGACCCTGAATCTGTTTCGGCCGCTGTGGGCGTGGGTCACTCTGCTGGGTCTGTGACCAGGCGCTCTGAGTTTCAGATTGTGAGGATGATTCCTCCACTCCTGTAGCCGCGCATGAAAAGGTGCTGGTGAATGCACTGATTGTATCTGTGCGAGAGACCTTAAAAATGGAGGACTCAGCTGAAGCTGCGACAGAGGCGTCGGTTCCCTTTGGCACTCACAAGCCATCCAGAGCGGCAAAGGTGTTTCCTTTCGCTGCCTATTTGTGACAGAATTGGAAATGGCCAAAACGGTCATCACTTTGTGGTCCCTAAATGATTTGCTATGCAATACCCATATGAGTAGTCCCTTCTTAAAAAAGGGACTGTTCCACCGGCCTCCAGATTGAACAAGGCAACCGTGATTCCGGTTGAGTCCCTGGTTTTTAAGCACCCAGCTGACAGGAAGGCGAACCTGGATGACATCATTAGGGGCTCACGGCTTTCTTTGAGCAGGCTAGTAAGGGCAAGGACCCTTGTTGACGTGGGCCATTCTTTTCGTCTGAGAAGTTTTTTTTGTCCCTCAGGGGCGAGTGACATGGGATCCAGTCTGTGAGCTCTTTCCACTGAGCACGGTGAAGGAATCCCTAGTACTTGAGGAATGCGGGCTGAACAGAGATCAGGAAGCATTGCGAGCGTAAAGAATTTTGGGACCCCAATGATTCGCAGGTTGTTCCTGCGGTAACTGTTTTCCAGGTCTTCAAGTTTGTCCAGTATGTTTTGCTGGGTCTGGGCATGTTGGCAAGGTTACATTGTACCTCCTCTTCAACATCGGACAGTTTATGCTCCAGTTCTGATAATCTCTTCCCCTGCTCTCCCAGCTTCCTGCGGAGCTGAGCTATTCCCGCCGTCACTGCATTATCAACTGCCGCTGTAATTGTAGGGGAGAGGAGGGCAGCGACGGCTTGAGCTATACGGGCATATTGCTCATCCTCTCTGGGGGAGGCAGCACTAGCAGAAAAAGGCTGTGGCGAGACCGCTGTCCCCGCAGACTGAGTGAGTGATACTGCGGCCATGTTGGATGGACACGCAGCAGGGTGCTCGGCTTCCGAGCGGGTCTCTTCTGGTCCCTGGGTAGTGTGGATAACGTACTGGTAAATTCAGTGCCTGTCCCGGGAGGTGTAGGAGCAGAGTGGAGTGTTACCGCCGACCGTGTGGAGCTGTGTAACGGCCTTAAAAGCTGATGATCCCGGAGCTGCCGCTCTGTCCGCCTATCTTATCAGGCGCTGGAACCGGAAGTACAATACTTTGTTTTAAACGTGTCACTGTTTAGTTAAATGTGTCTCCTGCAGGCTAAGTACTGATACCCTAAGAGTTAAGATAATTCTAAACAGGGCTATTTTTTTTAACTAGTTTCCCAATTCCTTTACATTCCATGAACAAACTGTCACTTCACTGGGGGGGACATCTTTGCAGGTTTCCGGACCCCTGGACTTCAGTGGTACAAGACAGGTGGGTCCATGAAATCATTTGTTCTAGCTACAAGATCGAGTTTCGCTTTTACACCCCAGATAAGTTCTTTCCTTCCAACCTGCGCCTGTCCCCAGACCGCTTACAGGGTCTGTTTGCGTCGGTGCAAGACCTGTTACTTAAACGGGTATTGTCCCGGTTCCAACATTGGAACGTTTTTAAGGTTTTTACTCAATCTTGTTTACAGCTCCCAGGAAGGAAGGCAAGGTGCGTCCAATTCTGGATCTGAAGACACTAAACTGCTTTGTGCGGGTGCAGAAGTTCAGAATGAAGTCCATTCGCATGTTGGTGGCATCCATGCATCAGGGGGATTTTCTTCTCTCTAATGAAATGAAATAAAGGATGCTTACATTCACATTCCAATATGTTGATCCCCAGGTGCTGATGAATAGTCGGTGATTCCAACGCTGTTAAAAGCTAGGAAATTATTTCTAGATCTGCCATCGTATGTCGAAGACGTACATTGCATGGTTTGAGTCTCTAGGAGTTTAAACTCACTCTTCTCGGTGGCTCGGATCTTGACCTTCCTTCAACTGGGAGTTGAACAGAAATTGGCCTTGAGTACCATCAAGGGCCAGGTGTCAGTTTTGGTGTTTTTCTTCCAACGACCCTTGGCCATGTACACTCTGGTGCGTACCTTTCTTCAGGGTGTCTGACATTTGGTTCCTCCAGTGCGATCTCTGTTGCCACCCTGGGACCTCAATTTGGTGCTTTCGGTCCTCCGGAAGCCTCCCTTTGAGAATCTTCAGGAGATTCCCTTGTTTACTTTGTCTCAGAAGGTGTCCTTTTTGGTAGCTATCGCTTCTGCTTGCAGGGTATCAGAACTGGCGGTTTTATCCTGTCGTTCACCTTACCTTGTTGTTCAGTCTGTCATTTCTCCAAAAAGGTTGTCTCTGATTTTCATTTGAATGAAGACTTTGTGTTGCCTTCCCTGTGTCCCAGGCCTAAACATCCGAAGGAAATTGCCTTGCATGCTTTGGATGTGGTTCAGGCAATTAGGGTGTACTTGGCAGCTATGGAGTCTTTTAGGAAGTCAGACTCCCTATTTGTGCTCACGGATGGGCCTCGGAAAGGGACGTCCGCTTCCACTGCAAACATTTCCACATGGATCACACAGACAGTTATTTAGGCCTATTCCATCAGGGGTAAGGTTACTCCTTTCCCTGTCAAGGCCCACTCTACGCGCTTAGTGCCTCCTAGGCCTTCCATCATCAGGCCTCAGTGACGCAGGTTTGCATGGCGGCCACCTGGTCGTCGGTGCACACTTTCACAAAGTTTTATAAAGTGGATGTGTTGGCATGTGCGGATGCTTCTTTTGGCTTGCAGCCTGCTGTTTTAGAGGACCTGATCCTCTTTGAGGGTGGATTGTTTTTTTTTCAGGTGGGCTCCAGTTGTTTTGGTTGAGCTCCTGTTGCCTGGTTGGCTACTGTTGTAGCCTTGGGAATTTTTTTGCTGTTCCAACCTCTCATGTTTACCTCTGCTTTGGGATGTCCCAATGGTTATGAAGATCAGAAGCTGTTCCCGTTAATGAACGAAGGGGAAAATGTTTTTTATTTTTGTTTTTGGTTACTGTAAAATTAATTTGATGTTCATTGACGGACACAGCACCCACCCCTCTGTGGAGTTGTAATTCTTCTGATGCTGCTTGTAACAAAACTGGGTACCTATAGCAGAGAGAGGGAGTATACCCCCTGGGACTAAACAATAAAAGTGTAAATAATCAGCACAATCCTCAAATAGTGATAAACACAAAGCTGCAAACAGTGCCAAACGCAAAACACCCACAGTAATCAATAAAATAATATTGCTGCGCTAAGTGAATAATTGCTAAATCAATGTCGCTTAAAATATGTGACAAATAATAATGTGATAATCATAAATCAATATGAATCAAACAAACCAAAATATTAAATGTCCCATTAATAAATAAAGTGACTTTATAGTATATGTGAAAAAAGTCCCAATAACACAGTGCAATCTCAGTGACGCATGAATAAAACAATCTTCATCTGTGCAAAAAGTGCTGCATGCTTCACTCAAAGTGCTCCAGTGACAGATAGTGAGATTAGCAGCTCACCTCAAAGGGAGACTCCAATGAGTCAAAACAGGCACATAGATTAGTATCCACAGTCGCCTGGTGATCCCCTCTGCCTTCACCTCCAACCAATCTCTCAGGTATCAGGGATGCAGTTGATGAAAAACATACAAAAGGAGATCTAATGCTCTGCACGTCATTACGCCGGTCCGGGGGTACCAGGAAGTGGTTAGAAGGCTGTTGTGAGCTGGCACGGCTGAAGTGCCTAGTAATGTAAGTGCAATTCTTATGTTCATCAATAAAGAGCCCCTTAATCAACACAGAGAGCATTAGATCTCCTTTTGTATGTTTTTCATCAACTGCATCCCTGATACCTGAGAGATTGGTTGGAGGTGAAGGCAGAGGGGATCACCAGGCGACTGTGGATACTAATCTATGTGCCTGTTTTGACTCATTGGAGTCTCCGTTTGAGGTGAGCTGCTAATCTCACTATCTGTCACTGGAGCACTTTGAGTGAAGCATGCAGCACTTTTTGCACAGATGAAGATTGTTTTATTCGTGCATCCCTGAGATTGCACTGTTATTGGGACTTTTTTCACATATACTATAAAGTCACTTTATTTATTACTGGGACATTTAATATTTTGGTTTGATTCATATTGATTTTGGATTATCACATTATTTGTCACATATTTTAAGCGATATTGATTTAGCAATTATTCACTTAGCGCAGCAATATTATTTTATTGATTACCCCCTGGGACTCCCCATAGGTGTAGCCATATTCTTTCTGCCTAGTGTCCTACTCCTGCAGGGGGCAGTATAACCCAATGGTTATGAAGATCAGGAGCTATGTCTCTCAATGAACATCAGAGAAATGTATTTTACAGTAAGTCAAAAATCCCATTTTTTTTCTTGCACGTGCTTGAATGATTTGAACTCAGCAGGATCCCCTCATTTACCACAGGTCTGGAGCAAATGCATTTGCAAAGTGCACAGTATTTGTCTTTAGTAAATCAACCCCATGAAATCAAGAGCAAAGTGATCTAAGACTGCTGCTCCTTCACTGTCCAATGGCAATTTGGTGTATTCCTTTAAGGGTTAGAACCATCCATGCAGTCAAGGAGTCCCACTAGATGTGATTGCCCTCTGAAGAAATCGCTTGCATAATTTAGGTTGAATACATGTATGCCATGTGCCCCCCCCCCCCCCCCCCCCGAAGCTTGTCAGCTCCAATCCTTTATAAAAGCTGCACATGCTCACTGTGTGCACTCTCTGTAGCAGAAACACTAATCTCAGTCACTTCTCATTGTTGCTATCCTGAGGATTGCAAAAGGCTGATGCCAAGTTTCAGGTAATTATATTAATTGCATTTATTGATTCATTAGTACAGAGCTGCATTATTTTGTCTCTGTCCCCCTGGTATTTAAATATAGAATGAGTGACTCCTAAAGTGTGTGAGGTTTTTTCAAAGTGCTGTATATTTCTGTGTTTTTTCCTATAGCATTTGTTTATATATTTTCTTAAGGGTCAGAGAGATTATATACTGTACATCTGTAAGTGGTGTGTCCTTTTTTTTTTTTTGTAGGAAGGAAAATAACAACATTATTTGTAAAGACTTGAAAGATGGTGAAAAAAGACGATTCCCAAACCCTGTCCGCACTTTTCAAGAAGCATTCCTTCCTTTCCCAGAAGTTATGACCGCATTAAAAAATGCTGGGTTTGAACGGCCAACCCCAATTCAGGTATTAACTAATCTGTATTAAAATTAGGCCTACACAAAGAAAAGGGGGTAGCCATACCATTTTTGTATCTATCAACTAGAGTATCATATCCTCAAAATTGTACAATATCATGAAATCCCTAACAGAGCTACAGGACCAATATCTAAAAAATGTGAGCCACACTCCAAAACTTAGCTTCTCTTCCTGTGTATACAAATTGTCAGAAACGACTGCATACATGTCTCCATCTGAAATCAACCTTCCTTTGATGTGATTCATTACTGCTGCTTTACTTGCACAGATTGGGGAAAGCTTCCCCTATCCTTGTGAGCAATCCAGCATTGGTAAAGTGTTTTTTTATTTTTGTTTGTTTTTATACTTTCACAAAGTGGAGACTGGCTATGGTAGCCAGAAGCCAGGTTGTCCATGTGGTACAAAGGAGCAGGTCTTGGGGTATGTTCATGTATGGGACCTAGAACAAAATAAATGTATTGATTTAAAAAATGTACTATTACTATCAAGTTGCCGAAGAGTTATATGCGATACTCTCATATGCCCCAAATACATGTAAGTAAATTTAAATGATAGATGTTTTGTCGTTGAAACAAGTGAGGTAGGGTATCGGATGTCAATGCGTTTGTCATTCCAATGCCTGCTTCTTCAGGAAAATTTGGGGAGATAACAAATGTGACATATACAGTCAGGTCCATAAATATTGGGACATCAACACAATTCTAATCTTTTTTGCTCTATACACCATCACAATGGATTTGAAATGAAAGAAACAAGATGTGCTTTAACTGCAGACTTTCAGCTTTAATTTGAGGGTATTTACATCCAAATCAGGGGAACGGTGTAGAAATTATAACAGTTTGTATATGTGCCTCCCACTTTTTAAGGGACCAAAAGTAATGGGACAGATTAACAATCATAAATCAAACTTTCACTTTTTAATAATCGGTTGCAAATCCTATGCAGTCAATTGCAGCCTGAAGTCTGGAATGCATAGACATCACCAGACGCTGGGTTTCATCCCAGGTGATCCTCTGCCAGGCCTCTACTGCAACTGTCTTCAGTTCCTGCTTGTTCTTGGGGCATTTTCCCTTCAGTTTTGTCTTCAGCAAGTGAAATGCATGCACAATCAGATTCAGGTCAGGTGATTGACTTGGCCGTTGCATAACATTACACTTCTTTCCCTTAAACTCTTTGGTTGCTTTTGCAGTATGCTTCGGGTCATTGTCCATCTGCACTGAAGCGCCGACCAATGAGTTCTGAAGCATTTGGCTTAATATGAGCAGATAATATTGCCCAAAATACTTCAGAATTCATCCTGCTGCTTTTGTCAGCAGTCACATCATCAATAAATGCTGGAGAACCAGTTCCATTGGCAGCAATACATGCCCACGCCATGACACTACCACCACAATGCTTTACTGATGAGGTGGTATGCTTTGGATCATGAGCAGTTCCTTTCCTTCTCCATACTCTTCTCTTCCCATCACTTAGATGTTTGGCAAACTCTAATCTGGCCTTCCTGTTTTTGAGGCTCACCAATGGCTTACATCTTGTGGTGAACCCTCTGTATTCACTCTGGTGAAGTCTTCCCTTGATTGTTGACTTTGACACACATACACCTACCTCCTGGAGAGTGTTCATGATCTGGCCAACTGTTGTGAAGGGTGTTTTCTTCACCAGGGAAAGAATTCTTCAGTCATCCACCACAGTTTTCCATGGTCTTCCGGGTCTTTTGTTGTTGCTGAGCTCACCAGTGCATTCTTTCTTTTTAAGGATGTTCCAAACAGTTGATTTGGCCACACGTAATGTTTTTGCTATCTCTCTGATGGGTTTGTTTTTTCAGCCTAATCGTGGCTTGCTTCACTGATAGTGACGGCTCTTAGGATCTCATATTAAAGTTGACAGCAACAGATTCCAAATGCAAATAGCACACTTGAAATGAACTCCTGACCTTTTATCTGCTCCTTGTAAATGGGATAATGAGGGAATAACACACACCTGGCCAGAGAACAGCTGAGCAGCCAATTGTTCCATTAGTTTTGGTCCCTTAAAAAGTAGGAGGCACATATACAAACTGTTGTAATTCCTACACCTTTCACCTGATTTGGATGTAAATACCCTCAATTTGAAGCTGAAAGTCTGCAGTTAAAGCACATCTTGTTTGTTTCATTTCAAATCCATTATAGAGCCAAAGAGATTAGAATTGTGTCGATGTCCCAATATTTATGGACCTGACTGTATGACTTTAGCTTGCTCGGAGAAGATTTATTTATTTTTGTAAACTTTACTTCCTCCTTAAAGTGGTTGTAAACCCGCAGGTAGCCTATGATGAGGCTTACCTATAGGTACTGTAAATATCTCCTAAACTTGAACCCTCTAGGAGATGTAAAATATAAAATGTAAATATCTCCTAGACTTGAACTGTTTAGGAGATATTTACATTGCATGCAGCCGATGACCTCATCGGCACATGCGCTCTGAAGGAACGGCCGTCCGTGCTGCTCCTTCAGAGCCCTGTGCCGTGAACGACGGCTCCCACGCGCAAGCATGGGAGTGATGTCATCACGGCTCTGGCCAATCAGATGGCCGGATGATGCAAACCCAGTAAGACAACTGAACTTGACGGCCATGTTACTGGTGAGCTGGGGGTACTGCCGGGGGGTTTCGTTCGAAGGTAAGTATTTCATAATGAGCTAGTATGAAGTGCATTCTAGCTCATTATGCCTTTTCAGGTTTTTTTTTTTTTTTTTTTTTTTTTTTTTTTGAGGTTTACAACCTCTTTTTAAGTGGATATGATATTTCAGTTTTTTTCTTAATTCAGACATTTTTAAAATTCTGATTTCACTTTGTCATTTTGGGGTAATGAGTGTAGATTAATGAGAAAAAAGAATTTAAACAACTGTAGTATCAGGCTACAACAAAACAAAATTGAAAAAAGTTCTGAATACTTTGAATGCATTGTATGATCAGGTGAATGCAGCATTGATCCAATTCTGTGAGAAGGTGGGGGTCTCTCGCGCTGTCGTGGGAAGAGGGTGAATTAACTAGTTGTGTCAAAAGTTGCTGCTAGCACTTACAGCTTATCCTTATTTTTAAAAAAATATTTCTCTTACGTCCTCCGACAGTCGCCGCCACTTCATAATCTTCACTAATGGGGTAATTGACCTTCGCTCCGCAAGAGTAGCTAGGCAACAAGATTTGTTAATATCAAAGCTTTTAGCATATCACACCCCTAGGGGGTGGTCCCCTCAGTCAATACCTCTCTGCTTCCAGCATTCTCAACTCAGTTTTCAATTGCCTAGCTTAGGAGTAGCTGGCTGTTCCTGTGCTGGGGCTTTCAGTCTCGGCCTTCTATCCTCTTTTGGATTTTATTTCAAGTATTTTTCTCTTTCTTTTACTTAGCTGTTTTTTTCTCAGCATTAGTTTAGTTTTGCGCGGTGTTTTGGCGCCAAACAACGCCATTTTGGCAGCGATCGCTCCTGCAAGCACATGTCGGCGCCATTTTCTTGTTGCCTTGATTCCCTCAGCCGAGCGGCCATGTTTGTGAAGCCTTCATAGGCTATATAGGGCGGTCAGTCATTGCATCACTTCCTTTTTCACTGGAACAGCGATCGGTGGCAGCAGCTGTGTGCTCTCTCCAGGTTTTTACCTTCCTTATCCTGTATTTCCTTGCTCAGTGCTCCTTATCCCTGCGGGGGTCGGCACATACAGTAGTGTGTGGTGGGCTGCGCTCGCCGCGGTCTTAAAGGGGCAGTCCTTTATTTCAGTTGATACTGGGGCATGGATTCTCAGGATTGCAAGTTTCCTCCCACCTTGGTGGGGGGCCAAGGGGCTGCTGCATCCCCCGAGGGGGCTGATCTGGCTGCTGTTGTAGCGAACTTGGCTTCTCAGGTGCAGATGCTAATGGCTGATCGATCCGCAAAACGGCCCAGGTTATCTATTTCCTCTGATTCAGAGGGCAATGGGGCTGCTATGGCTGGAGTGCCCTTCTCAGGGTCTCGCTCATCTCTGCACCTTGTGGGGTCTGAGGGGGAGGCTGAGGTAGGAGTTGATACTTCTCACCCTGGCTCGCCTGAAGAGCTTGCACTCATGGATGAGTTGATTACTTCTATCAAGGAAACACTGCATCTGCAGGATGAACCGTGTCCTCCTGCTTTGATGTCCTCTTATGGGACAAAAAGGAAACGCAAATCAGCGCAGGTTTTTCCCTGCCCTGCGGAATTTCAGTGCGCTGTTGATGAGCAATGGCGCAATTTGAAGAAGCCCTTTACTGTGCCAAGTAAGTTCAAGCTGCGTTATCCATTTACACCCACCACTGATGAGCGTTGGTTTGTGCCGCCTCAGGTGGATCACGCGGTGGCAGTTTTGAATAAGTCTACTGCGATTCCTGCTGAGGATAACCCGGTGTTCCGGGACCCTACGGACAGGAGATTGGAGTCTCTGGCCCGTCATACGGTTGCTGGTTCTATGCTGAAGCCTATTTTTGCTTCCATTATGGCAGCCCAAGCTATTGCGGATTGGACGCAGGTGCTCAGACGCACCCTGGTGGCTGACTCTGTTCCGCCGACAACGTTGGCTATGGTAGATCAAATTCATCAGGGTGTCATGTATTTGTGCAATGCGGACATGGATTTAGTCCCTTTGGCTGCACGTCTCTCCGGTGTAGCGGTGTTGAACCGTCGCCTGATATGGCTGAAATGTTGGTCGGTTGACCAATCCTCTTGCAAGACTAGCTAATCTTCCCTACGCGGGATCTCGCCTTTTTGGCGAGTCTTTGGATACTCTGATAAAGGGAATTTCCGGGGGTAAGAGTACTATCTTGCCCCAAACTCACAAGAATAAGTTTTTTTCGCGGTAAGAAGAATACCTAGTTTAGGCCCTCTCAGGGGTCCTTTCGTGCCTTTCGGTCGCAATACAAGGGCAAGCCCTTCAAGGGCCAAGGCTCCCAGAAGAAGCCGTGGGCAGGTAAGCAGAAGTCCGGCCAGTCCGGGTCCGCTGCCCATACCAATTCGGCCTGAAGGGACGCCCTCACCCGGTTCTGGGGTGGGGGGACGTTTGCTCGGTTTTCTTCAACCCTGGCTGGCCCGCATTCGGGACAGGTGGGTTCAGGAAATCGTTCGATCTGGATACAAGATCGAGTTTCTCTCTCGGCCGGCGAGCAGATTTTTTCCCTCAAATCTTCAGCTGTCTCCGGAGCGTTTGCAGGATCTGCACCTGGCGGTGCGGGACCTGCGGGCCCAGGGAGTGGTGGTTCCGGTGCCTCATCGGGACAGATTTCGGGGGTTCTACTCCAATCTGTTCACTGTGCCCAGAAAGGAGGGCAAGGTACGTCCGATTCTGGACTTGAAAGCTCTGAACCGCTTTGTGCGGGTTCGCAAGTTCCGCATGGAATCCCTACGCTCAGTGGTGGCTGCCCTGGTTCCGGGGGAACTCATGGCCTCCATCGACCTGAAGGATGCGTACCTTCACATCCCCATTTTCGAGGGTCACCAGAGGTACCTTCGATTCGCTATTGTGGAGGATCATTACCAATTCGTGGCGTTACCCTTCGGTCTCGCTTCGTCTCCGCGGGTTTTCACCAAGGTGCTTGCGCTGGTCCTGGCTTTATTGAGAGCCCAGGGCGTCTCTGTCTTGGGATATCTGGACGATATCTTGCTTCGGTCTGCGACCAGTCAGGGCCTGGTGAATGACCTGTCCACCACGATGCAGACTCTGCAGGAGTTTGGTTGGACGATAAATTTTCCAAAATCAACGTTGTGTCCGTCGGTTCGTCTTCACTATCTAGGGATGATCCTGGACTCTGCTCAGGCGAAGGTCTTCCTGCCGAAGACAAGCTCCGGACATTTCAGGACGAGGTCAGGTCCCTCAGGGACACTCAGTGCTCGTCCCTCCGGACATGTATGAGATGTCTAGGTCTAATGCTCTCGGCTTTCGAGGCGATTCCCTTCGCCCAGTTTCACACGCGGGGTCTTCAGGCGGAGATCTTGGCCAAGTGGGACGGGCGTCCGCAATCTCTGGATCTGCGGATCTCGTTGAGCCGCCACACCCGAAGGGGTCTTTTGTGGTGGCTCCGGTCCCTGGCGGTGTCGGGGGGCAAGTCCTTCCGTCCCTTGTCATGGACGGTGCTCACCACGGATGCCAGCCTGTCGGGCTGGGGTGGTGTTCTGGGCGTTCTGTCCGCCCAGGGAACTTGGTCGGAGGAGGAGTCGTCTCTTCCGATAAACATTCTGGAATTGCGAGCGATAAAACTTTGCCTTCTGCATTGGTCGGAACGGCTTCAGGGCCGTCCGGTTCGGGTTCAGACGGACAATGCCACAGCGGTGGCCTACATCAACCATCAAGTGGGCACCAGGAGTGCCCGTGCTGCTCGGGAAGTAAACGACATTCTGTCGTGGGCCGAGACGCACGTCCCAGCGATAACGGCTGTGCACATTCCGAGGGTGGAGAACTGGCAGGCGGACTATCTGTCGCCAGACCCTGGACCAGGGAGAATGGTCCCTTCACCCGGATGTCTTCCAGATGTTGTGCGCGAAGTGGGGTCTTCCGGATGTGGACCGGTCTCGTCTGAACAAGGTGGAAAGGTTCGTGGCAAGGACGCGCGATCCTCGGGCAGACGCCTCAGACGCGTTAGTGGCGCCCTGGCATCAGTATTGTCTGATGTATGCCTTTCCACCGATTCAGCTGCTGTCCAGGCTGCTTCGCAGGTTGGCCTCGGAACCGCATGCGGTGATTCTGGTGGCACCGGCCTCGCCGGTCTTGGTACGCAGACCTCGTAAATCTGGCAGTCAACGTTCCGTGGCGCCTGCCGCTTCGGGAAGACCTTCTGTCTCAAGGGCCGATATTCCATCCTGCTTTACAGTCGCTGGCTTTAACGGCCTGGCTGTTGAAAGCCAGGTCCTGAAGGATAGGGGTCTCTCCCACTTTGATCAAGGCTAGAAAAGCCTCTTCGGGAAAAATTTACTACCGCACTTGGAAAGCGTACTTTGCCTGGTGTGAGTCCAGGGGGTATTCCCCTCGCTCCTACTCGGTGTCGAGAGTGTTGGCTTTCCTCCAAACTGGAGTGGACCAGCGTTTGGCGCTGGCCACAATTAAGGGTCAGATTTCTGCGCTGGCCGTTCTTTTTCAACGCCCTGTGGCGTCTCATTCATTGGTTAGCACCTTTGTTCAGGGGGTGCGACATTTGGCCCCTCCTAGAAGGGAACCTTTGCCTCCATGGGACTTGAACTTGGTTCTGTCCGTGTTACAACAGGCTCCCTTTGAAAAGATCAGGGAGATCTCGTTGTCTCTGTTGTCCAAGAAGGTTGCCTTTTTGGTGGCGATCACTTCGGCTCGCAGGGTGTCGGAGCTGGCAGCTTTGTCCTGCAGCTCTCCCTACTTGGTGATTCACTTGGATAAGGTGGTCTTGCGACCTAACCCTTCCTTTCTTCCGAAGAGGATCTCGGAATTTCACCTGAATGAGGACATCGTCTTGCCTTCGCTTTGCGCGAAGCCTAAGCATCCAAAGGAGGTGGCTTTGCATTCCTTGGATGTTGTTCGGGCGATCAGGGTTTACCTGTCATCGACTAAGTCCTTTCGCAAGTCGGATTCCCTATTCGTCCTTCCAGAGGGACCTCGGAAGGGCATGGCGGCGTCGGCTGCTACCATCGCCAAATGGATTAGACAGACGATTGTGCAAGCCTATGCTTTGAGGGGGAAGGTTCCTCCTTTCCCTGTGAAGGTGCACTCTACCAGATCTCTGAGTACGTCTTGGGCCTATCGTCATCAGGCTTCTGTGGCCCAGGTGTGTAAGGCGGAGACTTGGTCGTCCGTTCACACCTTCTCAAAATTTTACAAAGTGGATGTTCAAGCATCGGCAGATGCTTCCTTTGGCCGTAAAGTTCTTAGTGCGGCAGTGCCTTAGGGTCCCTTGTTTGGGCCCTTGGCGGTTGGGGTGTTTTTACCCCTGGGTTACTTGTTCTTCCTGGGTTGTTGCTCCTGTTGAGCACTTTTTCCTGTTGCCAGGTTGGTTCTCTTACTTTGGTAAGGTTCCTTTCTCTGATGTGGGTACTGCGTTGCTTTAGGCGCGGCTGCGTTTTTTTCCCACCCCTCATGTCTACACTGCTCTGGGACGTCCCCATTAGTGAAGATTATGAAGTGGCGGCGACTGTCGGAGTACGTAAGAGAAAACAGAATTTTTGTAAAATCTTACCGTAAAATTCCTTTCTCTGAGTCCTCCGACAGTCGCCGCCCCTGCCCCTCTTTTGGGGTTTATGTACTCTACTGCTATGCTACTGAAACGGAGTTGAGAATGCTGGAAGCAGGGAGGTATTGACTGAGGGGACCACCCCCTAGGGGTGTGATATGCTAAAAGCTTTGATATTAACAAATCTTGTTGCCTAGCTACTCCTGCGGAGAAAAGGTCAATTACCCCATTAGTGAAGATTATGAAGTGGCGGCGACTGTCGGAGGACTCAGAGAAAGGAATTTTACGGTAAGATTTTACAAAAATTCCGTTTTTTTTTTTCTCTTGCATCCTCTGACAGTCGTCGCCCAATGGTATTAGCCTTCACTAATGGGTAATGGCGCACTCTGCAGGAGCAGGCTGGGCAGATAATTATCAGGTTAATACAAAAAACTTAGCGTCAGGAGTAGAGCTAAGTCTTCCCTCCTGAGACCTAGTGTCTCGGTTTTTCTTTGTTTTTTTCTGAATTTGTGTTTTTTTCTTTACACAATAGATTTTTATTTTCTCTCACTATCATTAGTCATGGATTCCTTTCCTGGAAGATTACAAGTGACTGCAGTGCTGGGCCTCGGACTGGGTATCATAGATCCTTATGGAGTCCCAGCCTGCCAACAAGCGTTGCAGGTTACTGGTACGCCCATGCCTCGCAGTGCCCCTCCATATGGGGACGAGCCCGCGGAGCTGCGTCTTCGCTGAGGATGTCTCAACTCAGATCGCCCGTGTGTTGCCAGTGTCCCTCCATGGCTGACAGCACCCCCACTTAGGGTGGGAGGTCTCCCGTATCTGAGCGGTGCCCGCTACCTTGGTGAGTACTGATACCCCCTTGTCCCTGGGGATGTTTGGGGGGTTGTTGGCCCACGCTCAGGGGATAGCAGGGCTGGTGGTCTCTGTAGGATCCCCCTTCTGGCCGGGTTTGTGGTTTTCTCCCTCCCCCCTGCTCCCGCTGGGGGCGCTATATGGGGTACTGTAGGGGTCTCCCTGGGGTCCCTGATGTCAGCCAGAATGTGTTTTGTACACTTATTTTGCTGCCGGTTGGGGCGGCTGCCCTGTTTTATGGTGTGCAGAATCTAAGCTCTGTGTGAGGACAACAGCCATGATGGCATTTTGCACGGGCTCCCGGTCGGGCGCCATCTTGGATGTGGGCAACATGCCTAGTAAGGGCAACCGGCCATGTTCCCTGTGACTTTTGTCATTGACTTTCAATAGGCACCTTTTCTCTGGGCTCGAGGGCTGGCCTCTAGCGCTGTGAGGTCACTTCCTCCTTTACACTCTCCTGTGCAGGATGCATGGTGGGCAAGTACTGACAGGCTGGGGGATTTTTGCTTATTTCTCGGCCATTTTTCAACCAAATCGAATTTTACTTGTGGCCAGTGTTTCCTCAAGGGGCTCTTTCAGTTAGCGCAGATTGCGGGGGGCCAGCGTCCCTTTTTAATTAAAAGGCAAACATGGACTCCCAAGACAATAAATTCCCCGCAGACCTGGTAGGGGCTTCGGGTACACCTGAATCCTCCTCCATGGCCTCCATATCTGCTGCTCTTGCGACTTTGGCGTCCCAGGTGAATTTGCTGATGTTGGAACGCTCCTCCAAAAAACGGCCTATGCCCTCCCAGTCCACTGACTCTGAGCCAGAATTGGTTGCTACGGACGATGGCCCCCCCTGAGGGGTCCTGGTCCCCTACTTCTGAGTGGGATAAGGAGGAGGAGAAATCTTTCCCCTCGGTAGCGCGGGAACACGCTAAGATGGATGCCCTCATTAGCGCCATTAAAGAAGCTCTCATTCTTGGCGATGAGCCATCTCAGTCAAGTAAGCGGTCTGCCTTCGGGTTCAGCATACCCCAGAAGTCTGGTCAGGCTTTTACCTGCCCTGAGGAATTTCACGAGATTGTGCATGACCAGTGGCGGTGCATTAAGCACATGTTGGTGCTGCCTAAGCGTTTTTCCGTCCACTATCCTTTCGCGGAGGCGGTAGAGAAACAGTGTCCCTAAAAGTGGATCACACTGTGTCTAGGCTGAATAAGTCCACCTTGATGCCAGTAGAGGATTCCCCGGTTTTCAGGGATCCGGCGGATAGGTGTGTGGAGGCACTCTCCCGTCACATTTATATGGTGTCAGGTTCCCTGTTGAAACGTGTTTTTGCCTCGTTGATGGCCTCTCAGGCGCTCACGGTGTGGAGCAAGGGGCTTCGCAGCACCCTGGTGGCGGAGTCAGCCTCTCCGACTGCCCTTGACATGCTGGATCAGCTCATCCAAACTGGGATGTATCTGGGCGACGCAGCCTTGGACGCGGCTCCTTTGGTCGCCTGGATGTCGGCGGTGGGGATCGCGATCCGCCGCATTACCTGGTTGAAGAACTGGTTGGCTGACCACGCGTCCAAGAAGGGGGTCGTCCTTTTGGGGAAACTCTGGACGAGTTAATCAAGGGGCTCACAGGAGGTAAGGGTATTCTGTTGCCCCAGGTCACGAAGGGTAAGCCCCCCCGCGCGCGGCGGGGACCCTCCTTCAAGACTCAACGGGCCTTTGGGACGCAGGAGAAGGGAAAACCCTACGGACCTCCTGGTGGCCAGAAGAAACCGTGGACAGGTAAGCCAAAAGCCGGTCAGTCTGGCTCGGCGGCCCAGTCCTCCTCTTCCTGAAGGGATGCCCTCACCCGTTGTCGGGATGGGGGGGGATGTCTGCGTTGTTTTCAGGAACCCTGGTTGTCCGGCATTCAGGACAGGTGGGTTCACAAACTGATTCGTTCAGGGTACAAGATCGAGTTTCAAACTCGCTCCCTGATCGTCTCAGAGATCTCATGGGGGGCAGTGCACTACCTGCTTGCCCAAGGAGTCATTGTACCCGTTCCTTCACGGGAACGGTTTCACGGTTTTTACTCCAACCTGTTCACAGTGCCCAGAAAAGAGGGCAAGGTACGTCTGATTCTGGACGTAAAATCTCTGAACCGCTTTGTGCGGGTGCAGAAGTTCAGGATGGAATCCATCCGATCGGTGGTGGCATCGTTGAGACCCGGGGACTTCCTGGCCTCAATCGACTTGAAGGATGTGTATCTGCACATCCCTATTTTCGAGGGTCATTAGCGATATCTCCGCTTTGCGGTGGCTGGGGAGCACTATCAGTTTGTAGCGTTGCCTTTCGGCCTCGCTTAGACTCCCAGGGTTTTCATCAAGGTGTTGGCTCCGGTTCTAGCTTTACTGCGTTTACGGGGCATTGCGGTCCTCGGTTACCTGGATGACCTCTTGTTAAGGTCGAACTCGTGTGACCTTGGCGAGCGATCTGGCCATGACGGTTCAGACACTTCAGGAATTCGGGTGGACCATCAATTTTCGGAAGTCGGCACCGACTCCCTCAACTTGTCTTCAGTACCTAGGGATGGTCCTGGATTCTGCTCACTCTCGGGTCTTCTTTCCGGAGGACAAACTCGGGACTCTACGGGAAGAAATCAGGGCTCTCAGGCACAACAATCTCTCCACTCTGCGGACCTGCACACGGGTTCTGGGCCTGATGGTCTCAGCCTTCGAAAGGCCGAGACCATTTGCTCAATTTAATACCAGGGTTCTGCCAGTGGAGATCATGGACAGGTGGGACAGGATGCCTCAGTCCTTGAAAAGGAGAATTTCCTTGAGTTGTTTGGTGAGATCGGACCTCTTTTGGTGGCTCCAGTCGCCGTCCGTGACGCAGGGCCAGTCTTTCCGGCCTCTCTGGACGATTCTAGCCACAGATGCCAGCCTATCGGGCTGGGGAGGAGTTCTGGGCACGCTTTGTGCCAAGGGGACGTGGTCGCGGGCTAGACCTCGCTACCGATAAATGTCCTGGAGCTCTGGGTGATAAAGCTTTTTCTGTTTCGGTGATCATCTCAGCTTCAGGGGTTTCCGGTCCGGGTATAGACGGACAATGCCACGGCCGTGGCATACATAAATCACCAAGGGGGCACGAGGAGTGCCCGGGCGGCCATGGAAGTGGCTGAAATCCTGTCTTGGGCCGAATCGCATGTATCGCGATCTCGGCTGTTCACATTCCTGGTGTGGACAACTGGCAGGCGGACTATCTGAGTCACCAGACCTTGGACCAGGGGGAATGGTCCCTGCATCCGGAGGTATTTTTCCTCCTGTGCGCCTGGTGGGGGACCCCGGACGTGGATTTATTTGGGTCTCGTCTCAACAAAAAGGTGGAAAGGTTTTTGGCCAGAACTCGATATCCTTTGTCAGACGCCGCGGACGCGTTGGTGGTGCCTTGGCACCGCTATTGGCTGACCTATTCTTTGCCTCCGATTCAACTGTTGTCCAGGTTCCTCCGCAGGTTGGCGTCGGAACGGATGTCAGTCATTCTAGTGGCCCCGGACTGGCCTCGACGGTCCTGGTACGCGGACATCGTTCAGATGTTCGTCGAACCTCCCTGGCTGCTTCCGCTGTGAGACGATCTTCTGTCTCAAGGACCGATCTTGAATCCTGCTTTACAGTCTCTGGCTTTAACGGCATGCCTGTTGAAAGCCAGGTCTTGAGGGATAGAGGTCTTCCACAGGCGGTCATCCCCTACCTTGTTAAAGGCTCGTAAAGCCACTTCAAGGAAGATTTATCACCGCATCTGGAAAGCGTATATCGCTTGGTGCGGGGCGAATGGTCTTCACCCTCGTTCCTTCTCGGTGGCGAAGGTCTTGGCCTTCCTGCAGAAGGGCGTGGATCAGCGTCTAGTGCTGACTACGGTCAAGGGTCAGTTGTAGGCCTTGGCCATCTTTTTTCAGTGACCTTTGGCGTCGCATTCCTTGGTCCGCACCTTCATTCAGGGGTGCGGCTTTTTGCTCCCCTGAGGAGAGCTCCTTTGCCTCCATGGGATCTAAATTTTGTTTTGTCTGTGCTAGAACAACCTCCCTTTGAGAACATTGGAGAGATTCCTCTGTCAGTGTTATCCCAGAAAGTTGCCTTTCTGGTGGCCATCACGTCGGCTCGCAGAGTGTCTGAATTGGCGGCTTTGTCCTGCCGTTCTCCTTATCTGGTGCTTCATAGAGATAAGGTGGTTCTGCGACCGAATCAGTAGTTTCTTCCCAAGGTGGTTTCTTCGTTCCACCTCAATGAGGATATTGTGTTGCCTTCGTTGTGTGCACGACCCAGGCATCCTAAGGAGTTTGCCTTGCATTCCCTGGATGTGGTCCGGGTGGTCAAGGTCTACCTGTCCGCCACAGAGTCGATTCGACAGTCTGATTCTTTATTTGTGCTTCCTGAGGGACCTTGGAAGGGATCGGCCGCCTCCGCAGCGACCATTTCTAAGTGGATCAGACGGACGATTGTTCAGGCCTATTCCATTAAGGGTCGGATTCCTCCTTTTCCGGTAACGGTCCATTCTACTCGAGCCGTTAGTGCTTCTGTGGCTCAGGTGTGCAAGGCGGTGACCTGGTCTTCCGTGCACACTTTCACAAAGTTTTACAAACTTGACGTTTTGGCATCTTCGGATGCTTCCTTTGGCCGCTAAGTTTTGAGTGCGGCAGTTGTTTATGGGGACATTGTTTTACCGTCCCTCCTTTTTTGGGGTGTTTCTGTGTTCCAGTTTTTTCCTGTGGGCTCAGGTTGTTACTGGCCCAACTGTTTGCGTTACCTTCTCATTTGGTTGCGTTGGTTTTCCCACCCCTCATACCTGCACTGCTTTGGGACGTCCCATTAGTGAAGGCTAATACCATCAGGCGACGACTGTCAGAGGACGTAAGAGAAAATATAATTTTTGTAAGAACTTACCGTAAAATTCTTTTCTCTGAGTCCTCTGACAGTCGCCGCCCCCACCCCTCTGGTTTTTTGGATCTGGGGGTTGTTGCCTTCCGGTACTGCTTGCTACAAACTGAGGTAATATCAGATTGGGTCTAGGATAATGGTTGAGGGATGGCCCCCTAGTGGCGTTCCAAGGTATAAAAAAGTTTTTTTGTATTAACCTGATCAATTATCTGCCTAGCCTGCTCCTGCAGAGTGCGCCATTTCCCATTAGTGAAGGCTAATACCATTGGGCGGTGACTGCCAGGACTCAGAGAAAATAATTTTACATTAAGTTCTTACAAAACTATTTTTTTCACTTTGAATATTTAATTTCACCTTTTAAGTTATGGTCTATCTTTACAATCAGTGGTGGTGATTTGCTCCACTAGTCACTGTCACCATCACCTATGTTTGTACCTTTATTATGAAATACTAGCACTTTATTACATTACTTGCCGTTTTATGATTCACACCCATTTATAAGTAAGAATTATGTTTATATGAATTTTATCTGGAATTTGTTTCATGTTCTTTGCATTTTTGCACATAAGCAAATCCAGTCACTATTTATTTAATTGCATCACGCAGTATTCTATACAAAGGTAGCGCAGCACTAACAATACACTAAATTGATCCGATTCTGCATCTTTTCCCCCGCCTGCTCTACACTGATTGATCAAAGGCTGCTAATCGCTCAGTTCTCCTTTGCGCTTTGCACAGAGTGATTGTTAGTCACAGACGCTCTGCTCCAGCACTCAGGTTGAGGAGGGGAGGGAACGGCTGGCTCAGTCTCCCAGCGGCAGAGCTCAGAGGCTAGGCCAGCTGCTGGTCCAGGCTTCTGGGCAGATCCCGACCATATGGTTGGTCTCTTTCCAAAGCAGGGACCCGCTTCAGTCCTCTGTTGGCTGAAAATGACTCACAGGAGTTCAGATTAAACTTTACTCATGCGTTCTTTAAAAGTATAACCAAAAACGTTCGTCATACTTCTCCTTCAAAAATTGGTGAAATTTTACCTCAAAGGGTTTTTTGATTGCTTTGGCATTGTTGACTGTAGCTTACAAAGCAACGTTTAACTCTAAAACCTTTGTATTTAGTCACAGGCATGGCCAATAATTCTTCAAGGATTAGATCTCATTGGGATTGCACAAACTGGCACTGGAAAAACTCTAGCCTACTTACTCCCAGGGTTCATTCACTTGGATCTTCAACCAGTGTAAGGTGTTTTTTTTTTTTTTTTTTTTTATAACTGTTGTATAATGATTTTCCTATTTCAATAAGTAATTTATTGGTATTTGCTACTATAGTGTGTGAATTTTTGCAAAATGACACATGGGCTGATTAAGTAAAACTGGAGAGAAGAAATTTAGAACAAAAGTAAAGCAGTTGTTCATAGCTACCAGTTAGGTTCTAAGTTTTTTTAAAAGAAAAAGTTGAGCAGGAATTTTGATAGGTTGTCTTGGCTAGCAACGTGGGTGTAGTGCTTGTTTTCTCCAGGTTTAAAAAAAATCTGTTCCCTAGTGTCCAACACTAACAGGTGCATTTATAAATATTTTTACATAAGATTCATTCATTTCAGGATTCACACATTTTCTTTGAACTGTAGTTAATAAGTCTTGGGTTTTGTGCTTTTTGTGTGAAAACATTTAGAACTATAGATCACAATTATCTGATGAATATAGAAGTTCTGATTTTCTTGTAAAAGAAAATACTTCCTGCTGAGTTTGAATCCAGGAAGGCAGAAGACCTATGCTGTGTGTCATTCTCAGAAGAGTGTTAGCCCTGCTTCACATAGGCTTCAGTTTTATACGATCAATGAAAACCGTAATCTTCGACAAAGCATTTGCAGAGCTTTCAGCAGGCTTTGAAGCTTTTACAGTACCATTTAGCTACGGTTTGTAAATGTTGAACACCGATCCTAATTGGAGTGTTTAAACAAGCTGCTAGCAGGCTTTCAACAAGCTTCAAGAAGGTATGAAGCCTGCTAGCAGCTTGCTTACAGTGGCAATCACCAATCCTTTTAGGATCTGTGTTCAACATTTACAAATTGAAACTGAATGGTACTTTGAAAGCTTCAACAATGCTTGTTGAAAACTCTGCAAATGCTTTCTTAGAGTAGTGTAAACAACAATCTTTTTCTTTCTGAAGCTCGTGTGAAATTGGCTTTAAGGTAATGCAGTTGTGTGTCTAGTAAAGCTAATGTTTTACAATGTCCATCTTATTCCTGTAGGATTATTTTCCTCTTAGGGCTTGTTTACACTTGCTTTAAATTGTGGCATTGGACACACTTTTTTTTAAAGTTTTCTGCAAGCCAAGCATTCAAAGCACCTGTCACTGAATAAAATGGTTACCTTAGTCTTGTTCACACGTTTGCTTTGTTTCACTTCAAAAACTATACCTCATGTTTTCTTGGCGCTTCCAAAGCCTCCATGAAAGTCTGACCATGCGCTCTCACAACACCTGAAGCTTAATCAGCAGTCACTTTCAGTTCATGTGTTTATATACTCTGGAAGTGTCTGGTGCACACATGACATCTGGTGTATAGTATGGAGCAGCAGGAAAGTGAGTGAGTCCGAACTAGTAGACGGCAACTAGCAGACAGCGCGTGTGCAGCATGGGAGCGCTATAACAGAAGGCGAGCAGGGCCTGAAGAGAGGACTGAGCGGCAGACAATCAGCAGAGCTGGGGAAACTTTTTTAGACGTCACATGTGGTGAGCAGCATGGGAGCATTATAGCGTAAAGTGAACAGGAACTGGAGAGAGGAGAATCAGCCATCCAAAGGATCAGTAGAGCTGGTGGTTACTACAGAGTGTGGCATCAGCCGAGCTGGGGGGTTTACGGAATGTGGCATCGGCAGAGCAGGGGATCTGCTGAGCTGGGATCCCAATGGGCCCCTTTAAAACAAATAGAAAATCAACACACAGGGCATTTGCCAAGCTTCAGTAAATCTTCAAAAAAGCATAATTGAAGGATAACGGAAGCATCAAAAATACTTACAAAAAGCATGTTGAAGCGGTAGGCGCTTTTGTGTTGAAGTCGAAGCAAGTGTAAATGAGCCCTGTAAGTGTTAAGCTCAGTTGGAAATATTTTATGCTTTATTACTAATTTTTCTTTTTAAACTGCTGCAAAACATTACACTAAGCCAGTCCCAAAGTTTTTTAAATGTGACAATGTAGCTCTTCCTATTACTCTTGTTTTGATAGACCTAGAAATAAACGTGAGGGACCTGGTATGCTGGTTCTGGCACCAACTCGAGAATTGGCTCTTCAAGTTAAGGCAGAGTGTTCAAAGTACAAATACAAAGGATTTGAAAGGTACGTGTTTAGTTTAATTGATAAAAGTTTGATATCTCTATCGTTCATTGACGGGACGTAGTTCTCTGATCCATATCAGTAGGGTTATACTGCCCCCTACAGGAGTAGGACACTAGGCAGGAAAAAGGTTCTGGCTACGCCTGTGGGCAGTCCCGGAGGGACTGCATAGGATGTCAGTTTTAATCTGCCTAGTCAGGAGTAAGGACCTTGCTGGGATCTTTGGTCCTGGCATAAAAGTATTCTTTCTCTTACGTCCTCCGACAGTCGCCGCCCACTCATACAGTCGTCACCAATGGGGTATTGACTTCCGCTCCGCAGGAGTAGCTAGGCATAAGACTTGTTAGTAACAAAAGCTTTTAGCTTAGACACACCCATGGGGGCTGTCCCACTGGTCAATACCCCCCCTGCATTAAGCCATCCCAACTCAGTTTGTCTCTGCCTAGCGTCAGGAGTAGTCAGGCTTCCCTGTGCTGGGGCTTCAGTCTCAGCCTTCTAATATTTTCTTTTGATTTTTATTTTAAAATGTCAGTTTTTTCTTTACTTTACTAGCTGTTATTTTGTCAGCTTTAGATTAGTGGATCTTCGGATGAAGATGGATCATGCGGAGCTGGGAATTGGACTGGCCACCCTGGCTCTCCAGGGCAGAGGGTCAGATGGACCCCAGCCCGCCATCGAGCGTTCGGCTATGGTTTGCCCTGGCACTATGAATGACCCATCCCTGCTCGCAGCAGGGATGCAGCCTGTGAGGTGGCTACCTCACTGGCCATTTCTGCAGTCCTGTGCTGCAGTGTCCTGTGTTTCTGACTGACGGCATTCCCTGTCATCTGAGGACAGAGGCTTTCCGTTAATGGACGCACCCCACGCCATCCGATACGGGTAAGTACTTTTCTGTATGGGGGCATCTGTCTTGGGTGGCAGTCCTGTGTTGCTGTGTGTTCCCCTCCTGTCTGTGCGTTTGTGGGGCTCCCTGATGCGATCCCTGCAGGGGTCCTCTTTAATTCACTGCTGAGCGCTGTGTGGTGTGGGGGCCCCTCGCCTGTGTCACTTGCTAGTGTTTTTGGGAGATGCAGACATGTGTGAGGTGACCGCTGAAGCTGAGAAACGCGCGGTCCGCCATTTTGGTTATGGGCAGCATGCTGGCTTCACTATGGGCTTTTGCAATGCTTGCTATGTAGTGTTTTTAGCGCCATCTTGTGTGTGGCAGAACGATCGTTCCGAGCACATGTCGGCGGCCATCTTGCCGAAGCCTTCCATTCACTTCTATGGGCAGCCATTTTCCCTGGGCCTTGCAGCATATAAGTTCAGCCTCTGGTGACCTCACTTCCTTTTCCTCTGGAGCAGCGATCGGTGTGGTAACACTCTGTGGGGCTCTGCAGACTGTCTCTTCCATATCTCTGTACTATCCTTCCTGGCTCAGTTTTGTCCCTTTTTGGGGGTCTGTGTACACGGTGCTTATAGCAGTGGGCTGCGCCATCCGAAGTGGTTTTAAAGGACCAGTACTTTTTCACTCATTGTTTGGCAATGGTTTCTCAGGACAGCAAATTCCCTCCAGCCTTGGTGGGGGACCCCAGTTCTGCTGAACCCCCCGTTATACCTAATTTGGCCGCTGTAGTGGCGTCTTTGGTGTAAAAAATGGAGGTGCTGATGGCTGAACGTGCTGCTAGGAAAAGGCCCAGATTATCTCTCTCCTCTGATTCAGATGGTGATGTGGCTGGCGTGCCCTTTTCAGGGTCTCGCTCATCCCTGGACCCTTTGGGGACTGAGGGGGAGGCGGAGGTAGAGGGGATTGATGTGTCTCTCCCGGGGTCGCTCTCATGGATGAGCTGATTTCTCCTGTTAAAGAAACGCTACACTTGGAGGATGAGCCCACTCCTCCGGCCATTGTGTCCTCTTTTGGGACACATGGGGACCCGCAAGTTGGCGCAGGTTTTCCCCTGCCCCGCTGAGTTCCATCACACAGTGAATGAACAATGGCGCAGTTTAAAACGCCCCTTCACGGTGCCTAGTCGGTTTAAACTGCTTTACCCCTTTGCGCCTTCTACGGATGCTTGCTGGTGCGTGGCTCCCCAGGTGGATCACGCTGTGGCCGTGTTAAACAAGGCTACCTTGGTTACCTCTGAGGATACCCCGGTGTTCCGGGATCCTACGGACAGGAGGTTGAAGTCTTTGGCCCGCCATGCTTATACGGTGGCGGGCTCTATGCTCAAACCTATTTTCGCTTCTGTCATGGTGGCTCAGGCGGTGGCAGACTGGACTAAGGTGCTTAGACGCACTCTCGTGTCTGATTCTGCCCCACTGGCTACGCTGGACATGGTGGACCAAATTCATCAAGGGGTCATGTTTTTTTGCGACGCGGCCTTAAATGAAGCCCCTTTAGCTGCACTCCTGTCTAGTGTCACGGTACTTAACCGTCGACTGATCTGGCTGAAGAGCTGGTCGGCTGACCAGACGTCTCGGAAAACAGTGGCTGACTTTCCTTATGCTGGGTCTCGCCTTTTTAGCGAGGCTTTGGATACCTTGGTAAAAGGGGTCACTGGCGGCAAAACCACTCTGCTACCCCAGAATCCGAAGAACAAGTCCTTTCCCGGCAAACGGGGTCCCCCGCCTTTAGGCCCACTCAGGGGTCCTTTCGTACCTTTAAGTCACAATTCAAGGGCAAACCTTTCAAGGGCCAAGGTGGCCAGAAGAAGCCCTGGGCGGGTAAGCAAAAGTCCGGCCATGCCGGTACGGCGGCTCAGCCCGCCTCTGCCTGAAGGGACGCCCTCACCCGTTTCAGGGGTGGGGGGACGTTTGCGTGGTTTCCTCCAACCTTGGCTGCTCCGTATTCCGGACAGGTGGGTTCCGGAAATCATTCGATCAGGATACAAGATCGAATTCCTTTCACGGCCGGCGTTGACCCCAGGGCGTTTACAGGACCTGCATCAAGCGATGCAGGATCTCCTGGCCCAGAGGGTGATTGTCCTGTTGCCTCATCGGGACAAGTTTCGGGGGTTTTACTCCAATCTGTTCACTGTGTCCAGAAAGGAGGGCAAGGTGCGTCCAATCCTGGACTTAAAAGCTCTGAATCGCTTCGTGCGCGTTCGGAAGTTCCCCCCGCTCAGTGGTGGCCTCCCTGAGTCCAGGGGAATT
Organism: Pelophylax lessonae; assembly: GCF_965119305.1. Taxonomy (NCBI): domain Eukaryota; kingdom Metazoa; phylum Chordata; class Amphibia; order Anura; family Ranidae; genus Pelophylax; species Pelophylax lessonae. Next base: position 348,194,469 of record NC_138770.1, read on the forward strand.
CCTGGCATCTATCGACCTGAAGGATGCGTATCTACACATCCCCATTTTCGGAGAGGTACCTCCGGTTCGCCATTGCGGAGGACCATTATCAGTTTGTAGCGTTACATTTTGGTCTCTCTTCGGCTCCAAGGGTCTTTACCAAAGTGCTGGCACCTGTTCTGGGCCTGTTGAGGGCACAGGGCATTGCGGTCTTGGGATATCTGGACGATCTCCTGTTAAGATCGAGTGCCAGTCAGAGCCTGGTGTGCGATCTGTCCACTACTGTGCAGTCACTCCAGGAGTTTGGTTGGACCATCAACGTTCAGAAGTCGACACTGTCTCCTTCGGTTCGTCTTCCCTATCTGGGAATGGTTCTGGACTCTGCTCAATCAAAGGTTTTTCTGCCGGAGGACAAGCTCCGGACCCTTCAAAACGAGGTCAGGTCCCTCAGGGACAACCAGTCCTCGTCGCTCAGGACCTGTATGCGGTGCCTGGGGTTAATGGTTTCAGCCTTCGAGGCGATCCCATTTGCTCAGGTTCACACTCGATCTCTCCAAGCGGAGATTCTGGCCAGGTGGGACAGACTTCCTCAGTCCTTGGATCTGAGGGTCTCGTTGAGTCGCCAGACCAGAAGGGATCTTCTATGGTGGCTTCAGTCCCCGGGTGTGTCAGACGGAAAATCCTTCCGCCCGTTACTGTCGACCGTAATTACCACTTGGTCGGAGGAGGGATCCTCCCTTCCGATCAACATATTGGAACTGAGAGCGATCAAACTGACTCCTCCAGTGGTTGGATCGACTTCGGGGCCGTCCTGTTCGGGTACAGATGGACAATGCTACCGCGGTGGCTTACATCAACCACCAAGGGGGCACCAGGAGTGCCCATGCGGCCCGAGAGGTGACCGACATTCTGTCTTGGGCCGAGACTCATGTCCCGGCAATATCGGCAGTTCATATTCCAGGTGTGGAGAATTGGCAGGCCGACTATCTGAGCCGCCAGTCCCTGGACCAGGGGGAATGGTCCCTACACCCGGAGGTCTTCCAAATGCTGTGTGCGAAGTGGGGATCCCCAAATGTGGATCTGTTCGCGTCTTGGCTAAACCACAAGGTGGAAAGTTTCGTGGCAAGAACGCGCGATCCTCGGGTGGACTCCTCTGATGCGTTGGTGGCCCCGTGGGATCAGTATCGTCTGATGTACGCCTTTCCGCCGATTCAGTTGTTGTCCAGGTTCCTTCGCAGGTTGGCCTCGGAACCGATCTTGGTGATTCTGGTGGCACCGGACTGGCCACACCGGTCCTGGTACGCGGACATCGTTCACCTAGCAGTCGAGCCTCCTTGGCGGCTGCCACTGCGGGAAGATCTACTGTCTCAGGGACCGATCTTCCATCCTGCTTTACAGTCGCTGGCTTTAACGGCTTGGCTGTTGAAAGCCAGGTCCTGAGAGACAGGGGTCTCTCCCCAGAGGTCATTCCTACTTTAATCAAGGCTAGGAAAGCCTCGTCTGGTAAAATTTATTACCGTACCTGGAAAGCCTATTTTGCCTGGTGTGAGTCCAGGGGGTTTTCTCCTCGCTCATACTCGGTGACGCGAGTGTTGGCTTTCCTTCAGACTGGTGTGGACCAGCGCCTGGCGCTGGCCACGATTAAGGGCCAGGTATCTGCACTGGCTGTTCTGTTTCAGCGCCCTGTGGCGTCTCATTCCTTAATTCGCACCTTCATTCAAGGTGTGCGACATTTGGTCCCTCCTCGGAGGGAGCCTTTACCTCCATGGGACTTGAACTTGGTTCTGTCCGTGTTGCAGCGTGCTCCCTTTGAAAACATCCAGACGATATCGTTGCCTGCTGTCTAAGAAGGTTGCTTTTCTAGTGGCGATCACTTCGGCTCGCAGAGTATCAGAGCTGGCTGTGTTGTCTTGCCGCTCTCCCTACTTGGTGGTTCACAAGGATAATTTGGTCTTGCGACCTCATTCGTCTTTTCTCCCTAAGGTGGTCTCTGACTTTCACCTTAATGAGGACATTGTTTTGCCTTCGCTCTGTGCGAAGCCTGAGCATCCTAAGGAGGTTGCATTGCATTCCTTGGATGTTGTCAGGGCGATCAGGGTGTACCTGTCGTCCACTGAATCCTTTCGGAAATCGGATTCCCTCTTTGTCCTTCCTGAGGGACCTCGGAAGGGCATGTCTGCGGCGACCATTGTCAAATGGATCAGACAGACTATTGAACAGGCCTATGCTTTGAAGGAACGGGTTTCACCCTTCCCTGTTAAGGCGCACTCTACCAGATCTTTGAGTACGTCTTGGGCCTACTGGCATCAGGCCTCAGTGGCCCAGGTGTGCAAGGCTGCGACTTGGTCGTCGGTGCACACCTTTTCCAAATTCTATAAGGTGTATGTTCTGGTATCAGCTGATGCCTCCTTTGGCCGCAAAGTTCTCAGTGCGGCAGTGCCATAGGGGACCCTTGTTTTTTTGTGGGTCCGTGGCTGTTGGGGTTGTTTATCCCCTGGGTTATTTTCTTTCCTGGGCTCTTGCTCCTTTTGAACTTTTTCCGTTGCTCAGAAGGTTCTCTTACTGTGTGTGTAAGGTTTCTTTCTCTGATGTGGGTACTGCGTTGCCTTTTCTACGGTTGCGTCTCCCACCCCTCATGTCTTCACTGCTTTGGGACGTCCCATTGGTGACGACTGTAATAGTGGGCGTCGACTGTCGGAGGACGTAAGAGAAAACGTAATTTTTGTAAAATCTTACCATAAAATTCCTTTCTCTGAGTCCTCCGACAGTCGCCGCCCCCGCCCCTCTTTTGGGGTTTTTTCTGGTACACTTACTGCTATGCTACCAAACTGAGTTAGGATGGCTTAATGCAGGGGGGGTATTGACCAGTGGGACAGCCCCCATGGGTGTGTCTATGCTAAAAGCTTTTGTTACGAACAAGTCTTATGCCTAGCTACTCCTGCGGAGCGGAAGTCAATACCCCATTGGCGACTGTATGAGTGGGCGGCGACTGTCGGAAGACTCAGAGAAAGGAATTTTACGGTAAGATTTTACAAAAATTCAGTTTTTATATCGTTTTTTTTTTTTTAGCTAGCCGCCTTCAAGCAACTATGCCGGGCTGGATCTCTTTATCCAGTGGTCACCCCAGTCTGGCCAGCCAGTGCGTGCAGGCCTTAGCTCCGCGCTGGGTTGGCTGCGACCTAGTCCCACTGGATGGGGACAGGCCCCGCAAGTCAAACATCTCGCTAGGGCGCACACGACAGGGTCTAGGCTTATGTCGCAGCGTTCCTATTTGGCTGACAGCCCCCCCACTTCGGTGGCATGGGGTCCTGTTAGGCTGTGTTCCTGGTATGATGAGTAAACGTCCCGACCCCCCCCCCCCCGCACCTTCCGTGGCGGATTCTGGGGTGGATGCGGGCCCACTCCCTGGGATGGTCGGACCCTCACACTCCTGGGTTTCCCTTTTATCCTGTTGTGACTGCGGATCAAACTTCTAAGAAGGCCTTAATGGATCTCCCTTTTGAGGGGGATCGCCTGTTTGGCGCTGCCCTGGATAACATTATATAAGGGTCTCATGGGGGGGTAGAGTGCCTTTCTTCCACAGGCTAACAAGGGTAAGGGCTTTCGTCGCAGACGGGGTCCCTCCTTGTCGGCTCACAAACAGTTTCTTCGTCGATGTGGCGAAGTCCTTCAAGACTTCCTCGGGTGGTTTCACACGACTCTGATCTGGCGAACAAGAGATCGTTTTTTCCAGACCTGCAGACAAGGCCTACTCAGCCTGAAGGTGCGTCCCCACCCATCTATGGGCTGGGGGGACGTCCTTGCCGGTTTTCAGCCCTGCGGCTAGCCCGGATCCCAGACAGCTGGGTCCAGGAGGTCATGTGGTACAGTTGCAAGATAGTTTTGATCCGTTTATTCCGGTAGGGTTTTCCCTTTCCATGTACGGCTGTCCCCGGATCGCTTGTAGGTGCTCTTGGGGCAGTTCAGGCCTGTACTGGCCCTTTGATGGTTCTGTGCGGATCAAAAAATCCAAGATGGTATCTGTTCGCACAATGGTGGCTACCCTACATCAGGGGGATTCCTGGCCTCCATAGACATCAAAATGCCTACCTTCTCAACCCGTTATGTTCAGGACACCAACGGGCTCTCCGTTTTTGCCGTAGGGTAGGATCTCTATGAGTTTGTGGCGTTACCCCCTGTTCTCGCTTCTGCTACTCGGGTCTTCACAAAGGTGTTGGCTCCGGTTCTGGCGCTGTTGCGGCAGCTGGCGTATCGGTCCTGGTTTCCTGGGCGATCTGCTTCTCCATGTGGAGTCCCCTACAGTGCTGACAACTAATTTGAAAGCCACCATTAGAACTCTGGAGGAGTTCAGGTGGGTTCTGAACCTTCAGAAGTCATCCCTGGTCCCTTTCATGAGAATAGACTTTCTGAGCCTGACTTTGAACTCGTCCTCAGGGTGTTTTCTCCCTCCTTTCGCTCAATCCCTCTCGAGGATCCCCCAGAAGGCAATCCTTCTCGAATTTGACTTGAATCCAAACTCTCTGGACTTTCGCATCCGGCTAAGCCGGGTGACTAGGGAGTCTTGATCTGAGAATCCTTCCTCCCTTTTTTCTGGACAATTGTCACTGCGGATGCAAGCCTGTCCGGGTGGGGAGGAGTCCTCGGCAGGTTTTCTGCTTCGGGAGTATGGTCCCTGGAGGATCCCGGTTTCCGATCAATGTCCTGGAGCTGGGAGCGATCCCGCTTTGCCTAGTTCACTGGATTGGGCACCTGCAGCTGTCCGGTGCACATTCCATCGACTACGTCCCGACGTGGCTTATGTCATTCACCAAGGGGGCAACCTAGGGTGTCTTTGCGGCCTTGGAAATGACAGGCATTCTTTGTTGGGCAGAGTGCCTTGTTCCAGCTCTCTCCACTGTTCCCTTTCCTGGTGTGAAATATTGGCAGGCGGATTGCCTTAGTCGACAGTCCTTGGATGCAGGGGAATGGTCCCTTCATTCGGAGGTGTTCCAGCGGTTGTGCCTTCATTGGAGCACTCCAGCCGTGGACCTGCTGGCGTTGCATCTACTGGATAGTGCAGAGGTTTGTGGCACGCTCCCGGGACCCTCTGGCGGGTGCAAAGGTTGCACCATGGGTTCTGTCATATGCAAGAAAATTTGCTAAGTTCAATGTGAACGATGCTGAGAAGTTTAGCATGATCACCTGTGCAAGGATGACGCCGGCAAGGTCCGTATCAGCTGCTGTCTGCCTTTCCTCCTCTTGTTGCTGCCAAGAATTCTTAGCAGGATCATGGCGCAAGGGATTCCGGTCACTCACGTGGCTCCGGATTGGCCTCGCCGAGCTTGGTACGCCGACCTGGTCAGGCTAGCCGCAGACGCTCCTTGGAGACTTCCTCTCAGGGAGGATTTGTCTCCCAGGGCCAATCTTCCATCTGGCTTTATGGTTGCTGGACAGGGGATTGTCTGCTTCAGTGATTCCCACCCTGCTTGAAGCGTGGGAAGCGACTTCTAGGTTGATTTTTTTTTTTCCCCCCATCATACGAGAAAGTCGTATATTGCGTGGTGTGAGTCTCTTTGGGCTCCCCCTCGCTCTTACTCGGTGGCCCCAATCTTGGCTTCCTTCAATGGGGAGTTGCTCAAAAGTTGGCCTTGAGTACTGTCAAGGGTCAGGTTCCGGCTTTAGCAATTTTCTTCCAATGGCCATTGGCCACCCGTTCCCTGGTGCGTGACTTCTTCCAGGGGGTGCGACACTGGTACTTCCGGTGCGACCTCCATCGCAAACTGGGGACCTTGATTTGGTGCAGTCGGTTCTTCAAGATGTGATCCACCCCGTCGTCTGCCTGCGTTTTGACTGGTAGATCATGGCAGAAGCCGAGAGTTTTGCGGAGCCCGATTTGAATAACCCTGCTTCAAGTTCTTCCTGGTAGAATTTAAGGCAAAAGGTCCTTCAAGCAGCTCTTTTATCTGCAGGCAGTGTCTAATAAATGTATTTATTTCTCTGTCGCTCATTGACAGACGCAGGACTGATATCTTGATATCCGTATGGTTATACTGCCCCCTACAGGAGGACACTAGGCAGGAAAAAATTTCTGGCCACACCCATGGGCAGTCCCAGGGGTATATCCTCTCTCTCCCTGCCACAGGATGTCAGTTTTTTTCTGCCTAGTCAGGATTAAGGACCTAAGTTCCTTGCTGGGATCTCTGGTCCTGGCAAGCTTTTTTAGATAAATCTTTTTTTAGTTAGCTTTTTCTCCAGTTGTTCCTATGAGCTCTTCAAGCAATTATGCCGGATCTGGGCAACGGCCTGGATGTTGAGATCCAGTGGTCACCCCAGCCGGCCTACGAGCGCGTGCAGACCCAGCTCCGCGCTGGGTCGGCCGCGACATAGTCCCGCTGGACGGGGACTGGCCCACGGGTTAAACGTCCCGCCCAGTCTCATACGGCCGAGTCGCAGCGTCTCCTGGGCGGTGAGGGGTTTTTGTCTGGAGGGGCGCCCGCTCTGTTCCGGTATGGTGAGTAAATGTTTCCCCCCTGCTCCTCATGGCTGACTCTGGGGTGGACCCGGGCCCCTCCCTGGGACGGTCGGACCCACACTAATCTGGGTTCCCCTCTGTTCCCCTGTGCACCCTCCCCCTGTGGTGTCCCTCTCCCCCCTCCCTTCCCCCCTCCCTTCCCCCCTACGGGGGGGGGGGGGTGCTTGTGTGTGTGGAGTGGCTAGCCTTTCATGCAAGCCGCTAAGGGGGCGTGGGGGCTGGGGGGGTCCCGAGTGTGGACGGCTGTTGTGCGGGGGGCTTCCTCCCTGGCTACTCATTCTTTGGTGCAGAACTTCATCCAGGGGGTGCGGCACCGGGCTCGACTATCTCCAGTTGGATCAGAAAGATGGTGGTGCAGGCTTATTCTATTAAGGATCGGGTTCCTCCGTTCCCTGTTAAGGCGCACTCTACTCGGGCTCTTAGTGCTTCCTGGGCCTTCCGCCATCAGACGTCGGTGCTTCAGGTTTGCAAGGCGGCTACCTGGTCTGGTCGTTGGTTCATACCTTTACAAAATTTTATAAGGTTGATGTGCTGGCATCGGCGGATGCCTCTATTGGCTGCAAGGTTTTGCAGGCTGCTGTTTGAGGGGACCTATGGTCTACCTCGGGGGTTTTGTTTTTTTCAGGTGGGTCTCATCTGCTTGTTTCGATGAGTCTTCTGGTTGGCTCTGTTTTGGCCTTCTGGATTGGATTTTATTTCGGTTATCCCACCCCTCATTTATGGCACTGCTTTGGGACGTCCCTACGGATATCAAGATATCAGTCCTGCGTCTGTCAATGAGCGACAGAGAGAACTGGATTTTTGACTTACCGTAGAAATCCTTTTCTCTTAAGCTCATTGACAGACGTAGTACCCACCCCTCTATTTTGAGTTGGGTTGGTATGAGTCTCTGACACTGCTTTGTTATATAACTGACATCCTGTGGCAGGGAGAGAGAGGATATACCCCCTGGGACTGCCCATGGGTGTGGCCAGAAGTTTTTTCCTGCTTAGTGTCCTACTCCTGTAGGGGGCAGTATAACCCTACGGATATCAAGATATCAGTCCTGCGTCTGTCAATGAGCTTAAGAGAAAAGGATTTTACGGTAAGTCAAAAATCCATTTTTTTTTTTTTGCAGGGAAGAAGGCCTGTCCCACACCCCTGTGATTATAATCATGCTCTTAGTGTACTGCTTTGCTACAAAAGGCATATTGGTAGTAAAAGGAGTTATCTTGGCCTGGCCTTCCAATGCCCAGTCCAATGGGTATAACCTCAAGGTTTTATTACATCATATGTCTCTCGGTGGACTCCAAGAAAAAGGACCTTGTGGTGAATACAAAAATCCCATTTCTCTTACGTCCTCTGACAGTCGCCGCCCCTCATATAGTCTTCACCAATGGTATTGACCTCTTATCCACAGGAGTAAGCTAGGCAGAAGATTTTGTTAAAAACACAAAACTTTGCATAGACACACCTAGAGGGGGCTGTCCCTCTGGTCCAATACCCCCAGCTAGCCTCATTCCCAATACAGTTTGTCTTTTGCCTAGATAGGAGTAGGCAGGCTTCCCTGTGCTGGGGCTACAGTCTCAGCCTTTTCTCTGTTTTTATTACATTTTATTTTCTGCTAAGTGTGTTTTTCTTTGCACTAGTAGCTTTTTATTTGGTCCTGCGCTTAGTCAGACTTCGGAAGACTACAGCATTGCGAAGCTGGGGATCGGACTGGTTGTCCTGGTGTCCCAGGACAGAAAACCTTATGGAATCCCAGCCTGCCATTGTGCGTTTAGCAGGCTATGCGTACACCCAGGCCTCGCAAACGACCTGTCCCTGTCCTCAGGGACAAAGCCCGCGAAGTGGCCACTTCGCTAGGATGTCTCTACTGCGGTACGACGCCTGTAGCTAGTGTCCTGTTCGGCTGACAGTACCCCCACCCGGGGTGGGAGGCTCCCCGTCTCACGGCGGCACCCATGCTATCGCTGGTTGGTGAGTACCATGTTCCCCTCTGACTGTGGCATTGTCTGTCGGGGAGGTGTCTGTGGGGCCTCTGTGCTGGGAATGGCAGTCTCTTTTGGTGTCTGTGTTGTTCCCTCATGTCTGTTGGTGTACCTCCCGTGTGTCCCTCCCGGTCCCTGTGGGGGCGCTGTAGCGGTTATGCCGCGGGGGGAGGGGGGTTGCGGGGGTCCCTCTCTCCTGTGGGTGTTTGGACTACTTTGGGGTGTCAGACGTTTGTGTGGGGCCCGCTGCGGGTGAAAAAAGCGGGCCCGCCATTTTTAGTGTGGGCAGCTTGCTTGGCTTCATGTATGGGCAATAGCACTCCTCCCTGTAGCAAAATCACGCCCTTTTCTGCGCCATCTTTGTTGTGGCAAGGTCCTTTCTCACATGTGCTCGGCGGCCATTTTCCCGCAGCCTCCCCATAGACTTTCATTGACAACCATTTTTCCTTAGTCTAGTCCTCTAGCAGAGTGACATCACTTCCTCTCCTCAGACTCTGATCAATCCTGCGGCATGTGTAACTGTATGACATACTTCTGGGGGTTTTTAAGCTTCTTCTGGGTACTTTTCATGCTGGCTACTTTTTTCCTGCAGTTTTTCAAACTTGTGCTATTTCTTCCACTATTGCGGTAGCGGTGCGATCTGCGGCTACCGCGATTTAAAGGGCCAGCGCCATATAAGTTTTAAGTGTGTTCTTCATGGATTCCCAGGACAGCAAATTCCCCCCAGCTCTGGTGGAGTGTTCAGGTACTCCTGAATCCTCTGTGCCCAGCTCCCTTACTGCTGCACTTGCGATTTTCGCATCAAAGGTGGATCTGCTGATGTCTGAGCGCACTTATAGAAGAAGGCCCAGGTCTTCACCTTCCTCTGATTCAGATTCTGTCATGGTTGCCACGGACAGTGTACCCCCTGAGGGGTCTCAGTCCTCTGTTGGAGGGGGAAGTGGAGGAGGAGGAAGTTTTCCCCTGCCAGGACGGCCAGTGATCTCGCTGCTATGGTTGCACTGATAGTTCTGTAAAAGAACCGCTGCATTTGGAGGATGAGCCCCACCAGCAGGGTAAGCGGTCGTCTTTTGGGACCCGCAGAACCCAGAAATCGGTTCAGGTTTTTCCCTGTCACGCCGAATTTCATGAAATGGTAAACGAACAGTGGCGCAATCTGATGCGCAACTTTGTGATACCTAAGCTGTTTCCGTACCGTTGTCCCTTTGCGTCTCCAACGGATTCGCACTGGATTGTGGCCCCTAAGGTGGACCACACGGTATCCAGATTACACAAGGCCACTCTGATGCCCATGGAGGCTTGTCTGGTGCTTAGAGACCCGGTGGATAGGCGGGTGGACTCTCTTGCCCGCCACTCCTATGTGGGGGGAGGTTCCTTGATGTAGCTCGTGTTCGCCTCAGTAATGGTCTCTCTGTGGTGGAGTGGACGCTTGTGGCTGATTCCGCCCCTCCTGCTACTTTGGAGATGGTGGACCAAATTGTTCAGGCGGTTTTATGCCAGTGTGATGCGGCCTTGGATGTGGCCCCTTTAGTCTTACGCTTATCTGCTGTCGCAGTGATAATCCGTCGCCTTGTGTGGCTGTAGAGCTGGTCGGCCGAACAGGCTTCCAGGAAGACTGTGTCTAACATCCCTTATGCAGGGAATCGCCTTTTTGGCTCCCTGGATGAGTTGGTGAAGGGGGTCACTGGGGGTAAAAGCCCTCTGCTGCCCCATGTGTCCAAGGGTAAGTTTTTCCGCAGTAAGCGGGACCCTTCCTTTAAACCTAACCAGGGGTCTTTTCGTGCCTTTAAGGCACATGACAAGGGCGAATCCTTCAAGGCCTCTGGTGGCCGGACGAAGCCTTGGGCGGACAAGTCTATAGCCGCCCACTCTGGCACGGCAGCCCCGTCCGCCATTCCAGACAGATGGGTTCAGGAACTCATTCGGTCGGGGTACAAGATCGAATTTCGATCGCGCCCAGCAGACAGATTCTTTCCCTCAAATCTTCATTGACCCCAGATCATTTCCAAGATCTCCAATGGGTGGCTCAGGTTCTCCTCGCCCAGGGGTTGATCGTCCCGGTGTCACATCGGGACAGGTTTTCGGGTTTTTTTACTCGAATCTTTTCATGGTGCCCTGAAAGGAGGGCAAGGTGTGCCCGCTTCTGGACCAAAAGTTTCTAAACCGCTTTGTGCGGGTTCAAGAATTCCGTATGGAATCCCTCTGATCGGTGGTGGCCTCTCTGAGCCCAGGAGATTCCTGGCTTTAATCAAACTCAAGGCTGTGTTTCTACACATCCTTGTATTCGAGGGTCATCAAAGGTACCTTCAATTTGCAATCAAGGAGGAGCGCTATCAGTTTGACGTTACCTTTCGGTCTCGCTTCGGCTCCAAGGGTGTTTTACCAAAGCTTTGGCTCCTGTTCTGGCCCTGTTGCGGGCGTGGGGGATCGCTATCCTTGGATATCTGGGCGATCTCCTGTTAAGGTTGAGTTCCAGTTCAACTCTGTTGCACGATCTGTCAACCATGGTTCAGACGCTCCAGGAGTTCGGGTGGGCCATCAACTTTCAGAAGTCGACATTGCTCCTTTCTGTTCGTCTCCCTTATCTGGGAATGGTCCTGGACTCCGCCCATGCGTGAGTTTTCCTGCCGAAGGACATACTCCGGACTCTGCTGAATGAGGTCAGGTCCCTCAGGGACAACGAATCCTCATCACTTAGTACCCGCATGCGGTCCCTAGGATTGATGGTGTCAGCCTTCGAGGTGGTCCCATTTGCACAGTTCCACGTGCGATCTCTGCAAGCGGACATCCTAGCCAGGTGGGACAGGCATCCTCAGTCATTGGACAGGAGGATATCTTTGAGTCACTGGGTCAGAGCGGACCTTCTGTGGTGGCTCCAGTCTCCGGCTCTGACGGAAGGGAAATCCTTCTGGGTGTTAATCTGAAAGGTGCTCACCACGGTCGCCAGCCTGTCGGGCTGGGGTGGCGTTCTGGGCAAATTGTCTGTCCAAGGCACTTGATTGGAGGAGGAATCCTCCCTACCGATACATGCCTGGGAACTGAGAACGATCAGACTCTTGTTTGCTCCGTTGGAGGGATCGTCTTCAGGGCCACCCTGTGCGGGTGCAGGCGGACTACACCACTGCGGTGGCGTACATCAATCACCAAAGGGGCACCAGGAGTGCCCGGGCGGCCAAGGAAGTGGCCGAGATTTTTCCTTGGGTCTCAGCGCTTTCGGCAGTTCACATTCCGGGTATGGAACACTGGCAGGCTGACTATCGGAGTCGCCAGACCCCAGACCAGGGGGAATGGTCCCTATACCCGGAGGTGTTTTCAGATACTGTGTGCGCGATGGCGCGCCTCCTCTAAACAACTAGGTGGGAAGGCTCGTGGCAAGAACACGCGATCCTCTGGCAGCCGCCTCGGACGCGTTGGTGGTGCCTTGGAATCAGTATCGACTGATTTATAACTCCCCCCCCCCCGATCCATTTGTTGTCACGGTTCCTTCGCAGGTTGGTCTCGGAACCGAGGTTGGTGGTCCTGGGGGCCCGGACTGGCCGTGCCGGTCTTGATACGCGGACATCATGCAAATGGTCGTCGAGCTTCCCTGGCGGCTCCCCTTACGAGACGATCTGTTGTTTAAGGGGCTGTTCTTCCATCCTGCTTTACAGTCGCTGGCCTTGACGGCGTGACTGTTAAAAGCCATATCTTGAGAGATCGGGGTCTCTCATCGGAGGTCACTCCTACCTTGCTTAGAGCTAGGGAGGCCTCGTCTGGTAAGATTTATTATCGTACCTGGATGCGAATCGCGGGGTTTCCGTCCTCGCTACTTTTCTGTGGCAAGGGTGTTAGCCTTCCTGCAATCCGGGTTGGACCTACGTCTTGCACTGCCCACTGTTGAGGGTCAGTTATCTGCGCTGGCCATTCTTTCCAGCGCCCTTTGGTGTCAAATTCTTTGATCCGCACCTTTACTCAAGGGGTGCGTCATTTGGCCCCCTCGGTGGGCGCCCTTAACCCCTTGGGTTTTGAATTTGGTTCTGTCGTTTTGCGACGTCCTCCCTTTGAGAACATCCGGGAGATTCCTCTGCTTGCACTGTCACGGAAAGTTGCCTTTCTGGTGGCGATCACATATGCTTGCAGTGTGTCGGAATTAGCGGTCCTATCTTGCCGCTCCCCCTACCTGGTGGTTCATAGGGATAAGGTGGTCTTGCTACCTCATCAATCCTTCTTTCCGAAGGTGGTGTGTAATGTCCATCTCCATGAGGACATTGTTTTGCTTTCGCTGTGTGCGAATCCTACGGAGTTTTGCCTTGCATTCCTTGGATGATGTCAGGGTGATCAGGGTTACCTGCCGTCTACTGAATCCTTAAGAAGCTCGGATTCTCTTTTTTGCCCTTCCTGAGGTTCTCGGAAGGGTATGGCTGCGTCTGCGGCAACCGTTCCTGTCTGGTTCAGACGGACGATTGTACAGGCTTATTCGCCTAGGGATCGGGTTCCGCCCTTCCCTGTCACGGCGCACTCTTCGGAGCGGAGGGTGCGTTTTGGGCTTTCGCCATCAGGCGTCTGTGTCCCGGATGTGCAATGCGGCGACCTGGTCGTCCCTGCACACCTTTACAGAGTTGACTAACTTGAGGTTTCGGCATCGGCAGATGCCTCCTTTGGCCGCAAAGTTCTGTGTGCGGCAGTTCTTTAAGGGATACATGGTGTTTTTAGCCTGTCCCCTCCTGTGGGGGGTTTTTCCCTCTTGGTTATTTTACCTTCCTGGGTTTGTTCGCTCCTGTTGAGCTTTCCTGATACCCAATGGGTTACATTTCTGGTTCAGATAAGGTTCCTTTATCTGACCTTGGATGCTTCGTTACCTTGAGACGGTTGCGTTTCCCACCCCCCATGTCTACACTGCTTTGGGACATGCCATTGGTGAAGACTATATGAGGGGCGGCGACTGTCAGAGGACGCAAGAGAAAATTAAATTTCTCTATCGCTCATTGACAGACGTAGTCCTCGGTGATACAGCACCTTCGGGTTATGTTGCCTCCACAGGAGCAGGACTAGACAGGAAATTAAAATGCTCTGGCCACACCCTAGGGGCAGTCCCAGAGGGTATATCCTCTCTCTCTCTCTCTGCCTCAGCAAATCAGTTATTTTCTGTCTAGTTAGGAGTAAGGACCTAGATACCTTGCTGGGATCTTCGGTCCTGGCAAGATTTTTTTCTAAAAAGATTTTTTAGACAGCTTTTTTTCTCCAGTGTTCCTGTGAGATCTTCAAGCAAGAAAGCTGAACTGGGCGACGGGCTGGATGTTGAGATCCGGTGGTCACCCCAGTTCAGCCTACGAGCGCGTGCAGGCCATAGCTCCGCGCTGGGTCGGCCGCGACAAAGTCCCATTAAGGGACTGACCCCGCGAGTTAAACGTCTCGCTGAAACGCCAAAGACCATGAGTCACGGCGTCCATATCGGTCGACAGCCCTCCCGCCCCGGTGGAGAGGGGTACTGTCAGGAGTTGGTGCCCGCCTGGTTCCGGTATGGTGAGTAGTATGTTCCCCCTTTTCCCCTGACGGGTCTTGTGGTGAACGCGGGCCCCTCTCTGTATGGTAAGATAGAGTCCCCCTCTATCCTATAACATGACACAGATCCCCCTACTTTGAGTGTGATTTTATGTGCAAAGAGCCAGGAGGCTTGGTTTGGGAGCTAACAATCTAATTGTATACATGTTTAAAAGATTGTAATCAGTGGCATTCTGGGAATCTTACTGTGATAAGAATAAGGTACCTACCTGTCAGAAGCCACGGACATGTAGACTGCCTTCCTAAATCAGATCTCCAGCTATAAGCAGGCCTTCCGAACGGCCATGCGGTCCGCCAGGGCCGGTACCGCCAACCACGCCAAATCCCCATGCAGAGAGAGTGTTGTGTGCCCTGCAGCACACCGCTATTCAGTACAGGCCGCCGCCATTTTTTTTTTTGCTGGATTGCACGAGCCGCCATTTTGGCGTAGCCTCGTGTCTCCAGCATGGGGGCGGCCATGTTTGAGGTGATCCAAACACCTCGTGGAGCTAGGGGAGGCGCCGGAAGGCGTGCAGAGGGGCGGAGCCGCCTCCTTTCTTCCTGGGCAGCCAGCCAAAAGACTTCCTGTTTGTCAAGACAGCGCTGTAACCTGTTGCAGTTAAACTCTGAGCATCAAGTGGTGAGCCTGGGGGTCTATCTCTCTCTCTCTCTCTCGATCGATAGGGATCCCTAGCAGGTAACACTAAGGGGCTTTTGTGGCGCTGGGGGTCTGGAAAAAAAAAAAAAAAGTTTTTTATTTTTGAATTATATTATCCAGGAAGTGACTGGAATTATCATGGACCCTGCCACACATATTCCCCCACCTGTTTCCCTCGAGGGGGCCACGGGACCCGCCGGTGCACAGAGTGTAGAGGCATTTACAGCAATTTTGGAGTCTATGGTGGCTCGGGTGGAGGCGGCCTGTCAGGGACGGGGGTCAAGGAAGCGACCCCCGCCTACCCCTATACTATCTGACACCTCTGACTCAGATTCAGAGATGGTCACTGCAGTTGCAGGTCCCTCTGCAAGGGCTGTTACTTCAGGTAAAGCTCCCTCAGACAGTGAGGAGGACGTTTCTTCCGCTATAATTCAGGAAGAAGCATTGGTGGACGCACTAGTTGTGGCAGTGCAGGAAACCTTAAAACTTGAGGTTTTACCGGCAGAGGCAACTGAAACAGAGATTCCTTTTGGTACTAACAAGCCCATCAAACGGTGAAGGTTTTTCCTGTACCCAAGTGTTTGGTAATAAGATTAAAGGAGAATGGGAGCATTCTAAACGTACCTTTACTATTTCCAAGCGTATTGCTAGACGCTATCCGTTTGAGGAATCCATCATTAAGAAATGGACGGTACCACCAGTGGTGGATCCACCTATTTCCAGGCTGAATAAAGCCACGGTTATCCCAGTGGAGGACACTTCGTCCTTTAAGGATCCGGTGGATCGAAAGATGGAAGCAGAGTCCCGCACCATCTTCTCTCTGATAGGGTCAGCATTTAGACCAGTAATTGTTATTGGTCTAGTTTCCCAGACACTTACGGAATGGGCGAGAATGGTACGCCAAGACCTTAGGGGAAAAGATATTCCCCAGGAGACATCTGATTTGATGGAACAGATTATACAAGGGCTACAGTTTATCTGTGACGCAGCCTTGGACACTACTCCCCTATTAGGGCATGCATCTATGTCAGCGGTTATCCTCAGACGTGTGCTGTGGTTAAAATGCTGGTCAGCTGACCTAGGTTCCAAAAAGACCTTGACAAATCTCCCCTTTCAGGGGAATCGTCTATTTGGGGCCAACCTAGATGAAAACATTAAGGATGCCACTGGGGGCAAGAGCACTTTTTTGCCACAGGCTGCTAAAGCTAAGGGACCTCGCAACAAGCGAGGACCTTTCTTTACCGCCCATAAAGGGCGCCCGGCTGGAACAAGCGGGAAAGGCAAGACTCCTCCAGGAGGGTTCAAGAAGGGCTGGTCGGACAAACAGAGGACCAACCCAGCCAAACCCGAAGCAAAGGAGTACACAGCCTGAAGGTGCGCCCCCACCCGGTTTCAGGGTGGGGGGACGTTTTCACCGGTATTCAGGACATTAGATCGAGCATCAACTACTACTACCAGTGCGATTCTTCCCTTCCAACATTTAAGTACTACAGGAAGCGGTAGTTACCGTTCCCTGAATAGATCTTTTCCTTTACCTTTTCCTAAGATTAGTCCCAATGCCTCACAGGAATCGGATCTGGTTGACCAGACAGGCCAAGAAGCCTCTAGTCGGGTGACTTCGGTCTCTGAGGTTCAACCAGAAAAGATCACCCTTCCTGATAACAATCAGGTATCTGATAAATGTGTGGGAACAGAAAACGACCAGACTTTCTCGGATGGTCGGGGCTAGATAGCTCTAGGGACGCCTGGTTCAGATCCAGTCAGCGCCAGTGGTCCTAGAAATTCTAGGCTGGCCTCGTCAAGCCGGCCTGGCCGGCTTGGACATGCTAGTCGCAGACGTTCCGTGGGAACTTCGTCTCAGGGAGTGTCTGTGTTCTCAAGGACCAATTTACCATCGTGCTTTAGTCGCTGGTTTTAATGGCCTGGCCATTGAGACCCAAGTACTGAAGGACAGAGGTTTGTCTGCTTCAGTCATTCCTACCCTTATTAAAGCAAGGAAAGCGACTTCCAGCAAGGTCTATTATCACACATGGAAGACTTATATTGCGTGGTGCGAATCTTTAGGATTTCCTCCACGTACCTATTCGGTGACTCGAATATTGGCCTTTTTGCAACAAGGGGTTGAGCAGAAGCTAGCCTTGAGCACCATCAAGGGTCAAGTTTCAGCATTAGCAATCTTCTTTCAGAAACCTTTAGCTACCAAGTCCTTGGTGTGGAATTTCATCCAGGGGGTGCGGCTCCTGGCTCCACCAGTCCGCGCGCCCTTACCGCCCTGGGATCTTAATTTAGTTTTGTCGGTTCTACAGAAACCTCCCTTTGAAAACATCAGGGAGATTCCCTTGCTTACTTTATCCCAGAAGGTGGCCTTCTTGGTGGCTATCACTTCTGCTCGCAGGGTGTCAGAACTGGCTGCATTATCATGCCAGTCCCCATACCTAGTGATTCATAGGGATAAGGTAGTACTTCATCCTAAGCCATCCTTTCTTCCTAAGGTGGTTTCAGATTTTCATCTGAATGAAGATATTGTACTACCTTCCTTGTGTCCTCAGCCCAAGCATCATCGGGAACATGCGTTGCATTCCTTAGATGTGGTTCGGGCAATCAGGGTATACCTGAAAGCTACGGAATCATTCCGTAAGACGGATTCACTTTTTGTGATCACGGATGGCCCCAGAAAGGGTTTGCCTGCATCTGCCGCGACCATTGCCAAATGGATTAGACAGACGGTGGTACAGGCTTATTCGATTAAGGGTCAGAGTCCTCCGTTCCCTGTTAGGGCGCACTCCACTCGAGCGCTCAGTACTTCCTGGGCCTTTCGCCATCAGGCGTCAGTGGTCCAGGTATGTAAGGCGGCCACCTGGTCGTCGGTACATACCTTTACAAAATTCTATAAAATTGATGTGACGGCATCGGCGGATGCCTCATTTGGCCGCAAGGTTTTGCAGGCCGCAATTTGAGGAGACCGGTGGTCTACCTCGAGGGTTTTTTTCTGTTTGAAAAAAAAAAAAAAAAATTTCTTTTTTGTTGAGTCTCATCATTAAGGCTGAGCATTGTAAACTTCTAGTTGGCACCGGTTGGGCCTTCTAGATTGGGATTTGATTTTCATTTTCCCACCCCTCATTTGTGATACTGCTCTGGGACGTCCCGAAGGTGCTGTATCACCGAGGACTACGTCTGTCAATGAGCGATAGAGAAAAATGGATTTTTGTAAAATCTTACCGTAAAATCCTTTTCTCTTAGCTCATTGACAGACGTAGTCCCCGCCCCTCTGTTTTTGAGTTGGGTTGGGTTAAAATCTCTAAAGACTGCTTTTTGACATAACTGATTTGCTGAGGCAGAGAGAGAGAGGATATACCCTCTGGGACTGCCCCTAGGGTGTGGCCAGAGCATTTTAATTTCCTGTCTAGTCCTGCTCCTGTGGAGGCAACATAACCCGAAGGTGCTGTATCACCGAGGACTACGTCTGTCAATGAGCTAAGAGAAAAGGATTTTACGGTAAGATTTTACAAAAATCCATTTTTTTGTAAAATCTTACGGTAAAATTCCTTTCTTGAGTCCTCTGACAGTCGCCGCCCCCGCCCCTCTTTTGGGGTTCATGGACTATCTACTGCTTGCTACCAAACTGAATTGGGAATGAGGCTAGCAGGGGGTATTGGACCAGAGGGACAGCCCCCTGTAGGTGTGTCTATGCAAAGTTTTTTGTGTTTTTAACAAAATCTTCTGCCTAGCTTACTCCTGTGGATAAGAGGTCAATACCATTGGTGAAGACTATATGAGGGGCGGCGACTATCAGGACTCAGAGAAAGGAATTTTACGGTAAGATTTTACAAAAATTCAGTTTTTCTCTCTCGTTCATTGACGGACACAGCTCCTGAATTTCATAACCATTTGGTTATACTGCTCCCTACAGGAGTAGGACACTAGGCAGAAAAATAATCTGGCTACTCCTATGGGCAGTCCCAGGGGGTATACTCCCTCTCTTTACTAAAGATTTTTTTTTTTGCACAGTCAGGAGTAGGAACCTAGTTCCTTGCTGGGATCTCGTCCTAGCAAATCTCTTCTTTTTAGATAGAACTTTGTTCTCCTGTTTTTTTTTTTTCCTGTGAGATCTACACTCAACTGCCGTACTTGGCGACTGGATGGATAATCTAGATCCTGTGGTCACCCCAGTCTGGCCAGCGTGCTCAGACCTCAGCTCCGCACTAGGTTGGCCGCGACATAGCCCCACTGGACTGCCTAAACGCCTCGCAAGGTCACATACAACCGGGTCTCGGCCCGAGTCGCAGCGTTCCTTCTGGCTCACAGCCCCCCCTCCCCATTTCGATGGAGAGGGGTTCTGTCTGGAGCGGTGCCCGTCTGGTTCCTGGTATGTTGAGTAGCTATCTCCCCCTGGAGGGTTTTGGGGTGGACATGGTTCCCTCCTTCCCGCGGTTGGACCCCCGGCTTCTCCACCTTCCCCCGGTCGGACCCCTGGCTTCTCCACCTTCCCCCGTTCGGACCCCCGGCTTCTCCACCTTCCCCCGGCTTCTCCACCTTTCCACGGTCGGACCCCCGGCTTCTCCACCTTCCCACGGTCGGACCCCCGGCTTCTCCACCTTCCCACGGTCGGACCCCCGGCTTCTCCACCTTCCCACGGTCGGACCCCCGGCTTCTCCACCTTCCCACGGTCGGACCCCCGGCTTCTCCACCTTCCCACGGTCGGACCCCCGGCTTCTCCACCTTCCCACGGTCGGACCCCCGGCTTCTCCACCTTCCCACGGTCGGACCCCCGGCTTCTCCACCTTCCCACGGTCGGACCCCCGGCTTCTCCACCTTCCCACGGTCGGACCCCCGGCTTCTCCACCTTCCCACGGTCGGACCCCCGGCTTCTCCACCTTCCCACGGTCGGACCCCCGGCTTCTCCACCTTCCCACGGTCTGACCCCCGGGCTCCCCCGCTGCCTTCTCCCATTCTACTCCCCGTCCACTTATGCTGGGGCTGTGCGAAAGATCTGGTCCACCTCTTGGAGTGGGAGCTTTGCTGGTGATGGGGCGCCGCTGTCGACCAGTCGATCGACTGTGCAGAGGGGGCTGAACCTGGTGGGGGCTCCTGCCTGGGCCTGTCCTTGAGGCCTATAGATCTCTCCTTGGAGCCTCGTGGTGCCACCATTTTGTTGTAGCCTATGTGTTTCTATGCACGGCAGCTATGTTTGTGTAGTACGGCGGCCATTTTGTGGTGGTTTGCCATTGAAAATAGCAGTGGCCATGACAGTGGAGCCCTGTGGGCAGTGATTTCGGTGGTGGGAGCCCTTCATCCCCTGGTACTGACTCCTGGATCTTTTCACTTCCTGATCGCTGTATGTGGTGTGCAGATTATCCTGGTTTCTGCTGGGTGGTGAGTCTGGTGGGGTTCTCTAACTCTGTTGTGGATCGCTTTGTGTTTTGTGCCTGGCAACCCTGGTCCCTTGGTAGTGTTTTACACTTTTTGTGGGGGTCCCCCTGGTGACTCATGGAGTCTTTGGAGCACATCTTCCCACCTGATCCCCTCTCTGAGGCTGCGGGGCACAACCATCCATCGATACACTGACAGCGGTTCTGGAGTCCTTTGTGTCCTGGGTGGAGGTGGCTTTCGGGCGATGGTCTAGCAAAAAGCCCCCTCCGACTTCCCCTGCCTCCTCTGTCTCATCAGATACTGAATCTGATTTGATCGCTACAGATGTGGGTCACCCTGCTTTGTCTGTGACCACGTGCCTGGAAACCTCAGGTAGTGAGGATGATTCCTCCACATCTGCAGCCGCGCACGAAAAGGCGCTGGTAGAAGCACTGATTGTATCTGTGAATGATACCTTGAAGATGTAGGACGCAGCTACGACAAAGGCGCAGGTTACCTTTGGCACTCACAAGCCATCTAGAGCCGCAAAGGTGTTTCTTTTCTCCTCCTTTTTTGTCAAAATTGTTGCTAAAAGAGTGGGGACGACCAAAGCGGTTTCCTAGGCGTTAGCCCTATGAGGAAGCCCTTATTAAAAAGTGGGACTGTTCCACCGTTGATGGGCCATCCAGTTTCCAGGTTGAACAAGGCAACTATGATTCCGGTTGAAGAGTCCCCGATCTTCAAGGATCTGGCTGACTGGAAGGCGGAGGCTGTGGCCCACAATATGTACACACTGGCTGGTTCGGCACTGAGGCCGGTATTTGCCAATGCCCTGGCGTTGCAAACTCTGACCGAGTGGGCTAAGCTTTTATGCCGTGACCTGGAGGGAGAACGGCTCCCCCCTGCCTTTGCTGAGCTTGTGGACCAGCTGGTCCAGGGGCTGCGGGGGATGCAGCTCCCCTAGGGGCTTGGCTCCCTGTTTTGGCAGTGGTCCTTCGGCATGTCTTTTGGCTCAAATGCTGGTCTGAGGACCAGACTTCTAAAAAGATCTTGACTGATCTCCCCCTTTCAAGGGGATCGTCGGTTTGGAGCTACCCTGGATGGCATCATTAAAAGTCTCACAGGGGGAAAGAGTACTTTTCTTCCGCAGGATACTAAAAGCAAGGAACCTCGACGTAGACGTGGGCCCTTCTCCTCGGCTCATTAGACGTTTTTTCGTCCCTCGGGGTCTACTGACAAGGGCTCAAAGCCTTTCAGGGCTGCCTCTGGAGGATCCAAACGAACCTGGTCTTGCAAGCCAAGAGTGAGCTTCTCCAGATCCATGAACAAGGCTCCTTCAGCATGAAGGTGCGCCCCCCATCCGTATCGGGGATGGGGGGGACATCTTTGTTGGTTTCATTTGATTGAAGACCTTGTGTTGCCTTCCCTGTGTCCCAGGCCAAAACATCTTAAGGAAATTGCCTTGCATGCCTTGGATGTGGTTCGGGTAATTAGGGTGTACCTAGCAGCTACGGAGTCTTTTAGGAAGTCAGACTCACTATTTGTGCTCACGGATAGGCCCCGGAAAGGGTTGTCTGCTTTTATCTGCAACTATTTCCAGATGGATCAGACGGTTATTCAGGCCTATTCCATCAATGGTTCCTCCTTTCCCTGTCAAGGTGCACTCGGGCACTTAGTGCCTCCTGCGCCTTCCATCATCAGGCGTCAGTGACACAGGTTTGCAAGGAGGCCACCTGGTACTCGATGCACACTTTCACAAAGTTCTATAAAGTGGATGTGTTGGCATCTGCGGATGCTTCTTTTGGCTGCAAGGTTTAGCAGGCTGCTGTTTAGAGGACCTTGTCCTCTTTGAGGGTGTATTTGTTTTTTTTTTTTTTTCAGGTAAGCTCCAGTTGTTTATGGTTGAGCTCCATGTTACCTGGTCGGCTATGGTTAGCCTTGGGAATTTTTTTTCTGCTATTTTTTCCACCTCTCATGTTTAACACTGCATTGGGACATCCAAATGGTTAAGAAGAATCAGGAGCTTTGTCCGTCAATCAACGAAAGATAAAATGGGATTTTTGACTTAAAGTAAAATCCATTTCTCTGATTTTCATTGACGGACACAGCACCCACCCCTCCGTGGAGTTGGAATACTGAGTACCTATAGCAGAGAGTGGAGTATACCCCCTGGGACTGCCCATAGGGGTAGCCAGATTATTTTTCTGCCTAGTGTCCTACTTCTGTAGAGGGCAGTATAACCCAATTGTTATAAAGATCAGGAGCTGTTTCCATCAATGAACATCAGCGAAATAGATTTTATGGCAAGTCAAAAATCCCATTTTTCTCTTTCGTTCATTGACGGACACAGCTCCTGATCATCCTGATGTCACAAAGCAGTGTTGAACATAAGGAGTGGGAACAGCAAGAAAAAATTCCCAAAGCGAAAATCTTAGCCAACCAGGTAACTTGAGCTCAACCAAAAAAAAAAACTGGAGCCCACCTAAAAATGATACCCCCAAAGAAGGAAAAGACACTCTAAACAGCAGTCTGCAAAACCTTGTGGCCAAAAGAAGCATCCGCAGATGCCAACACATCCACTTTATAGAACTTTGTGAAAGTGTGCACCGACGACCAGGAGGCCGCCTTGCAAACTTGTGTCACTGACGCTTGATGACGGGAGGCACTAAGCACCCTGGTAGAGTGCGCCTTGACAGGGAAAGGAGGAACCTGACCCTTGATTCAATAGGCCCAAGTCATGGTCTGTGTGATCTATCTGGAAATGGTCGCAGAAGAAGCACAGTCCTTTCCGAGGCCCATAAATAAGCACAAATAGTGAGTCTGACTTCCTAAAGGACTCCATAGCTGCCAGGTACACCCGAATTGAAATCAAAGTGACAATATTGAAAGTCCACAACTCAACCAAGTGTCATGAATAAACTCGTGACCTTGGAAATTATGCGTGCAATAACTCATCAATGCCGTGTATTCAAAAAAAGTCCATGAAGTTCCACCAAATGATAAGACTATTGAAAAGTGCACTATATATTCCGGTGCTCAAATGTGATGAAAGGTCCCACCACCAACACAATATCCTCCTTACCAGATATAAAGATTGGAAGGCAAAACTCTATAAATGTTGGGAAGGAGGAATCAAATAACCACCCTGTGATAACTGTAGGAATGGCCTCTTACCAGATAACCGGTAAATTGGAGCGTTAGGAATATGGACGATGCCTTTTCAGTATGTCTGCAGTCGGTACTGTTTCACTCTCACTAAAGGTCCTTCCTGCTACTGGCTCTCCAGAGTGGACATGGATGTAATAAAAAACATGTAGACCATAGTGTAATATCCCCGAGATGATTTAATGAACAAAAAGTATTGCACTTACATTCGGGTAGAAAAAACAGTGGCGACAGTACAGACAATTGCCTGACTCGGCTGCAGACCGAGCAGTGCTGGACGTCCGTGGCGGCGCGACACGCCTCCTCTCTTCTCTTAGAAGAGAGGAGGCGTGTCGCGCCGCCACGGACGTCCAGCACTGCTCGGTCTGCAGCCGAGTCAGGCAATTGTCTGTACTGTCGCCACTGTTTTTTCTACCCGAATGTAAGTGCAATACTTTTTGTTCATTAAATCATCTCGGGGATATTACACTATGGTCTACATGTTTTTTATTACATCCATGTCCACTCTGGAGAGCCAGTAGCAGGAAGGACCTTTAGTGAGAGTGAAACAGTACCGACTGCAGACATACTGAAAAGGCATCGTCCATATTCCTAACGCTCCAATTTACCGGTTATCTGGTAAGAGGCCATTCCTACAGTTATCACAGGGTGGTTATTTGATTCCTCCTTCCCAACAACATTTATAGAGTTTTGCCTTCCAATCTTTATATCTGGTAAGGAGGATATTGTGTTGGTGGTGGGACCTTTCATCACATTTGAGCACCGGAATATATAGTGCACTTTTCAATAGTCTTATCATTTCGTGGAACTTCATGGACTTTTTTTGAATACACGGCATTGATGAGTGATTGCACGCATAATTTCCAAGGTCACGAGTTTATTCATGACACTTGGTCGAGTTGTGGACTTTCAATATTGTCACTTTGATTTCACCTTATCACTTTATGTTACATTGTGTATTTTGTCATTATTCATATATCACATTGTTGACATCTTATTGTTTAGCGCACCTATTATTTACACAAGACATTTCACTGAAACACAGTTCAGGTAGCAGCTTTCATTTATTTACCAGCGCACCCCCATTCACACTTAGGTACACCCGAATTGCCCGGACCACATCCAGGGCATGCAACGCCACTCCCCTAAGATGTTTTGGCCTGGGACACGGAAGGCAACACAATGTCCTCATTCAACAAGAAATCGCAGACAACTTTTGGAAGGATTGGCGGACGGGTGAAGAACCACCTTATCTTTGTGGACCACCCAGTAAGGAGGAGCGAGAAGATAATGCCGCTCATTCTGACACCCTGCGCGCAGAGGTGATTGCCACCAAAAAGGCCACCTTCTGGGACAGCGTAAGCAGGGGAATCTCCCGAATATTTTCAATGGGAGGCTTCTGGAGGACTTAATGCACCAAGTTGAGATCCCAAGGCGGTAGCGGAGACCGCACTGGAGGAGTCAAATGTTGAACCCCGTGAATAAAGGTATGCACCAGAGAGTTGAGTGGCCAAGAGTCGTTGAAAGAAGACTGCCAAGGCCGACACCTAACCCTTGATGGTACTAAAAGTAAATTTCTGCTGATCTCTGCTTAGAAGAGAGGAGGCGTGTCGCGCCGCCACGGACGTCCAGCACTGCTCGGTCTGCAGCCGAGTCAGGCAATTGTCTGTACTGTCGCCACTGTTTTTTCTACCCGAATGTAAGTGCAATACTTTTTGTTCATTAAATCATCTCGGGGATATTACACTATGGTCTACATGTTTTTTATTACATCCATGTCCACTCTGGAGAGCCAGTAGCAGGAAGGACCTTTAGTGAGAGTGAAACAGTACCGACTGCAGACATACTGAAAAGGCATCGTCCATATTCCTAACGCTCCAATTTACCGGTTATCTGGTAAGAGGCCATTCCTACAGTTATCACAGGGTGGTTATTTGATTCCTCCTTCCCAACAACATTTATAGAGTTTTGCCTTCCAATCTTTATATCTGGTAAGGAGGATATTGTGTTGGTGGTGGGACCTTTCATCACATTTGAGCACCGGAATATATAGTGCACTTTTCAATAGTCTTATCATTTCGTGGAACTTCATGGACTTTTTTTGAATACACGGCATTGATGAGTGATTGCACGCATAATTTCCAAGGTCACGAGTTTATTCATGACACTTGGTCGAGTTGTGGACTTTCAATATTGTCACTTTGATTTCACCTTATCACTTTATGTTACATTGTGTATTTTGTCATTATTCATATATCACATTGTTGACATCTTATTGTTTAGCGCACCTATTATTTACACAAGACATTTCACTGAAACACAGTTCAGGTAGCAGCTTTCATTTATTTACCAGCGCACCCCCATTCACACTTAGGTACACCCGAATTGCCCGGACCACATCCAGGGCATGCAACGCCACTCCCCTAAGATGTTTTGGCCTGGGACACGGAAGGCAACACAATGTCCTCATTCAACAAGAAATCGCAGACAACTTTTGGAAGGATTGGCGGACGGGTGAAGAACCACCTTATCTTTGTGGACCACCCAGTAAGGAGGAGCGAGAAGATAATGCCGCTCATTCTGACACCCTGCGCGCAGAGGTGATTGCCACCAAAAAGGCCACCTTCTGGGACAGCGTAAGCAGGGGAATCTCCCGAATATTTTCAATGGGAGGCTTCTGGAGGACTTAATGCACCAAGTTGAGATCCCAAGGCGGTAGCGGAGACCGCACTGGAGGAGTCAAATGTTGAACCCCGTGAATAAAGGTATGCACCAGAGAGTTGAGTGGCCAAGAGTCGTTGAAAGAAGACTGCCAAGGCCGACACCTAACCCTTGATGGTACTAAAAGTAAATTTCTGCTGATCTCTGCTTTGACGGAAGATCAAGATCCGAGCCACCGAGAGAGCGAGGGTGAACCCCAAGGGACTCACACCACGAAATGAACGCTGTCCACGTAAGATGGTAGATTTTCCTAGAGCTAGACTTCCTAGCTTTCAACAGTGTTGGAATTACCGACCCAGACAAACCTTTATTCTCAGCAACTGGCTTTCAGCAGCCAAGCCGTCAAAGCTAGCGACTATAAAGCAGGATGGAAGATTGGCCCTTGGGACAGCAGGTGCTCCCTGAGAGGCTGTCTTCAAGGAACGTCGGCGACCAGCTGCGCCAGGCCGGCATACCAAGACCCGCGAGGCCAGTCCTGAGAGAAAAAAAGACCAGAATCCCTTCTGCCTCGATCCAGCGCAAGAGTCTCGGCTGACGCTTGAGAGGAGGGAAGGCGTAAATCAGACAATACTGGCCCAAGGGCCATCAGCGCCTCCGCTAGAGGATTCCGTGATCCAAAAACGTCTGCACCTTTCTGTTGAGCCGAGATGCCAACAGATCTACCTCAGGGGTTGCCCCACCGGAGACACAACCGATGAAACCCCTCCAGATGAAGGGACCACTCCCCTTGGTCCAATGCCTGCCGACTGAGAGAATCCACCTGCCAATTTTTCACCCTGGAAATGTGTACAGTGGAGAGGGTGAGAACGAACCGTTTTGCCCACTATAGAATGCTGGCTACCTCCAGAGCTGCCAACACACTTCTTGTGCCCCTGTGGGGATTGACATAAGCCACGTCCGTGGCGTTGTCCGATTTAATTTGCACTGGATACCCCTGAAGACGATCCGTCCAATGATCTAGGCACAGCCTGATCGCTCGGAGTTCCTGGACATTTTTCGGTAGTCTGGACTCTGTGTCCAGGCACCCTGCGTGGAGCTCCAGCCCAGGACACCTCCCCACTCGGACAAACTGGCATTCATGGTGACCACTGTCCAATACAAGGAGAGAAAGGATTTGCCCTGTCAAAAAACCTGAGAATGAAGCCACCAGATCAAGGACCCTTTTGTTTCCCGGCTCATCTGGAACTGATTGTCCAGAGACTTCGAACATTTGTCCAATTTGGCCAAGATCTCCCTTTGCGGGGGCCTTGTATGGAACTGTGCAAATGAAACCGCCTCCAAGGTAGAAACCATCAGGCCCAGCACCCACATGCAAGTCCAGAGGGAAGACCATCTGCTGGACACCAGGAGATAAATTGCTGCATGTAATTTATGGAGTTTGTCCAGAGGAAGGAACACTCTGGGTCTGACCCTGGACTGGGCTCTAGCCAGATATTTTGTGGAAGGAACCAGAGCAGACTTCACAGAAGCCAGCCGAACCCCCTTAGATTCCGTATAGTGATTTCCACATTGTCCACCAGAGCAGTAGGGGACTCCACCCGCAGGAGGTCATCCAGGTAGCCCAGCACTGCGATCCCTCGCTAACGTAACAATGCCAGCACTGGGGCCAACACTTTTGAAAAGACAGAAAAAGTGATTTTGGTGTATGGCGCTACCTGCTCAAAAGAAATGTGGATATGGTGCAGTACTGTGCAATGTGTGGGAAAGTGTTGGCTACACTTAGTAATCCACCATAATCAGAAATTTAATAAAGTCAATAAATATATAAATAAAATCAATACACATATTCCTTATGCATTTTAATAGTGCCTTAAAAATAATTCTGTAGAAGGTTCACCGTGCAAAACAAAAACAAATTGCTGTGCAAATAATGATGCCTTTACAAAGTGCTAGTGCAACGGAAAGAAATACTTAAACAGTGCTCAGTTAATGTGCATTTTCCAAACTTTATTAATAAGTGTGCTTACTAGTGTAGATAGTACAGATGGATGGGATGGACTATCAATACTTATGTGATTTCCTCTGTCCAGAGGATGTGATACTGGTCAAAATCTAAGTGCTATCGTGCTGAATTAATAATAATTTACATGGGTGATGGAAAATTAAATAAAATTATTGCTAAAGGGGAGATTACTCCCAGTGCTCTGTGCCAAAACCGTGAGTACCAGTTACTTCCGGTGTAAATAACCGGATTCGGTGAGGGTGTTGATAGTGCCTATACCCGTGGCCCCCCACTAGGTATTGAACTCACTCCTCTTTCAACGGGGGTGCTGGCTTTTGTATATAGTCCTGGATTATTCGGTCTCACAGGTCTTGGGCTTCCCGGGTTTCCGTAGCAAGATCGGCTATGGGTCCCTTCCCTGGAGGTCCGTTGGGTCTGGTGGGCTCAAAGAACAAACAAGGGATCCCCCATGGTTTAGTATGTAAGATTATAATAAAGCAAAGTGCAGTAAAACTCCCAATTGGATAAACACTATTCAGCGGGGAAACGCGTTCCATGATCCGAGCTTCCCTAACCGGAAGTGTTGACGCTGTAAACTCCGCCCTATGCATTTTGTCTATGTGACGAAACAGTCTAGAAATCAGGAGAGCCGCATCCAAAGAGCTATCACAAATAACCTGCAGCTCCTGGACTAACTGGTCCGCTAGCTCAGCAAAGGCAGGGGGGAGCTGCTCCCCCTCCAGGTCACAGCGTAAAAGTTGAGCCCACTCAGTTTGTGACATTAGAAAATGGTGAATACCGGCCTAAAGCCAAACCAGCAACAGGGAACATATTGCAGGCCACAGACTTCGCCTTCCTGTCAGTGGGATCCTTAAAGGCCAGAGACTCTTCCACCTGAACCATAGTTGCCTTATTCAACCTGGAAACTGGGGGATTCACACTCTTTTAAGGAGGGAAAAGGGTACCTCATTGCAAAACGCTTAGGGACAAAAAAGGATCTGAGTAGACAGATGAGACCGGGGAAGGCGGGGGGTGCTTTTTGTTAGTCCGCCGCTCAAAAGCCACCTCCACCCAGGAAACACAGGACTCCAGGACACGCCATCATGGCATCAATGGATGGTTGGGACCTAGGGGGCCCCGCGGCCTCTGAGAAGGGGGTCAGGTGGGGAATCGTGCTTCAAAAACTCTATAAGGGATAAGGGGACTACACAAAATGTTTAAAAAAAAAAAAAAACACTAAGGGATACCCCCACTGCGCTTATAACACCACCTGGTCGCCAGCAACAGAGCACCCCCAGTAGAGAGAGGAAGGCCCCCACCAGACTTGCCACCCCACCAGACAGGCACCAGGATGCAGTGTACTCCATGTGTGGCGTCCAGAAGGAAAGGGACCCAGGAGTCAGGACCAGGGGATAAGGAGGGCCTCCCACAGCTGAAATCGCTACGCAGAAGGCTCCACTGTCATGGTTGCTGCTATTTTTAATGCTGGACCAACACAAAATGGCCGCCGGACTGCACAAACATGGCCACCGTATATACAGAAAACAGGCCACAACAAAATGGCGGCTCCAGGAGGGCTCCCTGGGGCCCAAGGCAAGGCACAAACGGGAAGGGGGGGACCGGCAGGAGCCCCCACCAGGTTACAGCACACCCCCTCTCAGCCAGTCGTCGATGCGCACACCCCCCGCCCCATCACCATTACAGCAACCTGCCCCAGGTTCAAGACTCCCTCGGTTGGTTCCAAGCGACCCTGGTCTGGCAAACAAGTCTGGTTTCTCCAGACCTGCGGACAAGACCTCCTCTGCCTGAAAGTGCGACCTCGCCCGTATCTGGGGTGGGGGAAATGCCTTTGCTGGTTCCCAGACCTGTGGCTAGCCCAGATACCAGACAAATGGATTCAAGAGGTCATAGGGTTCGGTTACAAGATTGAGTTTCGATCCGTCCCTCCAGTAAGGTTTTTCCCTTCCAATGTGCGACTGTCCCTGGATCGCTTGCTGGCACTGTCTGGGGCAGTTGAGGACCTGGCACAACAGGGAGTAATAGTTCTGGTTTCATGTGCGTAACATTTTCATGGCTTTTATTTAAACCAGTTCACTGTTCCCAGGAAGGAAGGCAAGGTGTATCCAATCCTGGACCTGAAGGCACTGAATGGTTTCGTGCGAGTTCAAATATTCAAGATGGAATCTGTTCACATGGTGGTGGCTTCCCTACATCAGGGGGATTACCTGGCCTCCATAGACATCAAAGATGCCTACCTTCTCATCCCAAACCGTGAAGGACACCAACTATTTCTCAGTTTTGCTGTGGGAGAGGATCACTATCCGTTTGTGGCATTGCCCTTTTGGTCTCTCCTCTGCTCCTCGGGTCTTCACAAAGGTGTTGGCTCTGATTCTGGCGCTGTGGGGGATATCGGTCCTGGGTTACCTGGACGATCTGCTTCTCTATGCGGAGTCTCCTACAAATCTGGCAATCACCATGAGAACTCTGGAGGAGTTTGGGTGGATTCTGAACCTTGAGAAGTCGTCCTTGGTCCCTTCCATGAGACTGGGTTACCTGGGCCTGACTTTGGACTCATCAGTCAGGGTGTTTCTTCCTCAGGAAAAACTGTACTGATCTTGCCGGGCTTGGTACGCTGACCTGGTCAGACTAGTCGCAGACGCTCCTCGGAGGCCTCCTCTCAGAGAGGATCTACTGTCTCTAGGCTCAATATCCCATCCTGCTTTACGGTCGTTGGCTTTGATGGCTTGGCTGTTGAAAGCCAGGTGCTGAAAAACAGGGATTTGTCTGCTTCGGTGATTCCCACTCTGCTTAAAGCGAGAAAAGCGACTTCTTGGAAGATTTATCATCGTACGTGGAAGTCGTATATTGCGTGGTGTGAGTCTCTTGGGGCTCCCCCTCGCCTCTTACTCAGTGGCTCGGTTCTTGGCTTTCCTTCAATGCTTGATCAAAAGCTGGCCTTGGGTACTATCAAGGGTCAGGTTTCAGCCTTGGCTATTTTCTTCCACAGGCCATTGGCTACCCATTCCCTGGTGCGTAACTTCATCCAGGGGGTGTGACACTTGGTACCTCTGGTGCGACCTCCGTTGCCGCCTTGGGACCTTAATTTCGTGTTGTCAGTTCTCCAGAAACCTCCCTTCGAAAGTATTCGGGAGATTCCCCTGCTTACCTTATCCCAGAAGGTGGCCTTTTTGGTGGCTATCACTTCTGCCCGCAGGGTGTCGGAACTGGCAGCGTTGTCCTGTCATTCTACCTACCTGGTGGTTCACAGAGATAAAGTGGTACTTTGTCCGGATCTGTCCTTCCTTCCAAAGATAGTTTCCACTTAAATGAGGACATGGTGTTACCCTTTGTGTCCTAAGCCAAAACATACTAAGGAGTTTGCACTGCGTACTCTGGATGGGGTTCGGGCAATCAGGGTGTACTTGGCGACTACTGAGTCTTTTCAGAAGTCAGACTCGCTGTTTGTACTCACGGATGGCCCTAAGAAAGGTCTGCCTGTGTCTGCAGCGACTAATTCCAGATGGCTCAGACAGGCGGTGGTGTGCAGGCCTATTCGATTAAGGGTCAGGTTCCTCCTTTCCCTGTTAAGGCGCATTCTACTCAGGCGCTTAGTGCTTCCTGGGCTTTTCGCCATCAGGCATCTGTGCTAACAGGTTTGCAACGGGGTTACCTGGTCGTCTGTTCACACCTTTACCAAATTTTATAAGGTGGATGTGCTGGAATCTGCAGATGCCTCTTTTGGGCGCAACGTTTTGCAGGCTGCTGTTTAGGGGGCCTTTTGCCCTTCCTTGAGGGTGTTTACTGTTTGTTTCAGGTGGGCCTCATCTGTTCTAATGAGTCCTGTGTTGCCTAGTTGGCTATGGTTTAGCCTTGGGGAATTTATCATTCTGTTCCCACCCCTCATTTTATGGCACTGCTTTGGGACGTCCCTACTGATAGGCATCAGAGACTGCGTCCATCAATGTATGATAGAGAAAAATGGATTTTTGACTTACTGTAAAATACTTTTCTCTTAAGTTGCATAGTTACATAGTGAGGTTGAAAAAAGACATCAGTCCATCCAGTTCAACCTATGATGTGTGTGTGTGTGTTTGCTTTTAACCGTACATTGTATACCCCTGTATGTTGTGGTCTTTAAGGTGTCCATCCAATAGTTTTTTGAAACTATCAATGCTCCCCGCTGATATGACTGCTTGTGGAAGAGAATTCCACATCCTTACCGCTCTTACAGTGAAGAACCCCTTACGCACTTTAAGGTTAAACCGCCTTTCCTCAAGTTTTAGTGAGTGGCCACGTGTCTTATTGTATCTCCTTTCTCTGAATAGTTTGTTCCTTATGCTAGGGTCGCCAGTACAGTATTTGTACATTGATATCATATCCCCCCTCAATCGTCTCTTCTCCAGAGAGAATAGGTTCAGTGCTTGTAGTCTTTCCTCATAGCTGATGTCCTCCATTCCCCTAATTATTTTTGTTGCCCTTCTCTGGACTTTCTCCAGTTCCAGCACATCCTTCCTGAGGACCGGTACCCAGAACTGGACAGCATACTCCAGATGTGGCCGGACCAGAGTCTTGTAGAGTGGAAGAATAATCTCTATTTCTGGAGTGAATCCCCTTTTTTATACAACCCAGTATTCTGTTGGCTTTGCTTGCGGCGGCTTGGCATTGCATGCCACTGCCAAGCCTGTTTTCTACCAGTACCCCCAGGTCCCTTTCCATCCTAGACTCACCCAGAGGTTCCCCCCCTAGTGAGTAGCTTGCTTTCTGGTTTCTGGCCCCCAAGTGCATTACTTTACATTTTTCTACATTAAATCTCATCTGCCATGTAGTTGCCCACCCCGTTATTTTGTTCAGGTCTGCTTGCAAGATTTCCACATCCTGCATAGAAGATATTGGCATGCCTAATTTAGTATCATCTGCAAATACTGAGATTGTACTAGATATCCCCTCCTCTAGATAATTTATGAATAAATTAAACAGGATTGGTCCCAGGACAGAACCCTGGGGGACCCCACTTTCCACACCTGCCCAATCCGAGTACTCCCCATTAATCACCACCCTCTGTACTCTCCCCTGGAGCCAGTTCTCTATCCAGGTACTCACCTTATGGTCCATACCTACCTTCCTTAGTTTGTACAGTAAGCGTTTGTGGGGAACGGTGTCAAAGGCCTTTGCAAAGTCCAGATACACCACATCCACAGGCTTACCTTTATCTAAGTGGCAGCTCACTTCATCGTAGAAGGTTAATAGATTGGTTTGGCACGAATGATTTTTCATGAATCCATGTTGATTACTACTTATAATACCGTTTTCATTACTAAAGTCTTGTATGTGGTCCCTTATCATCCCCTCCAAAATTTTGCAGACTACTGATGTTAGGCTGACCGGCCTATAGTTACCCGGGATATATCTCGGCCCCTTTTTAAATATTGGTACCACGTTGGTTTTTTTCCAATCAGCTGGCACCATACCCGTCTGTAAACTATCCTTAAAGATCAAGAATAATGGTCTGGCAATCACCTGGCTGAGCTCATTAAGAACCCTTGGGTGCAAGCCATCCAGTCCCGGGGATTTATTTATGTTAAGTTTCTCTAGTTTAGCTCTAAGTCTATCCTCTGTTAGCCATGGCGGCACTTCCTGAGGTGTATTATTTAGTTCGGCCTTACAAGCGGGGTTTGTGTAAGACCCCCGATTCCTTTGTGAAGACTGAAGAAAATAAATTATTTAACACTTCTGCCTTTTCTCTGTCCTCTGTGGCCATTTTTCCTTTATCATCTTTTATGGGGCCAATGTGCTCTGGCCTCGCTTTCTTACTGTTTATATACTTAAAGAACTTCTTGGGGTTCTTTTTACTCTCCTCCGCTATATGTCTCTCGTGTTCTATTTTAGCCGCCCTGATTTCGTCTTTACATTTCTTATTACACTCTTTTTTAGTGCTTAAATGCTGCCAATGACCCCTCAGTCTTGTATTTTTTGAAGGCCTTTTCTTTAGCTCGAATATACATTTTTATGTTGGAGTTTAGCCACCCAGGGTTTAGTTTTGCTCTTTTAAGTTTATTTCCCTGTGGAATGCACTGGCCCACCCCCTTGTTAAGTATGCTCTTGAAGCACTCCCATTTTTCCTCCGTGTTCTTTGTTCCCAGGGTTCTATCCCATTTGATATTTTCTAGCAGCGAGCGCAGTTATGGGAAATTGTCTCTTTTGAAATTCAGTGTCCTTATATTACCCTTGTGTTTCCTATTACTGTAATTAATAATGAAACCAATTGACCTATGGTCACTGTTCCCTAAGTTGTCCCGTATTTCTATATCCGTGAGCAGGTCTGTATTGTTGGTAATCAGTAGGTCAAGTACCGCATTGTTTCTTGTCGGTGCATTCACCATCTGACCCATGAAATTGTCCTGCAAAACATTTAGGAACTGCCGAGCCTTGGCTGAATGCGCGGTTCCTTCTGCCCAGTCTATATCAGGATAATTAAAGTCCCCCATTATAATGACATTTCCCATCCTTGCTGCCAATCCTATCTGTAACATGAGGTCCGCCTCACCCTCCTCCCTCTGGTTGGGGGGCCTATAGCATACGCCCAATATTGCCTTCCCCACCGTGCCTTTCCTTTGAAGCTCTACCCATAGGGATTCTGCCTCGTCCATAGCTCCATTATTAATATCATCCCTCATATTTTCCTGTATACTGTTCTTAATATACAAACATACCCCTCCCCCTTTTTTACCCTCTCGATCTCTGCGATAAAGGGAATACCCCTGAATGGTCGCCATCCAGTCATGAGAGCTGTCAAACCAAGTCTCAGTTATCCCCACAAAATCTAAGTCTTTCTCAAACATCAGCAGCTCCAGCTCTCCCATCTTGTTGGCCAGGCTTCTGGCATTGGTATACAAGCCTCGTAATTTTGATCGGTTACATTTATCCTCATTTGATGTTTTTAGGCTGCTCTCTTGATTTTTTTCCCCGTACCCACCCTGGGTATAGGAGCTCCGAACACCCTACCGCTAATGCCCCCATTTCTGCCCTCTGAAACTTGCTTTCCACTGGCTAATTCTACATCTGTACCCTCCCCCCCATTCCCTAGTTTAAAAGCCCCTCTAACTTTTTGGCCATCCTCGCACCCAGTACGGCTGCACCCACCCCATTTAGGTGCAATCCGTCCCTACCAAAGAGCCGGTGACCGACTGAGAAGTCGGCCCAGTTCTCCAGGAACCCGAAACCCTCCTTACTACACTAGCTCCTCAGCCACTCGTTAACTTCCCTAATCTCCCGCTGCCTCTCTGGTGTGGCTCGAGGTACAGGTAGTATTTCGGAAAATACTACCTTGGAGGTCCTAGTCCTCAACTTAGCGCCTAAGTCCCTGAAATCGTTTAGGACTCTCCGTCTTCCTCTGCCTATGTCATTGGTACCCACGTGTACCATGACAGCTGGGTCTTCCCCAGCCCCACCCAATAATCTGTTCACCCGATCCGCGATGTGCCGAACCCGAGCGCCCGGCAAACAGACTGTTCGGCGCACACGGTCTTTGTCACAAATTACACTATCTGTCCTTCTAATAATTGAGTCCCCTACCACCAGCACCTGTCTTTCCTTTCCCTTTCTTCCGGCCTCACTGGAGGAGTTCTTCCCCTGGCAGCTAGGGGCGTCGCTCTGCTCCAGCAATGCTGGTCCCTGACTGGTTTCCCCAACATCACACAACGGGGCGTATCTATTGGGGTGCTCCAGCCCAGGATCAGCCTCCTTGCCTTGTCCCCTTCTACCCCTCCTAACTGTCACCCCTCTAAACTGCTCTGATGCCTGCACCTCCAATACTCCGCCCACCTCTGTGCAGGCCCCTGTCTGCACCTGACTGGTACGATCCTGGCTCTCCTCCGGTATGGACATTCGTCTCAGTGTTGCCAGCTGCTTCCCTAGATTCAGGACCTGAGCTTCCAGGGAAGCAACGTGCTTACATTTTGCGCATTTGTATTCGCCCTCGATCACATGTCTGAGGAACGCATACATATTACAAGATGTACACCGAATCGCATCTCCACACCCGCCGGGCATTGTACCTACTATCTAATCTAATGGGGATTCAGCGATTTAAGTCTATCCTTTGTGGCTATTTCCTAGCTTCCTAACGCTACCTTCTCACCCTCTGGTATTCCGCTCCACTCACTTGACCCGGTCAGTCACACAACACTCACAATCTCACAGCCCGGTCAGACGCACAACGCTGAGTCGCACAGCCCGGTCAGACGCACAACGCTGAGTCGCACAGCCCGGTCAGACGCACAACACTAAGTCGCACAGCCCGGTCAGACGCACAACACTAAGTCGCACAGCCCGGTCAGACGCACAACGCTGAGTCGCACAGCCCGGTCAGACGCACAACACTAAGTCGCACAGCCCGGTCAGACGCACAACACTAAGTCGCACAGCCCGGTCAGACGCACAACACTAAGTCGCACAGCCCGGTCAGACGCACAACACTAAGTCGCACAGCCCGGTCAGACGCACAACACTAAGTCGCACAGCCCGGTCAGACGCACAACGCTGAGTCGCACAGCCCGGTCAGACGCACAACACTAAGTCGCACAGCCCGGTCAGACGCACAACACTAAGTCGCACAGCCCGGTCAGACGTACAACACTAAGTCGCACAGCCCGGTCAGACGCACAACACTAAGTCGCACAGCCCGGTCAGACGCACAACACTAAGTCGCACAGCCCGGTCAGACGCACAACACTAAGTCGCACAGCCCGGTCAGACGTACAACACTAAGTCGCACAGCCCGGTCAGACGCACAACACTAAGTCGCACAGCCCGGTCAAACGCACAACACTCAGTTCATTGACGGACGCAGTACCCGCCCCTCTATTGAGTTGGGTTGGTATTATTGCTCCTTTGATACAAAACTGACATCCTATGCAGGAAGCGAAGGTATACCCCCTGGGACTGCCCATAGGCGTAGCCAGAACTTTTTTTTCTGCCTAGTGTCCTACTCCTGTAGGTGGCAGTATAACCTACTGATATGCATCAGAGTACTTCAGTAAACTTAAGAGAAAAGGATTTTACGGTAAGTCAAAAATAGTTTTTTTAAAGCATATGGAGCGCTGATTCGGCAGTTGGCCTCCAGTGTTACTTCCTGGATTTCCTCCTCCTCTGAACACCATGCAGCCTGGCGTTTTGCTCTATCCAGAGTAGGTGGTAGTGAGTCCCTGTGGGGGCAAAATGCCTCCCTCTTTTCCTATAGCAGCAGCAAATATGGTGCGCTGGGACTTGTGATGCTGCTTGTGCAGCAGTGGGTTTTTTTTTTAGCAGTAATTTGTTGTTTTTTTGCTACTGGTCCCCGGGTTAACCCATGGAGTCCCTCAGAGGCTGCGGTGCCCTATGGGTCCCAGTCCACTTTGTCTGCTCTGACGGCTGTCCTAGAGTCACTAGTGTCCAGGGTAGATATGGTCCTGCAGCACAGGATGGGCAAAAAGTGCCCCCCGCCTTCACTTGCATCCTCTGTCTCCTCAGATTCTGAGGTTGACCCAGCCACTGCGGACATGAGTCACCCTACTGGGTCTGCGTCCATGCACCCTGAGTGCTTTGATAAATCCTCTTCCACTATGGCCGTGCATGAAAAGGCGCTACTGGATGCACTGATTGTATCATGCGGGCAACTGTAAAACTGAAGGATGCAGCTGCGTCAAAGACGCAGGTACATTTCATTACCCGTAGGTCCTCAAAGTTGGCAAAGGTTTTCCCCTTTCCCGCCTATTCTTACAGGATTGTCACGAGTCAGTGGGGTTTCCCAAAACGCTCTGTCGGGTTGCCTAAGCGTTTTCCTAGAAGGTATCCTTTTGCAGAGTCCCTGCAAAACGAACAGCACCGCCTATGATGAATTCTCAGGTTTCCCGGTTAAATAAAGCCACCCTTCTCCAGGTGGAGGACTCTCCCCGTCTTTTAAAGACCCTTTTGACAAGAGAGCGGAATCTCTGATCCGACAAATTTTTACCATGTCCGGTTCCATCCTTGGACTGATGTTTACCATAACTTTGGTTTCCCAGACCTCAATGGAATGGGCAAAGCTTTTGTGCCAGGATTTGGAAGGGGAACAGATTCCCCCTAAATTTGCGGAGCTGGCGGACCAGTTGGTCCAGGGGTTGGAGTTCATCTGTGATGCCTCTTTGGATGTGGCTCCCTTAGTTTGCAGGATATCTGTAACAGCGGTGATCCTTCCATGATATGGCTCAAATACTGATCTACGGACCAGGCTTCCAAGAAGGTCCTGTCTGATCTCCCTTTTTTAGGAGATCTGCTGTTCGGAGCTTCCATGGCTGAGATCATTAAGGGTCTTACGGGAGGGGGAAGAGAACTCTTTTCCCACAGGCTACCAGGAGCAAGGAGTCTTGTCGCAAACGTGGCTCTTTCTTCTCCGCTCACAAGCAGCCCTTTTGTTCCGTAGGATCTCAGGACAAGGGATCATCGAAACCAGTTCGAACCACCTCAGGAGATTCAAAGAGGCCGTGGTCTGGTAAGCCAAGGGCGGGTCCCTCTAGACCCGCGGACAAGCCCTCTTCTACCAGAAGGGGCGCCCTCACCCATTTCTGGGGTGGGGGGATGTCTTTGCTTCTTTTCAGACACGTGGACCTTGATTCAAGACAGGTGGGTCCACGAGTTGATTCGGTCCGGTTACAAGATCGAGTTTTGGTCTTGGCCTCCAGCAAGGTTCTTCCCTTTCCAACCTGCGTTTGTCCCCAGATCGCCTGGGGACAAGTGGTCATTGCACCAGTTCCGGAATCGGAATGTTTTCAGGGGTTTTATTCAAATCTATTTACTGTTCCCAGGAAATAAGGCAAAGATCGTCCAATCCTGGACCTCAAGGCTTTGAACCGCTTTGTGCGGGTACAAAATTGGATGGAATCCATTCACATGGTAGTGGCATCCCTTCATCAAGGGGATCTTCTGGCCTCTATTGATATCAAGGATGCTTACCTTCATATCCCTGTATATGTCAGGCATCATCGCTTTCTTCGATTTGCTGTGGGCGAGGAGCACGATGAGTTTGTGACATTAACCTTTTGTCTCGGCTGGGGTGTTCACAAAAGTGCTGGCCCCGGTTGTTACGACAGCGTCAGATTGTGGTGCTGTGGTACCTGGACGATCATCTTCTACGAGCAGAGTCTCCAACTGCTCTACAGGACAACCTGGACATCACTGTGTGGACTCTGCAGGAGTTCGGGTGGATTCTGGATTTTCAGAAGTCTGCTCTGGTTCTGTCCACCAAGTTGGACTATATGGGTCTGACTCTGGTCTCGGCCCCTCAGGGTGTTTCTCCCGCTGAACAAGTTCCAGAAGCTGCAGGATGCCATTCAACTTCAGCAGTCAGTCTTCTCTACAGACGTGCATGCAGGTGCTAGGCCTGATGGTGTCTCCCTTCGAGGTGGTTCCCTTTGCACAGTTCCATACGAAACCTCTTGCCAAGTTGGACAAGAATTCAGTCTCTGGACAATATGATCCTGTTGAACTGGGGTACGAAAGTGTCTCTGATTTGGTGGCTTCGCTCTTCCTCAGGGAAAATCCTTCCTTCTCCTGTACTGGATGGTGATCACCACGGATGCCAGCCTGTACGGGTGGGGAGGTGTTTTGAGCAAAGACTGTGCTCAGGGAGTTTGGACTCGGGCTACCAATCAACGTACTAGAACTTCTGGCAACCAGACTTTGTCTGGCCCATTGGATGGTTCGTCTTCAGGGGTGTTCTCTGGTACTGATTCAGTCTAACCATGCCAGGGCCGTGGCATATGTCAATCATCAAGGGGGCACCAAAAGTGTCCTAGCAGCTCGAAGTAGCCGGTGTTGTAAGGTGAATGAAATGTTTCATCCCAGCGCTCTCGGCTGTGCATGTTCCAGGGGTGAAAAATTGGCAGGCGGATTACCTCAGTTGACAGGCCTTGGACCAAGGAGAAAGGTCACTTCATCTGGAGCGGTTTCATCAACTGTCGCCGATGGGGAACTCATGAGGTGGTTCTGTTGGCGCCTCATCAGGAAGGTGCAGAGATTCATGGCAAGATGTCGGAACGTTGGGAGCAATACCTCAATTTGGTGCTGTCAGTTCTTCCTTTTGAAAATATTCGTGAGATTCCCCTGCTTACATTGTCCCAGAAGGTGACCTTGGTGGCGATTACTACCACACGCAGGGTGTCTGAGCTGGCAGCTTTGTCTTCCACCTTATCTAGTGGTTCACAGCGGTAAAGTGGTGCTTCGCCCTTGTCAGTTGTCTCCGGTTTCCATCTGAATAAAGACATTGTGTTGCCTTCCCTGTGTCCCAAGCATCCTAAGGAGATTGCCTTGCATTCTCTGGATGTGGTTTAGGCGATCATGGTGTACCTGACGGCAACCGAGTCATTTCGGAAATCGGACTCACTTTTTGTCCGTACGGATGGACCTCGCAAGGGGTTTGCCGCGTCTGCTGCAACCATTTCCAGATGGATAAGACAGACGGTAGTACAGGCCTATTCAATCAAGGGTCAGGTTCGTTCTTTCCCTGTTAAGACGCATTCTACGCGGGCGCTTAGTGCCTTCTGCCGTTGGGGACCCCGGTTTGCAAGGCGGCCACCTGGTGCAGATGCTGCTTTTGGCTGGCTGCGGTTTGAGAGGACTTGGTCCTCTTTGAGGGTGTATTGTTTTCAGGTGAGCTCCAGTTGTTTCTGGTTGAGTTCCATGTTAACTGGTTGGCTTGGTTTAGCCTTTGGGAATCTTTTTCTGCTGTGTTTTTTTTCCCCCACCCCTCATCTTTGACACTGCTTTGGGATGTCCCATTGGTCAAGAAGAATCTGGAGCTGTGTCCGTCAATAAACGAAAGACAAAAATTGGATTTTCGTCTTACCGGAAAATCCTTTTCTCTGATGTTCATTGACGGACACAGCACCCACCCCTCTATTGAGTTGGGTTATTTTTTTCTTCTGACCCTGCTTGCAAAAAAACTGAATGCCTATAGCAGGAAGTTGGAGTATACCCCCTGGGACTGCCCCAAAGGCGTGGTAAAGCTTTTTTCTGCCTAGTGTCCTACTCCTGTAGGGGACAGCATAACCCAATGGTCAAGAAGATTCTGGAGCTGTGTCCATCAATGAACTTTAGAGAAAGAGTTTACGTTAAGATAAAAATCCAATTTTTTGCTAGAAAATGAATTGGAACCTCCAAATATTTTGTTTTTGTAGCAGAGGCCCTGAAGAATAAAATAGTGGGTTTTGCAAATTTTTATGTCACACGGTATTTGCGCAGCAGTGTTTTCGAACACAATTTTCCTCACTAATGCATAAATGCATTTTAATAAATTTCAATGCACACAGTCAATTCAATACCCAAATTTTCAGTTAGATATAAAATTTGGTGTTGTGCTCGGTAAATAAATACCAAACGTATCGCACTTTAAAATTGTGCGTGGTAGTGAAATGGCTCCAAACTTCAGTTTTTGAAAATCTCCATAGGCGACTCTTTATAAACCTTTATTGGTTAGGAGTTTAGCGTTACACAGGTGGTCTGGTTCCAGAATTATTGCTAGTTACTGTTTTCCGATGCATACGGGACCAACGTGTGTGTTCGTTGTTACACGCAAGCATGGGGGGTGCTTTTAATGTTTTATTGGTGGGACACTGGTACACGGACAGATGTTGATCAGCTACCGGCAGACACTGTGTCACAATGGTGCACTATTGCAGATGTTTTGTGCACTGGTACAGATGTGATGGGGGACTAACAGATGTTTTGTGCACTGGTACAGATGTGATGGGGGACTAACAGATGTTTTGGGCACTGGTACAGATGTGATGGGGGACTAACAGATGTTTTGTGCACTGGTACAGATGTGATGGGGGACTAACAGATGTTTTGTGCACTGGTACAGATGTGATGGGGGACTAACAGATGTTTTGTGCACTGGTACAGATGTTTCATGGGGACACTGACAGATGTGTATGGGGACAGGGGTGACAGTAGTGCTTGGTTGTAATGTTTGTGGGGGGTTCTGTGACCGCTGTGTGTGTAAAATCATCCTTACACACAAAGCTGTCACAGATCTTGCAGATTCTATCTCCTCCCCCCTCCCCTCCTTCCGCACTGAGCTCTCACTCAAGCTCAGCAGGGAGAACTGTCACAGAGACCAGCGTCTATTTACATTGTGAAGGCTGTGATTGGACACAGCCGTCAGGTGGTGGGGTGGGACAATCACAGCGCCCATGTACTGATCACGTCTTGGCTGTGTCCTGTGATCACAGCCTTAACGGGATTGCGCCACTGCATATGGACACGTCCACTCAGAATGAGGGAGCTCCCACACAGCCGTTTATATGCAGTTGCAGGGTGAGAGGAGGTTAAGGAAGTGTATTTAAGCCCTGCCTGTGCTTCTCCCCTCACCTTGGTGTTTTGTTCCCGGTTTCCCCAGACCTGTGTTCCTGGACCCTGACCCTGCAGCCTGATTCCTTGCCTACCTGCTTGTCCCTTCTTCTGTTTACCCTCTCTCTCCCTGTCCTGCCTTGCTCCCTTACCTTTTTCATATTCTGCTACCTGTACAGTGCCTTGACATTTTTCACATTTTGTCATGTTACAACCAAAATCGTAATTGTATTTTATGTGATAGACCAACACAAAGCGGCACAACACATAGCTGTGAAGTGGAAGGAAAATTAATGACTTTCAAAATTTTTTACAAATGTGAAAAGTGTGGTGTGCATTTGTATTCAGCCTTTACTTTAATACTTTATAGAGCCACTTTTCGCTGCAGTTACAGTTGCACATATTTTTTGGGGTATGTCTCTACCAGCTTTGCAAATCTAGAGCAAAATTTTTGCCTATTCTTTTTTGCAAAATAGTTTAAGCTCAAGTTTAAGTGTCTGTGAACGGCAATTTTCAAGTCTTGCCACAGATTCTCTATTGGATTTAGGTCAGGGCTCAACAAACCCCAGGCGCCAGGTCGCATCAGTGACTAGAATTAGCAGCCTGGTGTCTGGGCTACACTCTCTCCCGCGGTAGTGCGGACTAAGATGCCATGCTGGCCGGTATTTGAGGCCATGGCTTTGCGGGCTGCTGGAGTGAGGCGCTCACATTGGGGAACTGGTGGCCGGGGCTGAAACAAGTAGTCACTGGCGGTGCTGAGGATTTCCCCTGCCTGCTCTCACTGCCTGCCCATCGCTTTCCAAAGAGAAGAGGATGAAGGTGTTGCGGGCTTGATCTGGCACCCTGTCCCTACCAGTGAGTGGACAGGGATTGTAGGGCAGCTGGTTGGAATGGCCTCCGTTCCATTTACAACCTCAAAGATAGAAACAGTTTTTTATAAATTTTTTTTTTTCATTTTCTGCTTGTCATGCCACACAGCCGAAGGCCCTTTTAACATGGGCTGTCTGATCAGGTCAGTTTTTCAGGCGTACCTGATTGGCCCCTTCAGTCGCCTCTATGGAGCCACGGATGTCTGCTGACCACTGCCATCATCCGATCCTGTCCGCCAAAAACAGACGGATGGTGGTCCTACTTTCCTTCCGGACAATCAAATCAGGTGGCATCAGATTGAAATGGACAGGGCCGAATGCCGCGCAACATCAGCCGGTTCAATAAAAACTGACCACCATTTGGTCCGTGTGTATGGCAACTGGTCCGACAGAAGCCAGCCATTCGGCATGCAGGAAAAAACTGGCTTCTAAATTTTTTAGCTGGCTCCTAGATCCCAAGCAAATTTGTCAAGCCCTGATTTAGGTCTGGACTGGGCCATTCTAACGCATGAATATGCTTTGATCTAAACCATTCCATTGTAGCTCTTGCTATATGTTTAGGGTTGTTGTCCTGCTCGAAGGGGAACCTCTGCCCCAGTCTTTTGCAGACTCTAATAGGTTTTTTCGAAGATTGCCCTGTATTTGGCTTCATTCATCTTTCTATCAACTTTGACCAGCTTCCCTGTCCCTGGTGAAGAAAAGCATGCAGCCACCGCCATGTTTCACGGTGGGAATGGTGTGTTCAGGGGGACTTCCCCCACATGCCTCCTTGCAAACTGCAAGTGGGACTTCTTATGGCTTTCTTTCAACAATGGCTTTCTTCTTGCCACTCTTCCATAAAGGCCAGATTTGTGGAGTGCGCGACTAATAGTTGTCCTGTGGAGAGATTTTTCCACCTGAGCAGTGGATCTCTGCAGCTCTTCCAGAGTTACCATGGGCCTCTTTTCTGGTGCGCTGAATAATGCTCTCCTTGCCTGGCC
The DNA here is from genome assembly GCF_965119305.1 of Pelophylax lessonae. NCBI lineage: Eukaryota > Metazoa > Chordata > Amphibia > Anura > Ranidae > Pelophylax > Pelophylax lessonae. The sequence goes on from NC_138770.1 coordinate 348,238,497, forward strand.
TGTCAGTTTAGGTGGACAGCCATGTCTTAGTAGGTTTGCAGTTGTGCCATACTCTTTACATTATCGGATGATGGATTGAACAGTGTGCCCTGTGAGATGTTCAAAGCTTGGGATATTTTTTTTATTACCTAACCCTGCTTTAAACATATCCACAACTTTATCTCTGACTTGTCTGGTGTGTTCCTTGGCCTTCTTCGTGATGCTGTTTGTTCACTAAGGTTCTCTAAAAAACCTCTGAGAGCTTCACAGAACAGCTGTATTTATACTAAGAAAAAAATTACACACAAGTGCACTCTATTTATTAATTCAGTGACTTCTGAAGGTAATTGGTTCCACTAAATTTTAGTTTGGGGTATCAGAGTAAGGGAGGGGGTTGTAATAAATTTTGTAGTTTGTAATAAGTTCTGAAAACTATTTATCATTTTCCTGCCTCTGTGTTGATCTATCACATAAAATCCCAATAAAATACATTTACGCTTTTGGTTGTAACGACAAAATGTAGCAAATTTCAAGGGGTATGAATACTTTTTCAAGTCACTGTATATACTTGGTTTAGGCAGTTGTTTGTTGTGTGTGTTCACTACTTATTAGGTTCTCTGGTTGGATTTACACCATTTTGGTAAATTGGAGGTGCGTTTATTTTCACTTATTTTTAATAAATTGCATTATTTTACATTTTACTTGTGCCTTGTATTCTCTGTGGAAGTTTACACATTTCTGGTCACACCTGTTCCTGGAATAACACCAAACCCATTGCTGACCAGAAGTGGCTGCAGAGGGAACCCATCTTGGCTTTGCGGTTTGTTGCAAGATGCATCCTGAGGAGGTTGTATACTTTTACGTTGCTAGTGACAGAGGAAAAGGAATATTGCCAACAGATATTGAAGGAGTGGGCCAAAGGCTAGCTGTTAGAATGCATTAATCTTGCTCATTTCCTAGTTGTTCAGGGCAGGATGTTTGGTCATGTTCAGCCATTGATTCAAGTCTGTGCAGAGTTGGCTTTGTCCAGTATTCCTAAAAGGAGTGATGACACGTCTCTTCCCTTTAGTATGGCTCAGGTGGAATCGCTGGTATGGTTATTAGAGGATGATTCGGCTTATTTATTCAACCACTTTTCAACATGTTTCCAACAGGTGCTAGTAGATTGTAATAACGCAGTGTAGTCTCTAGTCAGACAAGCAGAGTGTAAAGTGATTTTTGTGCAAACATTACTACAAGCCTCGTCAGATATATTGCACTTAGCCTCAATCAGCTTGTACCAACCCACTCCTGCTGATCGACACTTGCTTTCTCAAATATTTCCCTCTCCATCACAGTTGGTATTATTATTATTATTATTATTATTATTATTATTATTATTATTATTCTACAGGATTTATATAGCGCCAACAGTTTGCACAGTGCTTTACAGTGTGGGGGAAGATAATACAGTTACAGTACAATTCAAAACCGGAGGAATCAGAGGGCCCTGCTCGTTGGAGCTTACAATCTAGAAGGGAGGGTCAAGTGAAACAAAAGGCAGTAACCGAGGGGGATGGGCAGATGGATAAAATGGAGGTAGAGTTGTTAGGTGTGGGTAGGATAGGCTTCTCTGAAGAGGAGGGTTTTCAGAGAAAATCAATCCAAAGCCTGGACGGGCTGAGTGACGTTGGCTGACAGCCGGAATTTTGCCCGCTTCCTGTTAAAAATGGGTCACAGGAGTGCAGAATGAACTGCACTCCTGTGATTGATATGAGAAGGTTTTGGCCGTGCTTCTCTATTCAGTTCCCCGCCTCATGGAAACTCAGAAATGGCTTTTGATGTGTGTAGTTTGACTCTAGAAAAGAAAGGGCTGCAGATAAACAGGGTACAACTTATGTAAAAAGATTTAATTCATCACTGTAGATCACCTGAGGCTAGTCACTTCAGTGGTGTAGGTAGAGAATGTTTTTCAAAATATAGGCTATGTGGGACTTTAAGTGAGACACCAGCAAGTAATGCCCAGCATCTCCATCCCTGTATCAGAAAAACTGAAAGTTTAAATGATTAAAAGAGGTACATGAAAGCCAGCCAGCCCCCAGTTTGATGTACTCATCCTCCAGTCTGCCACCAACCAAGTAGACCTGTCTCTGATATAAATAAAGAACAGGGGTTTAGTTGACACGCATTTGCAAACACATATGTAAGCTGCAGGGCCACTACACGGCACCCTGTGTTACCTGCAGTCCTAACACTTTCTATTTTAACCACTTTACCCCCAGCCCTATTTCGGACACTTTTTGTTTACAAGTTAAAACCAGTATTTTTTCCTAGAAAACTACTTGGAACCCCCAAACATTATATATATTTTTTTAGCAAAGACTCTGGAGAATAAAATGTCGGTCATTGCAAAATTTTGTCACGCGGTATTTGCGCAGCGGTCTTTAAAACGCCATTTTTTTGGAAAAAAATTGAAAAATCACATTTCACTGCATTTAAAAAATACTAAACAGTAAAGTTAGCCCATTTTTTTTGTATATTGTGAAAGATGATGTCACGCCGGGTAAATAGATACCCAACATGTTACGGTTTAAAATTGCGCCCCCCCCCCCCCCGTGGGATGGCGACAAACTACGGTCAATAGAGATCTCAATCTGCGACGCTTTAAATTTTATTTAACGGTTACCAGTTTAGAGTTAAGAGTGTAGCTCTTTTTTTTTTAATTATTGCCCACGCTCTGGCAATCGCGGCGATACCTCACGTGTGGTTTGAACAGCGATTTCATTCGCGGCTCGACTTGCGTATACGTTTTTTTGTGCGCGAGCTAACGGTGACGGGGGCGGCTAAATTTTTTCTTTTTTTTTTCCTATTTATTTTTTCTTTTTTTTTTAACTTCATTACAGGTTTTTTAAAAAAAAAAAATCTGATCACTTTTATTGCTGTCACAAGCAATGTAAACCTCCCTTGTGACACCAATATGTAGTGACAGGTACACTTTATGGAGGGATCGAGGGTCTAAAAGACCCTAGACCCCTCCACTACACTTCCCTGTATGCAAAACGCCGAAAACGGCATTTTTGCATACAGCCGTTTTTCAAATCTGCCGCCTTTTGCAGCACAGTAACCCGGAAGTGACGTCATGGACGCCTCCTCCGGGTTACGTCATCGGAGACCCGATCAATGCCATTTCCGTCATTCATCGGGACTCCATCCAGCCGACGGACGTGCCGGCTGGGTGCTCAGGGCTCCCGGTGGAACGGGAGCCCCGAGCAAAGCCACGGAAGGCGGCGGGAGGGGGGCGTCCCCTCCCGCCCCCCCGGGTAACGATCGAGCGGCTCCCGTTACCGACGGAAAGCCACCCGTCGGCTCTAAACAACGGTACCGGGATGATGCCTCTAGCTAGAGGCATCATCCTGGTATAACCCCTTAAAGTCAGCCGACGTAGGTCTACGTGGCTGGTCGTTGAGTGTCTCCGCAATGGAAGCACATGGCTGCTGATGGATGGGAGAAAGGTGTAAGGGAGGCAGCCCAAACTGATCCCAGCCTGCTCCCATCCATGACTGGTCTAATATATCAAAAATCTAATAGCGATGTTACAAACTGAAAAGGACCAGCTGAGAAGCATATACCTCCATCCCCTTGGTGGATACAGTATAAAACACGATTGGGACTTTATATGAGGCATTAGCCTGTAAAGCACAGTGCCTCTATCCCGAATTTCATAAAATATTTGGGACTTTAAGTGAGACACAAGCACATCATGCTATTGGTCTCCATCCCTGTATGTGAAAAACTGAGGTCAAATCAGACTGCATCCACCAAAAACGCACAAAAATTGCACGGTGGGACTTTAAGTGAGGCACCAGCCTGTAGGCAAGGCACCTCCATCCCTGGTTACATGAAAAATTATAAGCTAAGTGAGACACCAGCAAGTAATGCCCAGCGTCTTCATCCCTGTATCAGAAAAACTGAAAGTTGAAAGTCTGCCACCAACCAAGTAGACCTGTCTCTGATATAAATAAAGATGTGAAGAATGTTTTATCACTTTCATTCTTCTGTTTTTAGCATTTGTATTTATGGCGGTGGTGACCGTAAAGGCCAAATAAATGTGGTTGCAAAGGGAGTGGATATAGTCATTGCTACTCCTGGAAGACTGAATGATCTACAAATGAACAACTTTGTTACCTTAAAAAGTATAACTTACTTGGTAAGTAATTATTTAAAGTGTCACTAAACCCACATCATAAAAAAACTATCAAATTCTGTATTACATGCTGTTTATACTCGGTCACTATGAGATTTGTTTTCTGTATTTTGCAAAAAACCTGGTTGATCCTGCTGCTCTCTATCTGTTTATGTCCCCAATTCTACCTAGGGTTTTTGCAGTTGTGGTGGCAACTCTGCACATGCTCCGTTTTCAGTGAATCTCTGAGCAGCTCCGTTTTCAGTGAATCTCTGAGCATTTCCTCCCTATCACATCTCAGCAGAAATGTGACCACCCACACCGTGTTATTTCCACAAAATAATAAAAATAGTTAATTTCATATATATATATATTTACCAATTTAAAACCGCTTATTGATATTTTATTTTTAGTCTATATTCCAAAGGCTGTTTTTTTTTAATTTATTTTTTTTAACCTATGACCAGCAGACGAGGACTAGAAGCTCCTCCTGCTTATCTTTCCCTGCAGACAGGCTGGGAAAGATTTGGGTCCTGTGACAGCTTTATATCCATTAGGAAAAAGGTATTTAGATGTGTTTTTTTTTTTTTTTTTAATAAAATAATTACAATGCCATCCTCTACATACAGAAATAGAAGGGACGATGTTAAACTGTGTGTGTTTAGTATCACTTTAAGATTAAAAGATACATCACTAATTGTAATTAGAAAATTGTGCACAGAACACCTTCAAAATTAAATTTTTGTATGTAATTATTTTAATTATATGCCCTTATTCGCGCATGCAGCTTGGCAGGCCAGGAAAGGACTTGGGGGGGGGGGGGGGGGGCAGGCAGCAGCAGCGCACTTTGGGGTAAGGGCCTCTTCTCCACACCCTGGCCAATAGTTGTGGAGGTCTTTGGGCAGGGGGCTTATTGGAATCTGGAAGCCCCCTTTACCAAGGTGGCCCCCAGATCCCGCCCCCTTCCTGTTTTATTTAAAAAAAAAAACGTCCCCTGGTACAGATCCATTGTCAATTACGATGCTGCTGCTGTGAAGATTTTACCTATTTCCGGTCCTGGTGACCACAGCAATTAAAACCTGAAAGAGATTTGCACACTTCCGGGCTAATAAGGAATATTTCTCCTCTCACCTTCCAGGATGGCAACACATGAGAGATGAGAGGCTCCACCCTACAGGAAACACAATCAGTTCACAGCTGTTAAAAGACCCCACCCTTCCCATTGTCCCTCAGTATTGATTGTGTTTCTCCTACAGCAAAACATTCATTTTTTTGTTTGACCTGAAGACTGTTGAATGGCCCCTCTGTGAGGCAGGTTCAGCAACGCCGGTGAGGGCCGCACTCTACCTGCACGCCTTTTAGGCTTCTCACAGGTCGCCCCAGGATAAAGGCTGCCTGTCACAGTGGTGGTCCCTCCAGAGCCTGTGGCCTGCTCTTCAGCAGGGGTCTCCTCCAGTCCTCCCTGCCATTCAGCCGGAATTTGAAAAAAAACGCTGGACATATCGGCGGCTTAGGGGAGGAGCCAGCGTGCTCCAAGCCTCACTTTCAAACCGTAACTTCTGGTTTGTGCAGGAAAGGCGGAGCATGCGCAGTGCGACCCAAAAGAGGGAAGCGAGTACTGAGGAGACGCCGGACCCGCGTGGCGGCGGTAAGGCAGACTCTCCAGCCGAAGAAAGCCAGAAAGCTCCCAAAGACATAAAACCTGCCGCAACCCACCTCATGGAGGAGGAGGGGAGGTCGGTGCAGGTGGCTGCAGGCCAGAGCAGATCGAAGCGCAGTAAGTGCCGTTTCTTTCCCGGTTGGGGCTAATACCAGTGTCAGGCTTAGTCCCTGGTAGTTCCCATGCTCTCCCCAGCAAGCCTGTAGCCAAGTTATTATTGGGCAGGAAGAGTGCTCTTGTATTTATCTCCTCTTCTCTGGCAGAATTCCCAGGTGGAACCCAGGAGGTCTCTGATAAAGCACCCCCTGCATCAGCTAGCACTAGCTCCTTTTAAAAAATGTGGTAATTGTGGGGAGAGACTGCCCAGATCTCCCCACCAATCCCTTTTGTTACAGGTTTATTAACAAACTGGCTGGTAAAGAGGCCTCAGGGTTGATGAAAGTCTATGCAGGAGGAAATGCTAGCCACTATCCAGTCCTTCCGCACCTCTGTAGCTTCCCCCCAGATAACAGAGCTGGATGAGCTAACCCCTAAAGAGGGCCCTTCTTAGAAGAGTTTACTTTCCAAAGCAAGCCCATCTGCTTTTCTGCCAGGTTCGCAGGGTCTCTCCCCCCTGGCTCAAGCAACGGAAGAGAAAACCTAGGGAGTGCAGAAAGTCATGCCAAGTCTCCGCTTAGCTCAGGGGAGGAGGTTGATGTGGATCAAGATAGTGAGGCAGAGGACACCAAAGTAAACAGAAATCAGTTTGGGCTGGAAAATCTGGAGGGACACCTTCAAGCTGTTCATGCTACAGAAGAAATCCCAGAGCCCCCCAGGGAGACCTCGGCACAGGATAAGATGTATAAAGGACTGGTTCACCAATCCTTGAAAGATTTAATTCTTCAAGAATGGCAGTTTCCTGAAAGAGGTCTGGTTAGACCAAAGACGTGTAAAAGGAGATTCCCCTTAAAGGAGGAAGAGGTGCAAAAATTCCTAAAGAGTCCAAAATTGGACGCTTCCCTGTCTCAAGTGACTGAGGTCTGACCTCTCTTTTCATGACACAGAGAATATCAAAGATGGACCATAAGTCAGAATCTCTGTTAAAGAAAGCCAGAGATGCCAACTCATGCACTATGGATCCAGCACTGGCTACAACCTGCGTGGCTAGGAATGCATATTTCTGGATAGAAAACCTTATAAAACAGCTTTCACGGGGAAATAAGTCCCAGGACCTGCTGGATTCCCTTTCAGTTATAGTAAAAGCGGTCGCCTACGTTGCCGATGCAGCAGTCGATTCAGTAATAGCCTCAGCTAAGACCGGAGCTCTCATTAATTCAGCTAGGAGAGCCATTTGGGTTAAAGCTTGGGAAGGTGACTTTACTTCAAAGGTGAAGCTCTGTGGGCTACCTTTTTGAAGGTTCCTTACTGTTTGGCTTAGACCTGGATGAAGTATTGTCCAGGTCCTCTGAGAAAGGGAAGAAATTTCCTAGCAAGCCCAAAAGGGAGCGATATAGGAAATTTTTTCGGCAAAGTCAACAGAGACAAAAATGAGCCCAATAAGAAGTGGGGCTTTGGTAGAGGTAGGCAAAGAAGTAATTTGCTTTTCCCCTCTCCAGGCTCAAGCACCAAAGATACTAAGTGGCACCAGAGTCAAAGTGGGGGGCAGATTGTCTCATTTAATTTCCCAATGGGAGGAAATTTCAGTCAGTCCATACATTTATCACCTCATTCAGGAAGGCTACCACCTATAATTTTCATCCATACCCCCACTAGAAGTGACTTTGGCTTATCCTCCAAAGGATGTTCTAAAAAGAAGAGCCCTTTTGTATGGTATTCGAGAACTGGCAGAACAACTAGTGATCGTTCCCCTGCCAGAAGATCAGCTTTACCAAGGCTTTTACTCCCATGTGTTCGTGGTACACAAGCCTGTGGGAAAATACCGCCTTATCATAAACCTCAGAAACGTAAACAAGTTCCTGGAGTACAAGAGGTTTTTCAATGGAAGTTATCTATACAGCCCGCAAAAACCTTGAAAGATGTGTTTATGACTACTCTGGATCTCAGGGATGCCTACCTGCATGTTACAATTCATCCAGAACACCAGGCCTTTCTGAGATTAGCAGTGGTCACCAAGGAAGGAACTGCACATTGGCAGTTCAGAGCACTCCCCTTTGGTCTAGCAGCCAGTCCAAGATTTTAACCAAGATCCTGGCAGAGGCGGTGGCCTATCTTCATCCCCAGGGAAAAGCTGTGATTCCATACCTGGACGATCTACTGATTTTTGGTCGGTCAGCGGACCAAGTGAGTTCAAACACCCAGAAGGTGTTAACAGTCCTACAAACGCTAGGCTGGTTGATCAACATGGAAAAGTCATCCCTGGAGCCAGGTTCAGATCTATTTAGGGTACAGGATAGACTCGCAGGTACAAAGTCTTTTCTCTATCTTTCATTGACGGACGCAGTTCTCTGATCCATATCAGTAGGGTTATACTACCCTCTACAGGAGTAGGACACTAGGCAGAAAAAAAAGTTCTAGCTACGCCTATGGGCAGTCCTGGAGGGTACAACCTCTCTTCTTGCATAGGATGTCAGTTTTAATCTGCCTAATCAGGAGTAAGGACCTAGTTCCTTGCTGGGATCTTTGGTCCTGGTATAAAAGTATTTTTTTTATGTAGATTTTTTTTTTTTTAGCTAGCGTTTTTCTCCGGAATTTTTTTTGTGTGAGATCTTCAAGCAACTATGCCAGGCTGGGCGATGGGCTGGATATCTCCGCACTTGTTTTGGCCACGACATAGTCCCACTGGACGGGGACTGGCCCCGCAAGTTAAACGTCTCGCCAGGACGCACATGACAGGGTCTAGGCCTATGTCACAGCTTTCCTATTTGGCCGACAGCGCCCACACTCCAGTGAAGAGGGATCCTGTCAGGAGATGGCGCCCGCCTGTGTTCCTGGTACGGTGAAAAAACGTCCCCCCCCTTCTTCCCTGGTGGATTTTGGGGTGGATGCGGGCACCACCCTGGGATGTTCAGACCCTCACACTCCTGGGTTTCCCTCTGTCCTGTTGTGCCAGCCCCCTTCCACGTGGGGGCCTACCGGAGGCTGGGACCTAGTGTGCAGGACGCATGGGGGGTCGGGTGGTGCGCTGTCCATAGTTCTCAGTCGATCATTGGGGGGGGGGTGCCTTGGTCGGTTCCCCCAGGGGCAGGATGGTGTAGGAGGTCTGACGAGGAGTCTCCCCTGTGGGTCCTGTTGCCGCGTTCCTGCGCGGGGCCACCATTTTTATTGTACCCTTGTCTGCTATTATGGCTGCGGCCATCTTGGTAGACCCGTTTTTGCCCATTTTGCGGTAGATTCTCTGCTGAGAATCTAGGTGGGAGTGCCTTGAGGCATTTTTCAGGGGTGGAGTCCCTCCCTTCACCCTGGGCAGTTTCCATTGCTCACTCCCTTATGTGGGAGGGCTTGTTGGTTACACGTGCTGTCCTGAGACTGCTTTTTGGGACAGTGGGTTCTGGAGGCCTCTCTCTCTCTGTTGGGGGTCTGTGGGCATGCCTGACCGGGGGGCAGTGTTAATTTCGTCGACTAAATTAACACAATTTTAGTCGACTAAAATACGACAAACTAAAATGGCATTTTAGTCATAAGACTATAACTAAAACTAAATAAATAATTGACCTCCTCAAAATTAGCATTCCTCTGCTGGCCATTTCTATATCGGCAACACAATTCCATCCAGAGTATGTAATAGCACAAAGTTTAAACATGTATTGCACCACCGCATACGCATAAGTAAGGAGCATCTACTAAGCTGCTGAAAACTAAACAATTAAGAAAATGGCTTTTCTTATATTTATCCCTAATATTTAATGTTAGTAATATGTTCAGGTAATATGTGCAATGACATTACAGCCAATGGAGTTTACAGCAGTGTTAATTTCGTCAACGAAAACGTTTTTGTCACCGGCATTTTTCAACTGACGAAAACGAGACGCAAAGTATAGCACATTTTCATCAAATGACAACTATGACAAAAATCAAATTAGTTTTCATTAACGAACGAAAACTAAACGAGAATGTGAGGCAGGGACGTTTACCCAACTTCTGGTTTTCACGGAGCTCCGCCTGTGTGGAATCTGGCGTGGCGTGCCCCGTGACATCCGACGTGAGGAGTAGACTACTACAAGAGTCGACTCGAGACCAGTCACCTGACCTCACCAGAATACTGCAGCACTACAGCCAGACGCGCCAGGCCCGACTCATCACAGGGCACTGGCACCCGGCCACCACCACATTCAGAGCAGAGCACCAACTGTGATTTAACAGCCAGGCCAGCTATTACTGCCTCCCTGAGTCCCCTCAGACCACTCACCAGTCACCACTGGCATCCAATTCCGCCATCAATCCAGGACTGTGTGCGTGCATATAGGCCGCTGAGGCCCGCCTGGCCCATCCTGTTCAACAACTTCAGTTCAGAGTCAGACCAGAGAACTCCCTTAAACCTGACCGGGGGGGCCTGTAGCATGTAACATTTAAATTTTTGTCTTTTTTTTTTGCAAATTTTGCTGGAGGTCTCTTGTGGTTCAGTATGGACCCTCTGCAGACCATGTGACCCCCCCCCCCACCTGACCCCCTCACGGAGGCCTTTTTCCGGAGTGCCACTGTCCGAAGCATTTTCAGCGGTTTGGGAAGCATTTGGGCCCAGGTGGAGGTGGCCTTGAGAGGGCAAGTACGCTGAAACGTTTCTCCACCTACCTCTGCCTCACCTCGCGCCCGGTCTCCTCAGATAATGAGGATATTTCTACCTACCCTGCCGCGCGTTACAGGCGCTGGTGGATGCACTGGTTTTCGCTGCGTGACACCCTGACGGTGTCTGCTCTGAACAGTGTTTGATTGCCCTTGCCACAAAGACTCTTCCTGACGGGCAGAGTTCCAATGCCGTGACTTGGTGAGGAACGAGTGCCTCCTGCCCTGGGGGAGCTGTTGGACAACTGGCGCGGGGGCTGCAATTTGTTGCGATGCCGCCTTGGGCACGGCTCATTTATTGGCTCACCTGTCGGCTTCTGCAGTGGTTATCCAGTGTATCCTTGGCCGGAGTGTTGGTCTGCGGATCGAGTTTCTAAGCAGGCTTTAATGGATCTCCCTTTTCCGGGGGATTACCTGTTTGGCACTGCCTTGGATGACATTATATAAGGGTCTCACGGGAGGATGAGTGCTTTGCTTCCACAAGAAATAAAATGTAATTGTTTAGATGGGAGGAGAGGCCTCCTCACTTATTTACAGAGGACCAGAGAGTTTAGGAGATCTAATCACCTTTTTTTATCCTCTATTCTGGACCAAGAAAAGGACTGCAAGGGTCAAAACCTTCAGTCTCTAGGTGGATCAGGCAAGCCATTACCATGTCTTATGAGGTTTCAGGTGTTTCTTCGCCAGCAAAGCTGAAAGCACACTCAACAAGGGCACTGGCAACATCCTAGGCCAAAAAAAAGCGGGAGCTTCCTGGGAACAGATTTTCAGTGCAGCCATGATACTTTTCTGAAGCACGAACGAGTGTAAGTACTGTCTAACCTTTTGCCGAAAGGTACTACAGGCGGTGGTCACACCCTAAGGTAGGCCTGTGGTTATTTTATTATCCTCTCATGTATCGCCATCCTGGAAGGCGAGCGGAGAAATCCGTCCGTTAGACTTAGCGGTAACAGTGTTTCTACGAACCTTCCAGGACGGCAGGCCTACTTCCCGCCCTGTTAAAAGGGTGAGGAAAGAATGTTAATAGGTGGTAAGTACCTAAGTGATTATACATCCCTTGTGAATCGGTTGGAGAACTACTTTTTTTTACAACTGAGGGACAAGGGGAAGGATGGGGCCTTTAAACAGCTGTGAACTGATTGTTTCCTTTAGGGTGGAGCCTCTCATCTCTCATGTGTTTCCATCCTGGAAGGTTTGTAGAAATACCGTTACCGGTAAGTCTAATGGAAGTTTTTTTTTTTTCTTCCGTTCATTGAAAGACAGCAGAAATCTTGATCTCTGAACAATGGGTCTATAGTGACACCTTCAGGGGTAGGGCACTAGGCACAAAAAAAGACTTCTAGGGGCAGCCCCTAATGGTGGCCAAACCCTCCAACCCTGCTAGGGACCAAAGCCTCCAGGAGTAAGGAATTAGGCTCTCTGCTAGGAATCTTTAGTTTCCTTACTTTTTGCAGGGATTCAGCCAATGAGTACAGATCCTTACGTACATGCAGGTTCAGCTGCAAGAGCCCTATCCTGGATCGAAGGACAGCTTGTAATGTTCCTCATGGGGGCTGATATAACCTAGTAAGGACTAATATAATTGTGCGCTACCCTTACAAATAAAGCCCAAATGGGGATGATATTGGTAATAATAGGTGCTGCTACCACCTAAATGTGTTCCCTCATCTACAAGGTAAAATAATTCATATAACTATGTAGTAATATAGTTACGTTGTTAGTGAGGTTAAAGACATCAGTCCATCCAGTTCAACCTATGATGTGTGTGCGTGTTTACTGTTAACTGTACATTGTATACCCCTGTATGTTGTGGTGCCCATCTAATAGTTTTTTGAAACTATCAATGCTCCCTGCTGATACGACTGCTTGCGGAAGAGAATTCCACATCCTTACTGCTCTTAGTGAAGAACCCCCTGCACATTTTAAGGTTAAACCGCCTTTTCTCTAGTTTTAGTGAGTGGCCACGTGTCTTATTGTATTCCCTTTCTCTTTTTCCATATGCTAGGGTTGCCAATACAGTATTTGTACATTGATATCATATCCCCCTCAATTAGGGATGCACCGATCCGATATTTGGATCGGAAATCGGCCCCGATTCGGGCAAAATAGCTGGATCGGAGATCGGTAAAATTTAGCCACCCCACGGGCCGATCCGTGGCGTCGCAGCACCTACATCATTAATCAGCCTCACGTGTGTGTGTGTCGGGTATGGAGCGCGCCAAAGAGTCGGCAGTGTGGAGATATTACACGCTCGCCACGCCGAGTTCCACAGCTGTTTGCAATGTCTGCAAAGCGAATGTTTCGAGGGGAGGTGGTATAACAGCAAAGTTCAATACTACAAATTTAATCAGGCATATCCAGAAACACCACGCTAAGGAGCGTGCTGAATTCCTGAAGCTCAACAAAACCAAAGCAGCAGACAATACAGCCCAGCAGCAACAAACTTTGCAGGATGCATTTCAACAACGCAAAAAGTTTCCGATGGAAAGTATGAAAGCCTCAGCAATAACACAGAAAGTTTTGGAGTTCATTGTTTTAGATGGTCAACCAATGTCAGTTGTTAAAATGAGTGCTTCTGTCGCCTACTGGAACACTTGGAGCCAAGGTACTCTCTTCCATCACGCAAGTATTTTTCTGAGACCGCAGTGCCAAAACTGTACAAAAAAGTTTGCCAACACGTCTCAAGAGATTAAAGATATAAAGGCTATGAGCTTTACTACAGATATATGGAGCTCTGATGTGTGTCCAATGTCGCTTTTAAGTTTAACAGTCCACTGGTTGGACACAAACTGTACACCGCACTGTGCAATGCTTCAAGCTAAAAACTTTCATGGTTCACACACCGGCGATACCATTTCAGGTATAATTAAGGCTATACTTGACCAGTGGCACATTCCTTTGAATAAAGTGCATGTCATACTCCGAGACAATGCAAGCAACATGAAAAAGGCCATAGACAAAATGGGGGTACGGAGCTTAGGCTGCTTTGCTCACAGCTTGCAGCTTGTAGTCAATGAGGGGCTACGGTCACAACGAAGTGTGAGTGATGCCATTGCAATCGGTAGACAAATTGTGGGGCATTTTAAACATTCTCAACTTGCGTATTCAAGGCTGCAAGATATCCAGCTCCAGATGCAAATGCAAACTAAACGCCTGCAACAAGACGTCAAAACAAGGTGGAATTCTACGTACTTGATGATAGACTCTTCTGGAACAGAAGCGAGTCCTCTGTGCTTACATTGACCATGATGACCTGCCCAGTACACTGATCACTAACCAGTGGGCTTTGCTAGAAAAAACAAGCCTTGTTTTAGCACCATTTGAAGCGCTAACAAGGAAAGTAAGCTCATCAACTGCCTGCACCGCTGACGTTATTCCAGCTGTCACCGTCCTCAAACGCATCCTTGTTAAAGAAGGCAATGCGGATACTGGCATCAAAACAATGAAAACAGCCCTGCTTCAAGCTGTCAACAAACGCTTTGACACTGTGGAAGATGATCCCCTATATGCACTTGCCACCCTGCTGGACCCGAGATATAAAGACAGGTACGTTTTTCAGCCTCAGGTTAGTGTCATGAAGTGTTTCATAATTAGCCTAACCTACGTTTTTATTTCTGTTTCAGATACTTTACAGGTGCACAATCTGCAAAGCGTGCAAAAGATGCACTGACAGCAGAACTAGAGGAAGACTTGAGGAACAGCAGAGCTGGAGCATCACAGGCCACAGAACCACAAGACAAGTTCCCTCGGGTGGAAGCAGCAGCAGCACCGAGCAGCTTTATGCAAGAGTTTGACCACATTGTGGAGGAGTTTAAACTAGATCCAAATGCAGCAAGCAGCTCAAGCCCTGCAGTGCAACTGCATGGATATTTTGCAGAGAAAACCATCGCTGCCTCAGACAACCCATTCCAGTTCTGGGGAGTCAACAAATACAGATTATCCTGTCTTGCTGCCACTGCCACAAAATATCTCTGTGCCCTCTGCACTAGTGTAGAAAGTGAGAGAGTGTTCAGCACCGTTTCCAGCATTATGGATGAGAAGAGAAATAGACTTACAGCAGAGAGAGCAGAAATGCTTGTCTTTATGAGAGAGAATTTGCCATTGCTGCTGATTAAGTGGCCAAACTGGTCATTTTTGTGTCGTGTGATCACACAAACAAATGGCATTTGTATGTAAACAGGTAGTCCAGTGTCACTGTCACATGCCACCATCAAATTACTGTGTGATGATGGTGATGTGACACTGGACTACATGTTCACAATATGCCATCTGTATGTGTGATCAAGTTGTTGTTGTTCAACAAACCTTTAGTCAGGTCAGAGTCCGACTCAGGCTGCTATGTTGTATTGCCAAATAATGCCCCCCTGCACTAAAAAGTGAGTGTGTTTCTGACTTTCTGTTCACAGTTTGTGTTTGTGGATGAGAAGAGAAATAGCGAGAAGAAATGCTTGTCTACATCTTCTTGAGAGAGAATATGGTGACCATCAGGTCATGTTTGTGTCATTGTCATCATGTGTGACATGTCAACTTCTTGATCACACAAACAAAAGGCGTTTTGTGTGAACAGGTAGTCCAGTGTCACTGTGTCAACACGCCGACGCGACCATCAAATTACTGTGTGATGGTGGTGTCACACTGGACTACATGCTCGCAACATGCTATTCTGTATGTGTGATCAAGTTGTTCTTGTTCGACAAACTTTTGGTCAGGACAGGAATCAGGCTGCTATGTTGTTGCTGCTGCTGGTGTTGTATTGCCCCCTGCAGTGCCTGCCCTGCACTGTCTGCCACTAATGCAGAAAGTGAGAGTGTGTAGTGTTCAGCACAGTTTGTGAGTGACTGTGTTTGTGTTGTGGATGAGAAGAGAAATAGCCTTACACAGAGAGAAGAGAAGAAATGCAATCTTCTTGAGAGAGGCTCAGGCTGCTACTATACTATGTTGCATTTTTTTTATTTAAGTTCCTGTTTGCACTTTCCAGGATTTTGCACTTTAGTTTACAATGTTTACTGTTTGATTGCTATTGTATGTTCAAGCAATAAACAGTTTTTTTTCTTGTGACTACATTTTATTCTTTGTGTTTGATGATATTTTAGATTTTTAATGCACATTTGTTATATGTATCTGCCGATACCGATCCAGAAGTATTATTTTGTTATGAGCTCACAAAACAGTACTTCCGGATCGGACTCGGGATCGGAGATTTCACAAACCAAAAGATCGGTATCGGAAGCAAAAAAGTCGGATTAGTGCATCCCTACCCTCAATCGTCTCTTCTCCTGAGAGAGTAGGTTCAGTGCTTGTAGTCTTTCCTCATAGCTGATGTCCTCCATTCCCCTAATTATTTTTGTTGCCCTTCTCTGGACTTTCTCCAGTTCCAGCACATCCTTCCTGAGGACCAGTGCCCAGAACTGGACAGCATACTCCAGATGTGGCCGGACCAGAGTCTTGTAGAGTGGCAGAATGATCTCTTTATTTCTGGAGTGAATCCCCTTTTTTATACATCCCAGTATTCTGTTGGCTTTGCTTGCAGTGGCTTGGCATTACATGCCACTGCCAAGCCTGTTGTCTACCAGTACCCCCAGGTCCTTTTCCATCCTAGACTCACCCAGAGGTCCCCCCCCTAATGAGTAGCTTGCTTTCTGGTTTCTGGCACCCAAGTGCATTACTTTACATTTTTCAACATTAAACCTCATCTGCCATGTAGTTGCCCACCCCATTATTTTGTTCAGGTCCGATTGTAAGGTTTCCACATCCTGCATAGAAGATATTGGCATGCTTAGTTTAGTATCATCTGCAAATACTGAGATTTTACTCTATATCCCCTCCTCTAGATCATTTATGAATAAATTAAACAGGATTGGCCCCAGGACAGAACCCTGGGGGACCCCGCTTTCCACACCCGCCCAATCTGAGTACTCCCCACTAATCACCACCCTTTGCAACCTCCCCTGGAGCCAGTTCTCTATCCAGGTACTCACCTTATGGTCCATACCTACCTTCCTTAGTTTGAATAGTAAGCGTTTGTGGGGAACGGTGTCAAAGGCCTTTGCAAAGTCCAGATACACCACATCCACAAGCTTACCTTTATCTAGGTGGCAGCTCACTTCATCATAGAAGGTTAATAGATTGGTTTGGCAAGAACGATTTTTCATGAATCAATTTCTGATTACTACTAATACCATTTTTATTACTAAAGTCTTGTATGTGGTCCCTTAACATCCCCTCAAAAATCTTGCAGACTACTGATGTTAGGCTGACCGGCCTATAGTTACCCGGGATATATCTCGGCCCCTTTTTTAAATAATGGTACCACGTTGGCTTTTTTCCAATCAGCTGGCACCATACCCATCTGTAAACTATCCTTAAAGATTAAGAATAATGGTCTGGCAATCACTTGGCTGAGCTCCTTAAGAACTCTCGGGTGCAAGCCACCTGGTCCCGGTGATTTATTTATGTTAAGTTTCTCTAGTTTAGTTCTAAGTCTAGCTTCTGTTAGCCGTGACGGTATTTCCTGAGGTGTGTTGTTTAGTTTGGCCTTACAAGCTGGGTTAGTGTAGTAGTGTAGCCCCCCTTTTTACTCTCTTCCGCTATATGTCTAATGTTCTATTTTAGCTGCCCTGATTTCGTCTTTACATTTCTTATTACACTCTTTGTAATGCTTGAATGCTGCCAATGACCCCTCAGTCTTGGCCTTTTCTTTAGCATTAATATGCATTTTTATGTCAGAGTTTAGCCACCCAGGGTTTAGTTTTGCTCTTTTAAATTTATTTCCCTTTTGGAATGCACTGGTCAGTCCCTTTAAGTATGCTCTTGAAGCACTCCCATTTTTCCTCCGTGTTCTTTGTTCCCAGGGTTCTATCCCATTTGATATTTTCTAGCAGAGAGCACAGTTTTGGGAAATTGGCTCTTTTAAAATTCAGTGTTCTTATATTGCCCTTGTGTTTCCTATTACCATAATTAATACTGAAATTAATTGACCTATGGTCACGGTTTCCTAAGTTGCCCCATATTTCTATATCCGTGATCAGGTCTGTATTGTTGGTAACCAGTAGGTCAAGTACAGTATTGTTTCTTGTCGGTGCATTCACCATCTGACCCATGAAATTGTCCTGCAAAACATTTAGGAACTGCCGAGCCTTGGCTGAATGCGCGGTTCCTTCTGCCCAGTCTATATCTGGATAATTAAAGTCCCCCATTATGATATTTCCCATCCTTGCTGCCAATCCTATCTGTAAAAGGATGTCCGCCTCCCCCTCCTCCCTCTGGTTGGGGGGCCTATAGCATACGCCCAATATTACCTTCCCCACAGTGCCTTCCCTTTGAAGTTCTACCCATAGAGATTCTGCCTCGTCCATAGCTCCATTATTATCATCCCTCATATTTACCTGTTCACTGTTCTTAATATACAGACATACCCCTCCCCCTTTTTTACTTTTTTTTTTTTTTTCTCTATCTCTGCGATAAAGGGAATACCCCTGAATGGTCACCATCCAATCATGAGAGCTGTTAAACAACATCTCTGTTATCCCCAAAAAAGTCCTTCTCAAACATCAGTAGCTCCAGCTCTCCCATCTTGTTAGCCAGGCTTCTAGCATTGGTATACAAACCTCGTAATTTTGACCGGTTACATATATCCTCATTTGATGTTTTTAGGCTGCTCTCTTGATTTTTTTTTCCCCATACCCACCCTGGGTTTAGGAGCTCTGAACACCCTACAGCTAATGCCCCCATTTCTGCCCTCTGAATCTTGCTTTCCACTGGCTAATTATACATCTGTTCCCCCCCCCCCATCACCTAGTTTAAAAGCCCCTCTAACTTTGTGGCCATCCTCTCATGCAGTACGGCTGCACCCTCCCCATTTAGGTGCAATCCGTCCCTACCAAAGAGCCGGTGGCCGACTGAGAAGTCGGCCCAGTTCTCCAGGAACCCAAAACCCTCCTTACTACACCAGCTCCTCAGCCACTTGTTAACTTCCCTAATCTCCCGCTGCCTCTCTGGTGTGGCTCCAGGTACAGGTAGTATTTCTGAAAATACTACATTGGAGGTCCTACTCCTCAACTTAGCGCCCAAGTCCCTGAAATCGTTTAGGACTCTCCCTCTTCCTCTGCCTATGTCATTGGTACCCACGTGTACCATGACAGCTGGGTCTTCCCCAGCCCCAGCCCCACCCAGTAATCTGTCCACCTGATCCACGATGTGCCGAACCCGAGCACCCGGTAAACAGACTGTTCGGCGCCCACGGTCTTTGTGACAGATTGCCCTCTGTCCTTCTAATGATTGAGTCCCCTACCACCAGCACCCGTCTTTCCTTCCCCTTTCTCCCGGCCTCACTGGAGGAGTTCTTCCCCTGGCAGCTAGGGGCGTCACTCTGCTCCAGCAATGCTGGTCCCTGACTGGTTTCCCCGACATCACGCAACGGGGTGTATCTATTGGGGTGCTCCAGCCCAGGAACAGCCTCCTTGCCTTGTCCCCTTCTACCCCTCCTAACTGTCACCCCTCTACTCTGCTCTGATGCCTGCACCTCCAATACTCTGCACACTTATGTGCAGGCCCCTGCCTGCGCCTGACGGGTACGATCCCGGCTCTCCTTCGGTATGGACATTCGGCTCAGTGTTGCCAGCTGCCTCCCTAGATTCAGGACCTTGGCTTCCAGGGAAGCAACATGCTTACATTTTGTGCATTTGTATTCGCCCTCAATCGCATGATCGCGGAACGCATACATATCACAAGATGTACACTGAGTCGCGCATATATACATATACATATATATATATATATATATATATATATATATATATATATATACCATTGAGTATAATGCATTTCAAAGTAAGCAACTCCTAAAGTACAATTGTAGTACAGAGACACCGTCTGTTATATAAAGTGCAAGTGAAGCAATAAATCCTGAAGTGCTCAAAAAAAAAAAGAGGAGGCACTCATATGTGCAAGCAAGTGAAAAAAAAAGTCCAAAGTCTCTAAAGTGCAATATGTGAATCATTCCATATGTCTCCACTCTTTAAATCTTGTGCTGCAATCCCCATGGAAGTGTCTGCTCACCTCCATAGTTAGCCCACTAGGGGTCAGTAGCAGTAGTAGGAAGGTAATCACTGCCATCCAATCACTAGGCAACTCCACGGTCCTTGACAATGCTCCAAATTAGCACATATAGAGACCCAAAAATACAAGTAGTAAGACCGATCCAAGCTTCAAAAATTAAACTCACGTTTATTGAACTAAAACACAGCATAAGGATCACAATTCCAACAGTATTCACATGGATAGCATCAAACCTGCCCACTGCTTGGTACCTCTACGCGTTGTGCCACATCCATCATGGCTTTAACTGGAGGAGAAACCGAGCAGTGTAGGTTGGGGCTTTTTATAATATCTAGATCTTCACGGGTACTGGTTAAATGCCTATCGAACATTTTGTGATGACCCCGATCAATCTCGGAGGCTCGCCCATGCGCAGTACGATCTCGGTTGTTAAAAGGCTGAGCTAATGCATCTATCAGGATGGCCGAGAGGGGGATATAAATAAATTGGTACCAACATCTGATTCCTGGTTTCACAACTTGATCCCATAACCATATCTGCAGCCTCCAGTATTGCCGGTCGATAGGACTTCTGCACATGCACGGTGACCCCAAAGAACCTCGGAGGGCTGCACATGTGCAATGGGATCGCGGCCGCTCTGTTGAACGAGCGTTTCGCAGCTACATCAAAATGGCTGACAAAGACATAAATATTTCATACTACCATCCAATTATCAATTAACCATGAGAAACCTTGTACCCTAATAACTCTACATAGACAGAGAGGCATTAAGGGTCAGTTAAAAATAGTGGTTGTAAAAGTATAGGTTATACATCTACAGATGGCCCATGTAAATTAACTAATGCCACTCATTGAGAAGCACAGTGGGGCTACATAAAAATGATCAAAGGACAAAAAACAACTGTAGTTCATCAAATGTAGGGTACATTATTTTGATTATAACATTTATTAATGGCCCTAATAACTACATAATCTAGAAAAACCCCTAATCATAAAAAAAATAAAAATGTGCAAAAATTCTTAAATATATAGAAAAACTAGATTAAGTACAGTTCTAAGGAACAGCTTCCAAAGTAAACCTACATATAACCCATTTCCAATGGAATCCCAACGAATGTTAATGATGGGCAGAAGAAAAAAAAAATAGTAATTGGGGATAAAAAATACAGAATATAAGAAAAGGTTAAATTATAAAATAAAGTATGAAGTGAGATAAAAAAGGTAAAAGACTAATCCTTATTAATACCAGCATAAATACAGTGGGGCGAACAAGTATTTGATACACCGCCAATTGTGCAGGTTTTCCTACTTGCAAAGCATGTAGAAGTCTGCAAATTTTTTAACATAGGTACTCTTCAACTGTGAGATGGGATCTAAACCAAAAATCAAGAAAATCGCATTTTTAATTTGCATTTTATTGCATGACATAAGTATTTGATACATTAGAAAAGCAGAACTTAATATTTGGTACAGAAACCTTTGTTTGCAATGACAGAGATCATACGTTTCCTGTAGTTCTTGACCAGGTATGCACACACTGCAGCAGGGATTTTGGCCCACTCCTCCATACAGAGCTTTTCCAGATACTTCTGGTTTCGAAGCTGTCGCTGGGCAATACGGACTTTCAGCTCCCTCCAAAGATTTTCTTTTGGGTTCAGGTCTGGAGACTAGGCCACTTAAGGACCTTGAGATGCTTCTTATGGAGCCACTCCTTAGTTTGTTGGCCAAGATCTCATGATACATGGCCTCATCCATCCTCCCCTCAATACGGTGCAGTCGTCCTGTCCCCTTTTCAGAATAGCATCCCCAAAGAATGATGTTTCCGCCTCCATGCTTCACGGTTGGGATGGTGTTCTTGGGATTGTACTCATCCTCCAAACACGGCGAGTGGAGTTTAGACCAAAAAGCTCTATTTTTGTCATCAGACCACATGACCTTCTCCCATTTCTCCTCTGGATCATACAGATGGTAATTGGCAAACTTCAGACGGGCCTGGACATGCGCTGGCTTGAGCAAGGGGATCTTGCGTGCGCTGCAGGATTTTAATCCATGAGGGTGTAGTGTGTTACTAATGGTTTTCTTTGACACTGTGGTCCCAGCTCTCAGGTCATTGACCAGGTCCTCCTGTGTAGTTCCAGGCTGATCCCTCCCCTTCCTCATGATCATTGATGCCCCACGAGGTGAGATCTTGCATGGAGCCCCAGACCGAGGAAGATTGATCGTCATCTTGAACTTCTTCCATTTACTAATAATTGCGCCAACAGTTGTTGCCTTCTCACCAAGCTGCTTGCCTGTTGTCCTATAGCCCATCCCAGCCTTGTGCAGGTCTACAATTGTATCCCTGGTGTCCCTACACAGCTCTCTGGTCTTGGCCATTGTGGAGAGATTGGAGTCTGAGTGTGTGGACAGGTGTCTCTTATACAGGTAACGAGTTCAAACAGGTGCAGTTAATACAGGTAATGAGTGGAGAACAGGAGGGCTTCTTAAAGAAAAAATAACAGGTCTGTGAGAGCCGGAACTCTTACTGGTTAAATGATCAATTACTTATGTCATGCAATAAAATGCAATTTTTTTAAAAATCATACAATGTGATTTTCTGGATATTTGTTTTAGATTCCATCTCTCACAGTTGAATAGTACCTATGGTAAAAATTATAGACCTCTACTTAGTTATTACCTGTTAACTTGATTTCCAGTCATCTTCCAGGACGGCTTAATTGATATAGGCTCCTCCCCACCAAGCACAGGAAACACAATGCACATTAGTTTAAATACAGGCTAGAGGCAGATCCCCCCCCCCCCCCCAGTGATAAATAACCAAAGGCCCATTATAGATAGGGCGGGAAGCAGCGCCTTCCTGGAAGATGACTGGAAATCAAGTTAACGGGTAATAACTTAGTTTTTCCCAAGTCGTCTTCCAGGACGGCTTAATTGAGTGACATAATAGACCACGTGGCTGCTTTGCAGATTTGGCTCAGGGTAGCTCCTGCCCTTTCAGCCCAGGACGTAGCTAGAGCTCTAGTGGAGTGGGTTTTAGGGTTGATGGGCGCTTGAAGCCCCGCCGATGCATATGCCTCTATGATGCCTGCTTTCATCCATCTAGCAATGGTGGCTTTAAAGGCAGCTGATCCTTTTTTATTTCCCCGAGAACAGCAGGAACAGTTTAGTGGTTTTCCTCCAATCCTTAGTGCGTTCAGTGTAACCTATCAGACATCGCCTCACATCAATCTTTTGGAAATCTTTTTCCCTGGGATTGCTGGCTTGACCGCAGAAAGATGGGATAAAGATCTCTTGAGATCGGTGAAAATGTATAGATACTTTGGGAAGGAAATCTGGATCCAGTGAAAGGACCAGGAAGAATGGAACAGTATAGTTCTGCTACGGAAAAGGCTTGCAGCTCGCTGAATCTCTTGGCCGTTACCAGAGCTACCAAGAGTAATGTTTTCTAGGTCAATTTTAAAGTACACTCGTCTAACTGTTCAAAAGGATGTTTCGCAAAACTCTGCAGCACCGTAGACAGATCCTGAAGGGGAAATCTATTGAGTCGCAGGCCTCTGTTCCTAGAGACGGCATTAATAAATCTTTTTACCACTTGCCGACCGCTCACATTGAGCGTACTGCGGCAAAGTGGCTCGATTCCGTCCAGCGACGTAGACCAACGACTCCTCCCGTTGTGGGCGGCATGCGCTCCCGCTGTATTCAGACACAGCGGGAGTCGGGTCAGGGGAGGAGAGGCGGTGATCACCGCCGCTCTTCCCCGATCGTCGGGGATTGAGTGAGGAAATCCGCCCGCTTGTGTAAACAAAGCAGGCGGATCTCCTATGTGACAGGCAGGGACAGATTACAGGATTCAGCATAACTGAACCTGCGATATGTGCCTGTGTCACACAATCCCCTCCCCCCACACACGTCCGTAAGCACCAGGCATACATTTAAGCCCTTGATCACCAATAAAGTTAACCCCTTCCCTGCCAGTGTCATTACAGTAACAGTGCATATTTATAGCACTGAATACTGTAGTAATGTCACTGGTCCAAAAGTGTCAAAAATGTCAGTCAAGGGTCCAATCTGTCCGCAGCGATGTCGCAGTCCCGCAAAAAAAATCGCAGATCGCCGCCATTACTCGTTAAGAAAAAAAAATAAAAATGACAAATTTTTCCCGTAGTTAGTACCTGCGATAACTTTTGCGCAAACCAATCAAAATACGCTTATTGCGATTTTTTTTTTTACCAAACATATATAGCAGAAAACAAATTGGCCTAAAATGTTAAAAATTTTTGATTTTTACGTTTTTTTTTTTTTTTTTGGGGGGAGTTTCATATAAAAAAAATATGAAAAATATTGTTTTTTCAAAATTGACGCTCTTTTGTTTATAGCGCAAAAAGTAAAAATCGCACAGGTGATCAAATACCACCAAAAGAAAGCTCTATTTGTGGGGGGAAAAAGGGCAAATGTCCATTAAAATAAAGCAGTGCCGATTCGCAAAATATGGCCTGGTCAGGAATGGGGTAAAATCTTCCGGTCTTAAAGCGGTTAAAAATACGCTCAATGAGAATTTTTTTTGTCAAAGACATGTAGCTAAATAGGTATTTGAGGAGGGGGGGGGGGGGGGGGGGAGGCATCGTGCTTCAGGGAAAAAAATATATAAATATAACTAAATAGTGAAAATTGTCTAAATCAATAAAACATCTCTGTGGTGGTGTTCAAATTATTAAATATACCTTAAAAATACACACTCATATATGTGACTCAAAAATAAATTAAACAATATTAGTGGAACCACCCTCGATATATAAACATATATAAAGTGCAACAGTGCTGATATCCAGGGAACAGTCTTTGCTATAAACTAGTATTCCAAACAGACTGGAAGGTGAAAAAAAAAAATAGTGACAAGTGCTCAATCAATGCAGATAAATATATAAGAACAAACTTAGCATAAAGTGCTTATGGGTAAAAAAAAAGTGCTTGTAGTGTCCAAATTTATTTAACCCGCATAAGCGGTATTCATCCTTTTTTTGCTGTTAGACCGCCACCTTTCACCAAGTGTTAATAGGGGGTGCTTCTCAATCCTTGAAACCCCTATATAATCAATATATAAGGGAATGCGCCTTTTAATTGTATGACTCTCCTGTTCAACTCTTCTCCTTACTCGCTCCACAGACAGGGGATGGTAATAGCCTCTTATCTGGATCATGGTGAATGCCCTCTGGACTCTCCGCGGATCTCAAAATAAGGTGCTTAGTGCAGTATTTCCGTAATAAAATCATTTATTTAAATAAAATATAATGCACTCACATAGAATCGAAGATTTATAAGCAAATGTAAGAGTACAGCTCATCTGCGGACTTTCCTTCCTCTTTCTGACGTCACTTCCGGTGCTCTGCCCTACGACGCGTTACGCCACTTCTGGTCACGTGGCTTCTTCAGGGGGCCTAAATATATGACAAAAATTGAATATATTGGATATTTTTTAACTGTCAAAGTAGAAAAATATTGTTTTTTTTTTTTGTTTTTGTTTTTTTTGTAAATTGTCGCTCTTTTTTTATCGCAAAAAATTGAAAAGCGCAGAGGTGATCAAATACCACCAAAAGAAAGCTCTGTTTGTGGGGAAAAAAAAGGACGTAAATTTTGTTTCGGTACGGCGTTGCATGACCGCGCAATTGTCAATTAAATTCGCACAGTGCCAAGTTGCAAAAAGTGGCCTGGACGTAAAGCAGGAAAATCCTCCGGTGGTAAAGTGGTTAATTAGCGTGTGTTCCGCTAATCTGAAGTCTAGAAAGCTGGATAGGGCCGCCCCCTGAACTTTTAAGGTGTTGGGGACTAAACCTAAGTCCACCCCCCCCGTAGGAAATCCAGCTCTTGCCGTTTTGACCATACCCCGACTGCGATAGTCCCTGTAAATTAGAGTAAATATCCTCCACTTTCGCATTCTTGGCCGAGGCAAACAGGTCTATTAGTGGAAACCCCCACCTTTCCGTGATTGTCCTGAACACTTCCTGGTTCAGGCTCCATGCCTTATGGTAAATCTTCTCTCTGCTTAAAAGATCTGCCAAATAGTTCAGCTCTCCCTTGAGGTGAATGGCCACCAGCGAGAGGGTGTTTTCTTCCGCCCAAGTAAGGATCAGTTCTGCCACCGACATGAGGGAAGGTGCCAGTGTCCCCCCTTGTTTATGTAGTCCACTGTAGCCACATTGCCTGACAGAATCAGAATGTCTTCTATGCTGAGCCAAAAGGCAAGAAGAGCCATCCAAACTGCTTTTACCTCCCTTACATTGTAGGAGTCGTTTATCTCTGATCTCTCCCAATTTCCCTGGGTGGCTAGCTCTTCCGTGTGGGCTCCCCAGCCCCACGCGCTTGCATCCGTTGTTATGCGGGCAGGATTTACCTGTGTCCAGGGTCTCCCCATCGCCTGGTTGCCTTCCTGTAGCCACCAGTGTAAAGAGTTTTTCACTTGATCCGGCATAGTTTCCCATTCGTTCAAGGTACTCAATTGTCAGTTCCATTTTGTCAGAGAAATTCGTTAGTTTTCTCATATGTGCTTGAGCCCAGGTTATCGCTGGGATAGCCGCCGTCATAAGCCCCAACAACCTCATAATTTCCCTAAAGGATTATTCCATGTCTTAACAGGAGGTTGAAGGTTTCCGATTTCAACAGGTCTTTCTACTCTGTTGGCAAATATGTCTCTGCTTTCACAGCAGTTGAGAATGTACCCCAAGAAGATGAATTTTTGAGTAGTTTGCAGGTTTGACTTTTCTGTATTCGCAATCCACCCTAGAGACTGTAGATGGTTTATCGTCAAGGCTAGATGCTTTAGCTCTGCGGCTGACACAAATAGCAACAGATCGTCTAGGTAAGGTATTATTTGCACCCCTGCGGTCCTCAACCCTTGCAGAGCTTGGTGAAGATCCTGGGTGCCGATTCCAGTCCAAACAGAAGAGCGTTGAACTGAAACCAGAGTGTCAGAGGGTTTTGAGCAGTCCCTTATCGAGATATGCAGGTATGCATCCTTCAGATCGATTGTTGCCATAAAAGCGTTTCTGAACAGATCTCTTGTTGTATATATCGTGTCCATCTTGAATTTCTTGTACACGACACTCTTGACTTCTTTTAGATTCAGAATTAATCTGTATTTTCCTGATGGTTTTATTTTGACGAACACATGAGAAAAGAATCCCCCCTAGACTCGAGCTTGAGGAATGGAGGAAATTACCCTCTGATCCAGAAACTTCTGGATAAGACCAGTCATGGCAACCGCCGTGGGTAATGGTAGCAGGGTCACCAAAAAACGAACTGGGGGAACTTGACAAAATTCTATTCTGTATCCATTTTAGATTAGATCCAGAATGAATTTGTTGGCTGTAACCCTTTGCCAGAAGGGTAGGAAGGCCCCCAGCCTCCCCCCTACCCTGAAAAGGAAGTCATTGGTTCTTGTCTTTGGTCTGGAAGGGATTAAGCAAAAATCCCTCTTGACCCTTGCATTTCCTTTGTTGCCAGGGCCTACTTTGGTCCTTCCTGGCTGCGCCTTTTTGATTATTCCTGAAAGGACGAAAAGGCTTATTGAACTTCTGTTTCTTCGGATTAGGAAAACCTTTCTTATCTGCCGACTTTTTCAATACCGAGTCTAGATCGCCAAAGATTAGGCCACCTCCCCCCTTTAAAAGGTAGCGAACACAACTTGGCCTTAGAAGCCGTGTCCCCCGCCGAAAATCGAATAGCTTCCACTGAAGCGTCCGCTCTATTGGCAACCGCCTTGTTGAGGATAGGGAGCGAGTCCAGAATTTCCTGCTTTGGAGTATCTTGTTCCAAGAGGATCTGCGATTGTTTAAACCAGAGTCCTTGCAACACAAGTGACGCAATGGCCGGTTGAAAATTGGCCACCCCCGCATCCTATGCTTTCTTCAGATAGCCTTCCGCTTTTCTATCCATCGCATCCTTTAGCGCCCCTGCGTCTTCAAACGATAGGCTACTTTTGACAAAGCTATGTCCATTTTTCCCACAGTGCTGCGTCTTCCTTGAACGGAAACCTTCTCTTCAGATTTCTGGAGAAAAACCTTCTTTTCGGGCTCTCTATTCTTGTAACATGGTATCTTTGAACGTGACATGCACAGGGAATGTTCGGACATCCTTTAATTGTAAACCTGCATACAGTTTGTCGTGTTCCGACAGGCTTTAATGTATCATATATGATTTTTAGTAAATCGTCCGTTTCATCAGAGGGAAAAATAAACTTTTGGACCTGACTAGCCTTGTCTTCCTTAACTTCCCCTTCCTCTGTACTGGAAACTTCACTGCTCTTTACCGGAAACTTCACTGGCGTTTTCCTCCAATTGTTCTGACACCCCTTGTTCTACCAGAGCTGGAGCACGTGGAAGGGCCTGTGGTGCCATACTAGTGCCTGAAGTACTAGGCTGAGATGTGTCCGCTGGGCTGAATTCTTGAAGGGATGACCTGAATTTCTTGAAATTCTTAACCATTTCTGCATTCATGGTGTCAAGGCATTTTCTAAACATAGAGCCAGATTCCTTTTTAGTTAGGGAATCAATACAGTCCTAGCAAAACACTTTTTTCCAGGTTGAAGACCTCTCTCGTTTGCACAAGACCTATTTCTTTCTGGGGACCTCCCCCCAGAGGCCGCACCATCTTTTTCTTCATGGCTCTTACCCTGCAAGGCACAAGCTAATTTCAGTGGTAAAAATAGCCCCGTGCAAAACCAATTTCAAAAATAATTTTCAAAGTGTACTGGGGATCAGACACATCACCATGCCCGTGCCCCCCCCCCCCCCCCCCACAGTATAAAACAGTGCAGCATAAAACAATGCAGCCACCACTGGTGCCCGTCCACCAGTGCTAGGTAAATAGAGCAGATGACCCCCATCACTCCTTACCTTAGGGCCAGGATCCGCCAGCGTCCCCCAATCCGTTTCCTCTGTAGCAGCCCCCTCAGTGGATGTGCAGGGAGCCGAGGTTGCTGTGTCCTATAAGTGCCTGCCGTCAAGGCAACGCCCTTTGCAGTGTGTCCATCCACGGAGGTTCCAGCTGGGCCCTGTGGATTGGAGCCAGGCCCATGCAACAGAGTCTGTTCTGTTTGGAGCCCAGTCCTGGCTTTGGCTGCAGAGGAATTTGAATTTCCCTCTGACGCCAGGATCCAAGATGGTGGACGCGCCACTCACACCGCGCCGGCCAGTGATGTCACATCCGCTTCCTCCAATGGGAGCGGAAGACAACGCCGGGCCAGCGTCTCCCCATCTCCTGGTTTACACAGCACAGGAGACCTGGGGAGAGCACCCCGAACAGTCACCGCTGGAACTCTGCAGACGCTGCATCGCCGAGGACCGAGTAAGGCCCCACTAAGACCCCCCCATTGGACAAAAACTAGAGGGAGAGGGGTCCCTCCATCCCCCCCCCTTCTCGCTCCAGTGGTAGCGGGGGGCCCCAAAATCCCTGACACCCTCCCCAAGGACACTGCCCCAGTACAGGAAAGGTCGGGGGCTCCTGCCACCTAGCACAGAACCTGACAGCACCCACTTCTTAGTGATCCTGTCTGGCCGAGGAAACACAAAAAACTGAGGTGGATCTGTCTCTCACCTGTATTTAAACTAATGTGGATTGTGTTTCCTATGCTAGGTGGGAGGAGCCTATATCTCAATTAAGCCGTCCTGGAAGATGACTTGGGGAAATAACCATTATTAACCACTTTAGACCAGAAGATTTTGCTGCTTAAAGGCCAGGCCATATTTTGCGATTCAGAACTGCGTTACTTTAACGGACAATTGCGTGGTCGTGCGACGCTATACCCAAACAAAATTGATGTCCTTTTTTTCCCACAAATAGCTTTCTTTCGGTGGTATTTGATCACTTCTGCGATTTTTTTTTTTTTTTTTTTTTTTATCTGCGGCGGCTGGGGCTCAAGTGGTTAAGGAATCACCCTATCCTCTAGATGGATGATCCCAGATAAACCTAAATAATTGCTAATACAGGTCCCTCTCAAAAAAATTAGCATATTGTGATAAAGTTCATTATTTTCTGTAATGTACTGATAAACATAAGACTTTCATATATTTTAGATTCATTACACACAACTGAAGTAGTGAAAGCCTTTTATTGTTTTAATATTGATGATTTTGGCATACAGCTTATGAAAAACCAAAATTCCTATCTCAAAAAATTAGCATATCATGAAAAGGTTCTCTAAACGAGCTATTAACCTAATCATCTGAATCAACTAATTAACTCTATACACCTGCAAAAGATTCCTGAGGCTTTTAAAAACTCCCAGCCTGGTTCATTACTCAAAACCGCAATCATGGGTAAGACTGCCGACCTGACTGCTGTCCAGAAAGCCATCATTGACACCCTCAAGCAAGAGGGTAAGACACAGAAATTTCTGAACGAATAGGCTGTTCCCAGAGTGCTGTATCAAGGCACCTCAGTGGGAAGGAAAAAGTGTCAGAAAACGCTGCACAACGAGAAGAGGTGACCGGACCCTGAGGAAGATTGTGGAGAAGGACCGATTCCAAACCTTGGGGGACCTGCGGAAGCAGTGGACTGAGTCTGGAGTAGAACCATCTAGAGCCACCATGTACAGGCGTGTGCAGGAAATGGGCTACAGGTGCCGCATTCCCCAGGTCAAGCCACTTTTGAACCAGAAACAGCGGCAGAAGCGCCTGACTTGGGCTACAGAGAAGCAGCACTGGACTGTTGCTCAGTAGTCCAAAGTACTTTTTTCGGATGAAAGCAAATTTTGCATGTCATTTGGAAATCAAGGTGCCAGAGTCTGGAGGAAGACTGGGGAGAGGGAAATGCCATAATGCCTGAAGTCCAGTGTCAAGTACCCACAGTCAGTGATGGTCTGGGGTGCCATGTCAGCTGCTGGTGTTGGTCCACTGTTTTATCAAGGGCAGGGTCAATGCAGCTAGCTATCAGGAGATTTTGGAGCACTTCATGCTTCCATCTGCTGAAAAGCTTTATGGAGATGATTTCATTTTTCAGCACGACCTGGCACCTGCTCACAGTGCCAAAACCATTGGTAAATGGTTTACTGACAATGGTATTACTGTGCTCAATTGGCCTGCCAACTCTCCTGACCTGAACCCCATAGAGAATCTGTGGGATGTTGTGAAGAGAAAGTTAAGAGACGCAAGACCCAACACTCTGGATGAGCTCAAGGCCGCTATCGAAGCATCCTGGGCCTCCATAACACCTCAGCAGTGCCACAGGCTGATTGCCTCCATGCCACGCCGCATTGAAGCAGTCATTTCTGCAAAAGGATTCCCGACCAAGTATTGAGTGCATAACTGAACATAATTATTTGAAGGTTGACTTTTTTTGTATTAAAAACACTTTTTTTTTTTTTTATTGGTCGGATGAAATAGGCTAATTTTTTGAGATTGGAATTTTGGTTTTTCATGAGCTGTATGCCAAAATCATCAATATTAAAACAATAAAAGGCTTGCACTACTTCAGTTGTGTGTAATGAATCTAAAATATATGAAAGTCTAATGTTTATCAGTACATTACAGAAAATAATGAACTTTATCACAATATGCAAATTTTTTGAGAGGGGCCTGTATAACAGTTGAGGTCAAATTCGATGTTTAGGCCTAGTGGCTGAAGGGTCTGCATTTCATGAATCCAAAAAGATTCACGTTGGCTAAGGGTAATGATTTTGTTACTCCCTCTCCAATGTGGATGTTACTTTTCTATTGCCCAAAAAACTAAAGAGGAGGGATCTTTGTTATTATGTATTGCAAAGAGTTTGGATACGCTGTTTGAAATACCCTTTGGTGATGTTTTGAATATGCTCCCTTATCCGTTTCAACATTGGGCTTTTAGTGCGACCAATGTATTGGATCTGGCAGGGGCATTGTAGGGCATATAATAAACCTTCAGTTCTGCATGTAATGCAATCTTGAATTACATATTTTCTAGTTCTAGTGGAAGGAAAATTAGTTCTTTTGCTATTCTGTCTTGGTTTTTGTACATGCATAACATGATTTCAATAGCATGACCAGAAACCTTTCCCTGTAAAGAAAGTAAAATTAGATTTTCTCTATTGTCCATTGACAGATGCAGCCTCCATCTTCATTAGCCATTGGGTTATGCTGCCCCCTGCAGGAGTAGTTCTAGGCAGGAAAAATTAAATCTCCATGCACACGGGGCTGTCCCCATAGGCATAACTCACACACCCTCTGCTCCAGCAAACCAGTTTTTATGCCTAGAGAAGGGGTAGGACTTAGGTTTTCTGCTGGGACTTCGATCTCAGTTTTTTATTCTTTTCAGAATATTTTTTTATTTGCTCTTTACTCACTTTGCTAGCTAGGGGGATCATCCTGGTGATCTGCAAGCAATGCTGGCTGGGGTTTCGCATAATCTAGATCCTTAAGGTCTCCCCAGCCTAGCCTACGAGCGTGAGCCGGTTATAGTTGCGCACTAAACCTTGCCACGACGGTGTCCCTTTCCAGATGGGGACAAGCCTCAAATGGATGTCTTGCTGGGACACAACGCCCTGAGTCGCAGCGTACCCCTTGGCTGGCAGCACCCCCACTTTGGGTGGGAGGAGGCCTGCCCGAAGCGGAGTCCACCCGGTCCATGGCTGCGTCTGCTTTGACCATATCAAGATGGATCAGGCAGACGGTTGTTCAGGCTTTTTCATTCAAGGGTCGGGTTCCTCCTTTCCCTGTGAAGGTGCATTCTACTAGAGTGTCTCTTGGGTTTTTCGCCACGAGGCCTCTGTTGTACAAGTTTGTAAGGCAGCGACTTGGTCGTCTGTGCATACTTTTAGAAAATTCTACAAGGTGGATTTGTTGGCATCTTCGGATGCCTCTTTTGGCCGCAAGGCTTTGCAGGCTGCTGTTTCGTAAGAGAATTTTTTGTTTCTCTTATGCCCCATACACACGTGCAGATTATCTGCAGACTTTTGTCTGCAGACTTACCAAAACCATATAATATGAGGTCAAATCTAAACACTTTCAATTTGTATGCAATCCGGCAAGCCCTTGCACTACATAGAAAAGGTAAGTCTGCAGACAAAAGTCTGCAGATAATCTGCACGTGTGTATGGGGCATTAGGGTTCCTGTTTTGGGTGAGCTTCATGTTACCCAGTTGGCTAAGGTTAGCCTTCGGAGTTTACGTTACCATATGGTTGCGATCTTCCCACCCCCTCCTAACTACACTGCTTTTGGACGTCCCAATGGCTAATGAAGATGGAGGCTGCTTCTGTCAATGGACGATGGAGAAAACAAGATTTTTGTAAGATCTTACCGTAAAATCTGTTTCTCTCAAGTCCAGTGACAGACGCAGCACCCGCCCCTCTGATATGGGGATGTTTTTCTCTTCACTGCTTACAACTAAACTGGTTTGCTGGATCAGAGGGTGTGTGTGTTATGCCTGTGGGGACAGCCCCGTGGGCATGGAGATTTAATTTTTTTCCTGTCTAGAACTACTCCTGCAGGGGGCAGCATAACCCAATGGCTAATGAAGATGGAGGCTGCGCCTGTCAATGGATTTCAGGGAAACAGATTTTACAGTAAGATCTTATAAAAATCTTGTTTTTGGGAGTGTCTTACACCTTTTTTGCTAATTTATCACGTAGTGTTGGGGCTCTCCTATATGTAAATCTAGGATTGCTTGGTAATACCTGTTGTGTTTTATCGGATGTCAGAATGGCCCAATGTTCCCTGAATATTTTTTGTATTTTTTTATGTTGTACTTCATAGTTTAATACTATTGGTATATTTTCTTGATAGTTATCTTTTTTTTCTTGATCTCTGATCAAGTGTTCCCTGTCAGCACAAGATTGATGGAGTGGACACTTTGGACTTTTTATTGCACATATGAGTGCCTCCTTTTTATTTAGCACTTTAGGATTTGTTGCTTCACTTGCACTTTTAAATAACAGACGGTGTCTCTGCACTATCTTTGCACTTTAGGAGTTAACTTTGGATTGCACTTCCATTTATTTTTTTTACTTTGGTGCATTATATTCGGTGGTATATATATTTTTTAGTAATTTGTTTAAGCACTGTGAATCCTAATCTGAGATATTGAGCACTTTTGCAGCGCTATTATGAATTATTTTATTTTGGAGATGTGGGAACATAGGTGGTAGCAGCAGCTATAATTATTGTCGTCGCCATTTGGGTCTTATTTGACTAGACGACCAGAACAAGTACAGCAGACACAAGCAGACCATTATCGAACCCCTAGAGGACAATGGAGACCAAAAAAACTATGGCCAATAAAAGGGACCCAGAGGCAATTCTAATCGTGAAAGAGAGTGAAGAGCCTATTAGAATAGGGGGAACTCTCAGAATGGAAACCCTTATGTGGTGGTCATAACAACCATTATAATTATGGAACTCAAGGGCACCAGAGGCCTATTCACCATAATTATGAGAATAACAGAGGATATAGATGCCATAATAGAAGTCCCTCAACTAATTAAAATAGAACAGATCAAGGTAGGGACTATGGGAATCAAACCAGAAGCCCTCTCCCTACCTACAATCGCTACGAGCCACTGAGGGAATATAGAGATACCAACAGAATTCCAAGGCATTTTTTAGATGAGAGAAATCAGAACAGAACCCCTATGCAATTCCACAGAGGAATATGGAAGAAGCAGCCCCAGGGGCTGCAGAGTAGGACACCAGAAACAAGCGAAAGAGCAATAGGGGAGGGAATTTTTAATCTAACAGACATTCAGTGAACCACAGAAAAAAGACAAAGGGTTAAAATATGCTCCAGTGGGATATATGACCAAATTTGATGCATATGTGGATATTCTTAAGTATGTAAGAAAACTGAACATCAAAAAATATGTTGGTTAAACCCCCACAGAGTAGGATAACAGTGACAAATAATGAATTCTAACATATAACATTAAAAGATAGATCATTGTTTTCCGCAGTGTGTGAGAACAGCCATATTGAAATTTTCAAAAAGTTAGCCACACAATATCTACAAAAAAATGAACTACGTAGAGCAAAAGAAGCTAAAGATATAGAAATTGGTATTAAACGACTAGAAAAATGAACAAACCTGGTAATCAGACCTGCGGACAAGGGAGGCGGTATTGTGCTCCAGTCTAAAGAGGCTTATAAAGCTGAATTAGACAGACAACTCAAAGATACTACCACTTACCTACCTCTCACAAGCAATCCTACTAAATTATATAAAAAAGAGTTGGAAAAACTAGTAGATAAGGGTCTGAAGGACATCCTAACCAAGAAAGAAGCAGTATATCTAGTACCAAATAAGTTTAGGATTCCTATTATCTATACAGTTCCTAAAATTCAAAAAGCAATTAGCACCCCTCCAGGTCATCCTATAGTTAATGGAATACAGTCAGTTGGAGCCAGGATGGGCCAATCTCTCGATGCATTCTTACCCCTGGTAAAGAAGACAAGATCCTACCTGAGAGATATGAAACTCATCATCCAACTATTACTAACAATAGAATATGGTACCGTGCATATTAGCCACAGCAGATGTCCATTCTTTATATAAGATTATAGGACATAAATATGCAACGAAAGAAACCAAATGGGCTTTAAAAAAACCTAAGTGATATCACTAGAAAACAAAGTGCTTTTGGCAGAATATGGACCCCCCTAGATTTGGCAGCGTCATTGGTCGGATAAACTCTTTGAAAGAATCTATTTGCAAGTATAGGGATTCCATCCCTTCTAAAATGGGTTTCCTGAATAAAGGCAATGTCCACCTTAAGAGTGTTTTAGCTCATTTTAGAAGTAAACGTCTTTTCTCTGGCATGTTAAAGCGGTAGTATCCCCGCTTTTTGACACTTTTACCTACAGGTAAGCCTATAATAAGGCTTACCTGTAGGTACAAATAATATCTCCTAAACCGGCATGGTTTAGGCGATATTTACAGTGCATGCAGCCGCTCTCGCGAGCGGCGAATGCGCTCTGAAGGTCCGGGGTGACCTTCAATTAATTTGCCGGGAGCTTACCGGAAAAATCACAGTGACGTCATCGCGGCTCCGGCCAATCATCGCGCCGGAGCCGTCTCTTCCGGCCAATCACCGTGCCGGAGCCGCCGAACCCGGAAGAGACGGCGAGGGATCATGGCAGCGCCCGCAGCGATGTCCGGGGGTCCGTGTCGGGGCTTCGTTCTAAGGTAAGTTACACATAATGGGCTAGTATGCGATGCATACTAGCCCATTATGCCTTTTTGTCTTGCAGGTTTTTTTTTTTTTTTGTTCTAAGGGTTTACAACCGCTTCAACACCTTTGGCATTCAGAGATATAATTTTTAAGTCCTTCCAACGTTGGCTTGTGGGAAGAGAGAAAAAAAGGGGGGGGGGAGGTGGGGGTAAAAAGTAGGGTAAGAGGTGGGGGATGTTTAAAGGGCGATCAAGACTGGTCCCGTCAACCGTCCAGATCCCTCAAGGCTCCTAAAGGATGCAAATAAGGATTGCAATGTGCACTTTGCGACTGACGCCACACTTTAGTGTACCAGCCTAAGTGGGGGAGTGATCAAGAATGCGGCCCAAACACTGCTCTCCCTTATAACTAATAAGGCTCACTGTGTGTCCAAATCAGGCAGCAAGTACCGACATCAACCCTTGCGAGTGAGACATAAATGAGGGACATCCACCGAGGCCCGCCTTGTAGGGTACACAGCTTGGGGCACTTTCCATACACCCCAATATTCTGAAGGCCTCGCCCCATGTCCCAAGTATCCCCTCAGTATCCCCTTGCAGCCATTATGTACTTCCCTCCACTTCTCCCTCTGCTGTGAAGACAGAGGCAAGAGGGAATGTCTAGACTCTAATATGTTGCCATCCCATATTGTCCTAGGAGATTGCCTCTGCAACTGTGGCGTTGACTGCACTAATAAGTTTTTGTCTTTAAGTCCTGGTAATGGTGGGTCAGCCAGGATATACATTCTCCTCGTGCACATCTAATCGACATGGTGGCGTTAATATCACAGAAAGTCTCATTGTGGTGTAGGTATTGAGGGGTGCTAAATATCTCCAAGAACTCCTGATGGGTGATCAACAAATACCTTAAGTAGGAAACATAAAGGCTATAAGACCTCAAATTGATCATAGCGCAAGGAGGGCCACTAGAATTAACATTGCGTGAGCCCTGCTGAGTTCTAGTTTAGGGTTACAGAAAGCAACCGAGCGTAGAGACTTCAGAAAGGCAAGTAGCTGACCGTCCGTTCAGTCCTACCTGGGCAGTGGCCATCACAGGCCCAAACTAATTATGCCTCCCATGGACCCCTTGGTGATATCGCCCGTGACCTCCTCCTGGTCCACTGAGATCTCGGCTGCCAGATTCTTCTCGTCAGTTTGGGGTCTGGTTGACCCGCCAGTCTCCCAAGGAACACCAACCAGTTAGGGACTTACAGCAGTTCGGACTCCATAAAGGCAGATCTCTCGGTGAGTGTAAGGTGAAGGAGTTCTGATCCTTGCTGAAAGTAACAGATAGGGGAAAGCCCCATCGGTAGGTGAACCCAAGCTGACGTGCTCATTCCAGAGTGGGCGCAGAAGAGCCCTCCTCTGCAAGGTTGCTTTAGACAGATCGGGGAAGATCTTTATGGTTGCTCTGTCGAATGCCACATCCCCCATCTCCCAGGTCCCCCAGAGGACCAGTTCCTTTTCCACAAAATGATGAATCCTGCAAATCCCGTCTCTTGGCCTGCTTGGATCAGAGGATCGGGGCCCAAGGCCCTATGGATCCGATCAAAATGCAGTCTGTCGGGGAGCGATTTCCCCAGGATCTTTTGAAAGATCGCCTTTACTGTCTCCACCAGGTGTTCCACGCCAGTGGCCTCCAGGAGGCCTAGAATCCGCATGTTGTTAGACTGATGATATGTCTAAGCCGTTTCACGTGGTCAGAGCTGTCGTGGCTTTGGTTGCCTGCTCTGTGCCAAGGCAAGTCGTTCCTGCCGCTGTTGTGGACAGTGGTCACCACGGATGCCAGACTGACGGGGTGGGGTGTTGGACACGCTTTGGGCCCAAGGTCTGGTCAAAGGAGGAAACATCTTTGTCGATCAATGTTCTGGAGCTGAGGGCGATTGCCTGCTCCATTGGACGGCTCGGTTCCACGGTCTCTCGGTTCTGGTGCAATCAGACAATGCCACGGCTGTGGCTTACATCAATCACCAAGGGGGCACCAGGAGTGCCCGGGCGGCCAAGGAGGTGGCGGAGATTCTGACCTGGGCTGAGGCGCACGTTCCAGCTCTCTGCAGTTCACATTCCAGAAGTGGAGAACTGGCAGGCGGACTACCGGAGTTGTCTGTCACTGGATCAGGGGGAATGGTCCCTGCATCGGGAGGTGTTCTGCCTCTTGTGTACCCGGTGGGGAGCCACGGAGTTGGATCAGTTTGTGTCTCACCAAAACATAAAGGTGGAGAGGTTTGTGGCCAGGGCTCGAGATCCTCTGGCAGACGCCATGGTAGCGCCTTGTAGCCAATATCGGCTGATTTTATGCCTTTCCTTCAATACAACTGTTGTCCAGGTTCCTCCGCAGGTTGGCAGGGGTGCAGGTGATTCTGGTGGCCCCAGACTGGCCTCGCCGGTCTTGGTACTCAGACCTGGTAAAGATGGTTGTTGAGCCTCCCTGGCGGCTGCCTCTGAGAGAGGATCTGCTGTCTCGAGAACCGATCTTCCATCCTGTTTTACAGTCGCTGGCTTTTAACGGCACGATTTATCATCGTACTTGGAGGTTGTACATTGCCTGGTGCGAGTCCCAAGGATTGCATCCTCGCTCCTTTTCAGTGACGAGGATCTTAGCCTTCCGTCCGTCATCTGGCTCCTCCAAGGAGGTCCCCTTTACCTCCATGGGATCTGAATTTGGTTTTGTCGGTTCTGCAACGACCTCCCTTTGAGAATATCAGAGAAATCTCTCAGCCACCAGAAAGGCAGCTTTCTGAGATGACAAAGGCAATCACCTCTGCTCGCAGGGTGTCTTGAGTTGGCGGCTCTGTCTTGCAGTTTGCCCTATCTTGTCGTTCATAGGAATTGTTAGGTCGCAGAACAACCTTATCCATTTCTCCCTAAGGTGGTGTCGGCTTTCCACGTCAATGAATATATTGTTTTGACTTCGCTCTGCGCGAAGCCCAAGCATCCCAAAGAATTTGCCTTGCAGTTGCTGGATGTGGTTCGGGCGATCAGGGTGTACCTGTCGGCCACGGACTCCTTTCAGGCCTCTGATTCCCGGTTTGTCCTTCCTGTAAGGGTTCGGCTGCGTCTGCTGCAACCATATCGAAGTGGATCAGACTGACTATTGTCCAAGCCTATTCTTTGAAGGGTCACGTTCCTCCTTTCCCTGTGAGGGCGCATTCTACTAGAGCAGGGAGTGCCTCTTGGGCTTTTCGCCATCAGGCTTCGGTGGCTCAGGTGTGTAAGGCGGCAACCTGGTCATCCGTGCACACTTTTACAAAATTCTACATAATTGATTTGCTGGCATCCTCGGATGCTTCCTTTGGCCGCAAGGTTTTGCAGGCTGCTGTTTGCTGAAGAGATTTACGGTTCTCTTTCAGGGGTGAATTTTTGTTTTGGGGTAAGCTCCTGTTGGGGTTGAGCATTTTGTTGCCCTGTTGGCTATGTTTTTTTCTAGCCTTGATGAAACATTAACGGTTGTTGGTTGCGTTCTTCCCACCCCTCATGCCTACACTGCTATGGGACGTCCCATTGGTGAGGAAACTATGGAGAGCTGCGTCTGTCAGAGGACGTAAGCGAAAATAGAAAATTTGGAAGAACTTACTGTAAAATTCTTTTCTCTGAGTCCTCTGACAGATGCAGCTCCCGCCCCTCTATTTTGGGGTTGGTTGTGTTTTCCTTCACTGCTTGCTATGTATCTGATTAGTGAGCACGTGTGTCTGGGGTAATGTCATGAGGGACAGCCCATATAGGCGTGTCAGGTGAACTTTTTTCTGAAGTTTCACTGCCTAGTAGGGCTGCAACTAACGATTATTTTCATAATCGATTAGTTGGCCGTTTATTGTTTCGATTTAATCGGATAAAAACCTCAACAAAAAAAGGTTGGTGTATAATTTAGTTAATATTCTTGAATATCTATATGCAGAGGTAAATATAAACATCCAGCTATATAGTTGGAGATTTAATCCACTCTGAGACAGATATATGTATTATTAGAGGTATAAATGTGGTACACATCAGACTCCGAGACCAACATTTTTAAAATTTGAAAAGACCTAAACACTTTTTTGCAAATTTTCAGACCGGATTGGTATATAATATTCATGACACACTCCCTTATTAATAGGCAGGTAGTTTGATCCAAGCTCCCTGGACCTGCTGTCACCTATGCTGGCCATACACAAACTAGATTTTTTTTAGAAAATTTTTAAAAACATTCATCCGATTTTTCTAACCATTAGTGGGGTCTATTCGGTATTCGTTGTCAACCACAGTGACAGGAACATTCGAAGGAGCAGAATAGAAAACTTCTCGATCAAACGAATCTTCAAATGGTGTATGTGGTTTTTGCTCAGAAGTTATATTCATTTTGAAATTGAATGTTAAAAGCAAATGGAATTTTGAAACAACACTCGTCCATTCAACGAATATACAAATAATTTTTGTATAAATATACTGTAGATGAAAATACTTTTGTCCAAAAATCCAAAACTTGTATGGGCAACATAAGACCTTTAGTAGCAGCAGCAGCATGCTTTTTTTATCACCTGTCATGATGGGGTTAAAAAAAAAAAGCCCTTTATAGTAAAAAAAAAAAAACAGCAGATAATCGCTACTGTAATATAATTATAATTTCTACTGTGAAACAGTGAAAGTGTTTATATCTTGTATCATGTGTATGTATATAAAAAAATATGCCCAGAAGTCGGATATGCAGGATATTTTAACGGAGTCAGACATGAAGCTATATGATGAGGGGGGGGGGGGGGAACCTCTGCCTTTAGAATCACTTGGTTCCTTCTCTTGCCCAGGACTAAATTTCCCATGAGACATTGCTCCTCACACATTCTCTGCCATCTACTGACATGTATGGACGTTGTACTGAGCTGTATGTGCGTTTCACTGTATTTTCTGATATGTAAACAAATAATCCATTCTGCATGCAGGACAACTAATCGGCTAATCGATTACAAAAATAGTTGACAACTATTTTCATAATCGATTAGTTGGCGATTAGTTGTTTCAGCCCTACTGCCTAGTCTACTTCTGTAGATGGCGCATTACCCATTGGTGAGGAAAC
Source organism: Pelophylax lessonae (assembly GCF_965119305.1). NCBI lineage: Eukaryota > Metazoa > Chordata > Amphibia > Anura > Ranidae > Pelophylax > Pelophylax lessonae. Next base: position 348,279,289 of record NC_138770.1, read on the forward strand.
TTTGGAGAGTAAGTTCTTGCAAAAATTCTATTTCTCTTACATCCTCCGACAGTCGCCGCCACTTCATAATCTTCACTAATGGGGGTAATTGAGCTTTGCTCCGCAGGAGTAGCTGGGCAACAAGATTTGTTAATATCAAAGCTTTTAGCATATCACACCCCTAGGGGGTGGTCCACTCAGTCAATACCTCCCTGTTTCCTGCATTCTCAACTCAGTTTCTAATGCCTAGCTTAGGAGTAGCTGGCTGATCCTGTGCTGGGGCTTTGTCTCAGCCTTCTATCCTCTTTTTGATTTTCTTTTGAGATTTTTTCTCTTTCTTTTACTTAGCTGTTCTTTTTCTCAGCATTAGTTTAGTTTCTTCGGATGAAGATGATCATGCGGAGCTGGGTCTCGGGCTGGCCACCCTGGATCCCAGGGCTCAGGGCCAGGGGTTCCCCAGCCTGCCATTGAGCGTTCAGCTCAGGTTTCCCTGGCATATTGAATGACCCATCCCTGTTCGCTGCAGGGATGCTGCCTGTGAGGTGGCTACCTCACCGGACGCCATTTGCGGTTTCGCACCGCAGTTCCACTGCGTCCTGGCTGCGACACTCCCTGTCCTCAGTACAGCGGTTTGGTCGCTGGAGAAGGCTCCCCACGCCATCCGGACTGGTAAGTGCATTTCTATGTGGGGACCTGTCTGTTTTGGGTGTCGGTCTGTGACTGTGTGACCCTGCATGTCTGTGTATGTGCTGAGCTCATTGTCAGATTCCTGTGTGGAATAGCTGCCTTTCTGTGGGCTGCGGGGGGGGGCTCTCCCGCTCTGCTATGTGAGATGTATGGGGCAGACTGGGCTTAGACATGCTGTGCGGCGGTCGCTACTGCGGCCCGCCATTTTTTTGCGGCAAATTATGGTGACCGGCCCTGTGTGGTACGGCGCAGTGTTTTTGCGTCAAACGCCGCCATTTTGGCGGCGATCGATCATACAGCCACATGTCGGCGCCATTTTCTCATTGCCTAAAATGCCTCAGCAGAGCGGCCATGTTTGTGTAGCCTGCATAGGCTATAGGGCGGTCAGTCATTGCATCACTTCCTTTTGCTCTGGAACAGCGATCGGTGGCAGCAGCCTGTGTGGTCTCTCCAGGTTTTTACCTTTCCTTATCCTGTATTTCCTTGCTCAGTGTTCCTTATCCCTGTGGGGGTCGGTGCATACAGTAGTGTGCGGTGGGCTACGCTCGCCGCGGTCTTAAAGGGGCAGTCCTCCTTTTCAATTATTGCTGGGGCATGGATTCTCAGGATTGCAAGTTTCCTCCCACCTTGGTGGGGGGCCAAGGGGCGGCTGCATCCCCCGAGGGGGCTGATCTGGCTGCTATTGTGGCGAACTTGGCTTCTCAGGTGCAGATGCTAATGGCTGATCGATCCGCAAAAGGCCCAGATTGTCTATTTCCTCTGATTCAGAGGGCGATGGGGCTGCTATGGCTGGAGTGCCCTTTTCAGGGTCTCATTCGTCTCTGGACCTTGTGGGGTCTGAGGGGGAGGCTGAGGTAGAAGGGGTTGATAATTCTCCCCCTGGCTCGCCTGAAGAGCTTGCACTCATGGATTTGTTGGTTGCTTCTATCAAGGAAACTCTGCGTTTGCAGGATGAACCATGTCCTCCTGCTTTGTTGTCTTCTTATGGGACGCAAAGGAAACGCAAAACAGCGCAGGTTTTTCCCTGCCCTGCGGAATTTCAACGCGCTGTTGAGCAATGGCGCAATTTAAAGAAGCCCTTTACTGTGCCAAGTAAGTTCAAGCTGCGTTATCCATTTACATCCACCACTGATGAGCGTTGATGTGTGCCGCCTCAGGTGGATCACGCGGTGGCGGTTTTGAATAAATCTACTGCGATTCCTGCTGAGGATACCCCGGTGTTCCGGGACCCTACGGACAGGAGATTGGAGTCTCTTGCCCGTCATGCTTATACGGTTGCTGGTTCTATGCTGAAGCCTATTTTTGCTTCCATTTTGGCAGCCCAGGCTATTGCGGATTGGACGCAGGTGCTCAGGCGCACCCTGGTGGCGGACTCTGTTCCGCCGACAACATTGGCTATGGTGGATCAAATTAATCAGGGTGTCATGTATTTGTGTGATGCGGACTTGGATTTAGTCCCTTTGGCTGCACGCCTCTCAAGTGTGGCGGTATTGAACCGTCGCCTGATATGGCTGAAATGTTGGACGGTTGACCAATCATCTCGCAAGACTTTAGCTAATTTGCCCTACGCGGGATCTCGTCTTTTTGGCGAGTCTTTGGATACTCTGATAAAGGGAATTTCCGGGGGTAAGAGCACTCTCTTACCCCATACTCGCAAGAATAAGTTTGTTCGCCGTAAGAAGAATACCTCGTTTAGGCCCTGTCGGGTCCTTTCGTGCCTTTAGGTCGCAATACAAGGGCAAGCCCTTCAAGGGCCAAGGCTCCCAGAAGAAGCCGTGGGCAGGTAAGCAGAAGTCCGGCCAGTCCGGGTCCGCTGCCCATACCAATTCGGCCTGAAGGGGTGCCCTCACCCGGTTCTGGGGTGGGGGGACGTTTGCTTGGTTTTCTTCAACCCTGGCTGGCCCGCATTCGGGACAGGTGGGTTCAGGAAATCGTTCGATCTGGATACAAGATCGAGTTTCTCTCTCGGCCGGCGAGCAGATTTTTTCCCTCAAATCTTCAGCTGTCTCCGGAGCGCTTGCAGGATCTGCACCTGGCGGTGCGGGACCTGAGGGCCTCATCGGGACAGATTTCGGGGGTTCTACTCCAATCTGTTCACTGTGCCCAGGAAGGAGGGCAAGGTACGTCCGGTTTTGGACTTAAAAGCTCTGAACCGCTTTGTGCGGGTTCGCAAGTTCCGCATGGAATCCCTGCGCTCGGTGGTGGCTGCCCTGGTTCCGGGGGAATTCATGGCCTCCATCGACTTGAAGAATGCTTACCTTCACTTCCCATTTTCGAGGGTCACCAGAGGTACCTTCGATTTGCCATTGCGGAGGATCATTACCAATTCGTGGCGTTACCCTTTGGTCTCGCTTCGGCTCCGCGGGTTTTCACCAAGGTGCTTGCGCCGGTCCTGGCTTTGAGAGCCCAGGGCATCTCTGCCTTGGGGTATCTGGACGATATCTTGATTCGGTCTGCGACCAGTCAGGGCCTGGTGAACGACCTGTCCATCACGATGCAGACTCTGCAGGAGTTCGGTTGGACGATAAATTTTCCGATGTCAACGCTGTGTCCGTCGGTTCGTCTTCCCTACCTGGGGATGATCCTGGACTCTGTTCAAGCAAAGGTCTTCCTGCCGGAAGACAAGCTCCGGACACTTCAGGACGGTCAGGTCCCTCAGGGACAATCAGTGCTCCGGACATGTATGAGGTGTCTGGGATTGATGGTCTCGACTTTCGAGGCGATTCCCTTCGCCCAGTTTCACACACGGGATCTCCAGGCGGAGATCCTGGCCAAGTGGGACGGGCGTCCGCAATCTCTGGATCTGCGGATTTCGTTGAGCCGCCTCACCCGAAGGGGTCTTTTGTGGTGGCTCCAGTCCCCGGCGATGTCGGGGGGCAAGTCCTTTCGTCCTTTGTCGTGGATGGTGATCACCACGGATGCCAGCCTGTCGGGCTAGGGTGGTGTTCTGGGCGTTCTGTCCGCCCAGGGAACTTGGTCGGAGGAGGAATCCTCCCTTCCGATCAACATTCTGGAATTGCGAGCGATAAATCTCTGCCTTCTGCGTTGGTCGAAAAGGCTTCAGGGCCGTCCGGCTCGGGTGCAGACGGACAATGCCACAGCGGTGGCCTACATCAACCACCAAGGGGGCACCAGGAGTGCCCGAGCGTCTCGGGAAGTAGCCGACATTCTGTCTTGGGCCGAGACGCACGTCCCGGCAATATCTGCAGTTCACATTCCAGGGGTGGAGAACTGGCAGGCGGATTATCTGAGTCGCCAGACCCTGGACCAGGGGGAATGGTCCCTTCACCCGGATGTCTTTCAGATGTTGTGCGCGAAGTGGGGTTCCCCAGATGTGGACCTGTTCGCGTCTCGTCTAAACAACAAGGTGGAAAGGTTCGTGGCAAGGACGCGCAATCCTCGGGCAGACGCCTCAGACGCGTTAGTGGCGTCCTGGCATCAGTATCGTCTGATGTATGCCTTTCCACCGATTCAGCTGCTGTCCAGGCTCCTTCGCAGGTTGGCCTCGGAACCGCACACGGTGATTCTGGTGGCGCCAGGCTGGCCTCGCCGGTCTTGGTACGCAGACCTCTTGAATCTGGCGGTCGACGCTCCGTGGCGTCTGCCACTTCGAGAGGATCTCCTGTCTCAAGGACCGATATTCCATCCTGCTTTACAGTCGCTGGCTTTAACGGCCTGGCTGTTGAAAGCCAGGTCCTGAAGGATAGGGGTCTCTCCCTTGAGGTCATTCCCACTTTGATCAAAGCTAGAAAAGCCTCTTCGGGGAAGATTTACTACTGTACTTGGAAGGCGTATTTTGCCTGGTGTGAGTCCTGGGTGTATTCCCCTCGCTCATACTCGGTATCGAGAGTGTTGGCTTTCCTTCAAATGGGTGTGGACCAGCGTTTGGTGTTGGCCACGATTAAGGGTCAGATTTCTGCCCTGGCCGTTCTCTTTCAACGCCCTGTGGCATCTAATTCTTTTTTAGCACCTTTGTTCAAGGGGTGCGACACTTGGCCCCTCCTCGGAGGGACCCTTTACCTCCATGGGACTTGAACCTTGTTCTGTCCGTGTTACAGCATGCTCCCTTTGAGAAGATCAGCAGCTCTCCCTACTTGGTGATTCACTTGGATAAGGTGGTCTTACGACCTAACCCTTCTTTTCTTCCGAAGAGGATCTCGGAATTTCACCTCAATGAGGACATTGTCTTGCCTTCGCTTTGCGCGAAGCCTAAGCATCCAAAGGAGGTGGCTTTGCATTCCTTGGATGTTGTTCGGGCGATCAGGGTTTACCTGTCATCGACGAAATCCTTTCGCAAGTCGGATTCTCTATTTGTCCTTCCAGAGGGTCCTCGGAAGGGCATGGCGGCGTCGGCTGCGACCATCGCCAAATGGATCAGACAGACCATTGTGCAAGCCTATGCTTTGAAGGGGAGGGTTCCTCCTTTCCCTGTGAAGGCGCACTCTACCAGGTCTCTGAGTACGTCTTGGGCCTATCGTCATCAGGCTTCTGTGGCCCAGGTGTGTAAGGCGGCGACTTGGTCGTCCGTTCACACCTTCTCAAAATTCTACAAGGTGGATGTTCAGGCATCGGCAGATGCTTCCTTTGGCCGTAAAGTTCTTAGTGCGGCAGTGCCTTAGGGTCCCTTGTTTGGGTCCTTGGCTGTTGGGGTGTTTTTACCCCTAGGTTACTTGTTTTTTCCTGGGTTGTTGCTCCTGTTGAGCACGTTTTCCTGTTGCCCAGTTGGTTCTCTTACTTTGGTAAGGTTCCTTTCTCTGATGTGGGTACTGCGTTGCTTTAGGCGCGGCTGCGTTTTTCCCAACCCTTAATGTCTACACTGCTCTGGGACGTCCCCATTAGTGAAGATTATGAAGTGGCGGCGACTGTCGGAGGACATAAGAGAAAACTGAATTTTCTCTTGCGTCCTCCCGACAGTCGCCGCCTCCTCATATTCGTCACAATGGGGTAATTGACCTTTGCTCCGTAGGAGTAGCTAGGCAATAGAATATGTCAATATTAAAGCTTTTAACATATCCCACCCCCAGGGGGTGGTCCCCTCAGTCAATACCCTCCTACTTCCTGTAACCATACCTCAGTTTCATTGTCTAGCTTTCAGGAGTTAGCTGGCTGTTTCTGTGCTGGGGCATTTTGTCTCAGCCTTTATCTTCTTTTTGATTTTATTTGAGTTTTTTTCTCTCTTAGCTGTTACTTTTGTCAGCATTAGTTAGTTCTTCTGATGAAGAGGATCGTGCGGGCTGGGTCTCGGGCTGGCCCCCTTGGTTGCAGGTTGTGGGCCAGTGGCTTCCCAGCCTGCCATCGAGCGTTCAGTCAGGTATTTTTCCTGGCATATGTGAACGACCCATCCCTGTTCGCTGCAGGGATGCTGTGGTGAGGTGGCTACCTCACAGGACGCCATGCGGTTTCGCACCGCAGTTCTACTGCGTCCTGGCTGCGACTCTCCCTGTCCCATGTGCAGTGGCTTGATCGCTTGTGCGGGTTCCACACGCCATTCAGAAGGTAAGTGTACTCTGTGTGGGGACCTGTCTGTTTAGTGGGTGTCAGTCTGGGACTGTGTAACCCTGCATGTCTGTTCACACTATTGGGCTCCCTGTCTGGTGTGATGCTGCTGTGGGCTGCAAGGAGGGGGGCTGTTATACACTGTTCTGTGTTACAAACTGTGTGATTCTCTGTGTGACATGCTGTATGTTGTAGGGCATGCTGTGGATCATGTTTTGTGCAACGTGCGGCGGCCGCTGCTGCGGTCTGCCATTTTATTAATAGCTGCATATGAGGGCCATTTCTGTGTGCTGGGAGCGGAGTTTTTGGCGCCAAGCGCCGCCATTTTGGCGGCGATCGCTCGGGCCACATGTCAGCGCTGCATGCTCTGCCTTTGCAAGTCCCTCACCGGCGGCCATGTTTGTGGAGCCTCCCATATTTATAGGAGCGGTCTGTGTTACATCGCTTCCTTTCCCTGAGAACAGCGATCGGTGCAGCAGCTTGAGTGGTCTCTCCAGGTTTTATCTTCCTTATCTTATTCTTGTATTCCTTGCCTATGTTTTTGTGCTTCTCCCTGTGGGGGTCGGTGTGTGCTGTGTGTGCGGTGGGCTCCGCTCACCGCGAGCTTTAAGAGGCAGTACTCCTTCTTCTTTTTTTTTTTTCCTACACACTTTTGGGGGCATGGATTCTCAGAAAAGCAAATTTCCCCCCTCTTTAGTGGGGGGTCAAGGGACTGCTGCTGCTCCCCCCGCGGGGGGTGATTTGGCTACTGTCGTGGCTTACTTAGCTGCTCAGGTGCAAGTGCTTGTGGCTGCTCAATCCACAAAACGGCCCAGAGTTTCAATTTCCTCTTATTCAGAGGGCGATGGTGATGGGGCTGCTATGGCTGGGGTCACCTTATCGGGGTCCCCCTCGTCCCTGGACCTTGTGGGGTCTGAAGGGGAGGCAGAAGTTGAAGGGGTTCATAATTCCCCCCCTGGCTCGTCTGAAGAGCTTGCACTCATGGATGAATTGGTTGCTTCTATCAAACAAACACTGCATTTGCAGGATGAACCATGTCCTCCTGCCGTCCTGGCCTCTTATGGGACGCAGCGAAGACGCAAATCATCGCAGGTTTTTCCTTGCACTGAGGATTTTCAGTGCGCTGTTAGGGAACAATGGCGCAATATACGGAAGCTTTTTGCTGTGCCAAGTGGGTTCAAGCTACGTTATCCTTTCACACCCGCTACTGATGAACGTTGGTGTGTGCCACCTCCGGTGGATCACGCGGTGGCAGTTTTGAATAAATCTACTGCGATTCCGGCGGAGGATACCCCGGTGTTCCGGGATGCCACGGACAGGAGGCTGGAATCTCTTGCACGCCATACTTACTCGGTTACCGGTTCCATGCTGAAAGCTATTTTTGCTTCACTTATGGCAGCTCAGGCTGTCGCGGATTGGATGCGGGTGCTCAGGCGCGTCCTGGTGGCTGACTCTGCCCCTCCGGCGACGTTGGCTATGGTGGATCAAATCCATCAGGGTGTCATGTATTTGTGTGATGCGGACTTAGATATAGTCCCTTTGGCTGCACGTGTGCACAGCGTGGCGGTGTTGACACGCCGCCTGATTTGGCTGAAATGTTGGTCTGTGGACCAAGCTTCTCGCAAAACTTTAGCTAATCTACCCTATACGGGATCTCGCCTTTTTGGCGAACCCTTGGATGCGCTGGTAAAGGGGATCACGGGGGGTAAGAGCACGCTCTTGCCCCAATCCCGCAAGGCTAAGGTTGCTCATGGTACGAAGCATGTTTCTTTAGACCCTCTCAGGGGTCCTTTCGTGCCTTTCGGTCACACTATAAGGGCAAACCCTTCAAAGGTCAAGGCTCCCTAAGGAAGCCGTGGACAGGTAAGCAGAGATCGGGTTTCTCTCCCGGCCGGCGTGCAGATTTTTTCCCTTAAATCTTCAACTGTCTCCGGAGCGTTTGCGGGATCTGCACCTGGCGGCGCGGGACCTGCGGGCTCAGGGAGTGGTGGTTCCGGTGCCTCATCGGGACAGATTTCAGGGGTTCTATTCAGATCTGTTCAATGTGCCCGGGAAAGAGGGCAAGGTACGTCCAATTCTGGACTTAAAAGCTCTGGACCGCTTTGTGCGGGTTCGCGAGTTTCCGCATGGAATCCCTGCGGTCGGTGGTGGCTGCCCTGGTTCCGGGGGAATTTATGGCCTCCATCGATTTGAAGGATGCGTACCTTCACATCCCCATTTTCGAGGGTCACCAGAGGTACCTTCGATTCGCCATTGCGAAGGATCATTGCCAGTTCGTGGCGTTACCCTTTGGTCTCGCTTCGGCTCAGCGGGTGTTCACCAAGGTGCTTGCACCGGTTCTGGCTTTGTTGAGAGCCCAGGGCATCTCTGTCCTGGGGTATCTGGACGACATTCTGGTTCGGTCTGCGACCAGTCAGGGTCTGGTGACGGACCTGTCCGTCACGATGCAAACTCTACAGGAGTTTGGTTGGACGATAAACCTTCTAAAATCGACGCTGTGCCGATGTCGGTTCGTCTTCCCTACCTGGGAATGATCCTGGACTCGGTCCAGACGAAGGTCTTCCTACCGGACGATAAGCTCAGTACACTTCAGGAAGAAGTCAGGTCCCTCAGGGACAATCAGTGCTCGTCCTTCCGGAAGTGTATGAGGTGTTTGGGATTGATGGTCTCGGCTTTCTAAGGCGATTCCCTTCGCCCAATTTCACATGCAGGGTCTCCAAGCGGAGATCCTGTCCAGGTGGGACGGGCGACTGCAATCTCTGGATCTCCAGATTTCGTTGAGTCATCGTACCAGAAGGGATCTTCTGTGGTGGCTACAGTCCCCGGCGGTGTCGGGGGGAAAGTCTTTTCTCCTGGACGGTGATCACCACGGATGCCAGCCTGTCGGGCTGGGGTGGTGTTTTGAGCGTTCTGTCTGCCCAGGGAACTTGGTCGGAGGAGGAATCCTCCCTTCCGATCAACATTCTTGAATTGCGAGCGATAAATCTCTGCCTTCGACGTTGGACGGTCAGGCTCCAGGGCCGTCCGGTTCGGGTGCAGACGGACAATGCCACGGCGGTGGCATACATCGACCACCACGGGGGCACCAGGAGTGCCCGAGCGGCTCGGGTGGTGGCTGACATTCTGTCTTGGGCCGAGACGCACGTCCCGGCGATAACGGCGGTTCACATTCCGGGGGTGGAGAACTGGCAGGCGGATTATCTGAGTCGCCAGACTTTGGACCAGGGAGAATGGTCCCTCCACCCGGATGTCTTCCAGATGTTGTGCGCGCAGTGGGGTCTTCCGGAGGTAGACCTGTTCGCGTCTAATCTGAACAACAAGGTGGAAAGGTTCGTGGCAAGGACGCGCGATCCTCGGGCAGACGCGTTAGATGCGTTGGTAACTCCGTGGCATCAGTGTCGGCTGATGTATGCATTTCCACCGTTTCAACTGCTGTCCAGGTTCCTTCGCAGGTTGACCTCGGAACCGCACACGGTGATTCTAGTGGCACTGGACTGGCCTCGCCGCTCCTGGTACGCAGACCTTGTGCATCTGGCGATCGACGCTCCGTGGCGTCTGCCTCTTCAAGAAGCTCTTCTGTCTCAAGGACCAATTTTTTCATCCTGCTTTGCAGTCGCTGGCTTTGGCGGCCTGGCTGTTGAAACCGAGGTCCTGAAGGATAGGGGTCTATCCCCTGAGGTCATTCACACTTTGATCGATGCAAGGAAGTCTTCCTCGGGGAAAGTCTACTACCGTACTTGGAAGGTCTATTTTGCCTGGTGTGAGTCCAGGGGGTATCCCCCTCGCTCATACTCGGTGTCTAGGGTGTTGCCTTTCCTTCAAACGGGTGTGGACCAGCGTTTGGCGTTGGCTACAATGGAGGGCCAGGTTTCTGCGCTGGCCGTTCTTTTTCTACGCCCTGTGGCGTCTAACCCCTTGGTTAGCACTTTTGTTCAAGGGGTGCGACACCTGGTCCCTCCTAGGGGGGAACCTTTGCCTCCATGGGACTTGCACCTTGTTCTGTCCGTATTGCAACACGCTCCTTTTGAACAGATCAGGAAGATCTCGTTGTCTATGTTGTCCATGAAGGTCGCGTTTTTGGGGGCGATCACTTCGGCTCGCAGGGTGTCGGAGCTGGCTGCTTTGTCCTGCAGATCTCCGTATTTGGTCATTCACTTGGATGAGGTGGTCTTGCGACCTAACCCTTTTCTTCCGAAGAGGTTCTCGGAATTTCACCTCAATGAGGACATTGTCTTGCCTTCGCTCTGCGTGAAGCCTAAACATCCGAAGGAGGTGGATTTGCACTCCTTGGATGTTGTTCGGGCGATCAGGGTTTCCCTGAAATCGACGGAATCTTTTCGCAAGTCGGATTCTTTATTTGTCCTTCCAGAGGGTCCTCGGAAGGGCATGGCGGCGTCAGCTTTTACCATCGCCGAATGGATAAGACAGACCATTGAACAGGCCTATGCTCTGAAGGGGAAATTTCCCCCCATGCCTGTGGAGGCGCACTCTGCCAGATATTGGAGTACGTCTTGGGCCTGTCATCATCGGGCTTCTGTGGCCCAGGTGTGTAAGACGGCGACTTGGTCGTCCGTTCGCACCTTCTCGAAGTTCTACAAGGTGGATGTTCAGGCATCGGCAGATGCTTCCTTTTGGCCGCAAGGTTCTTAGTGCGGCGGTACCTTAGGGTCCCTTGTTTTTGGGCCCTTGGCTGTTTGGGATGTCGTTTATCCCTAGGTTATTTGTTTTTTCCTGGGTTGTTGCTCCTGTTGAGCAAGTTTTTTTCATGCTACCCAGCTGGTTTCCTTCCTTTGGTAAGGTTCCTTTGTTTCTGCTGTGGAGACTGCGTTGCCTTAGGCGCGGCTGCGTTTCCCACCCCTCATGTTTGTACTGCTTTGGGACGTCCCCATTGTGACGAATATGAAGAGGCGGCGACTGTCGGAGGACGTAAGAGAAAACGGAATTTTTGTAAAATCTTACCTGTAAAATTCCTTTCTCTGAGTCCTCCGACAGTCGCCGCCCCGTCCCCTCTTTTGGGGTTTGGTTATATACTCTACTGCTATTCTACTGAAACTGAGGTATGGTTACAGGAAGTAGGAGGGTATTGACTGAGGGGACCACCCCCTGGGGGTGGGATATGTTAAAAGCTTTAATATTGACATATTCTGTTGCCTAGCTACTCCTACGGAGCAAAGGTCAATTACCCCATTGTGACGAATATGAAGAGGCGGCGACTGTCGGAGGACTCAGAGAAAGGAATTTTACAGGTAAGATTTTACAAAAATTCAGTTTTTGTAAAATCTTACCGTAAAATTCCTTTCTCTGAGTCCTCCGACAGTCGCCGCCCCAGCCCCTCTTTTGGGGTTTGTTTGTGTACTCTACTGCTATGCTACTGAAACTGAGTTGAGAATGCAGGAAGCAGGGAGGTATTGACTGAGGGGACCACCCCCTAGGGGTGTGATATGCTAAAAGCTTTGATATTAACAAATCTTGTTGCCTAGCTACTCCTGCGGAGCAAAGGTCAATTGCCCCCATTAGTAAAGATTATGAAGTGGCGGCGACTGTCGGAGGACTCGGAGAAAGGAATTTTACGGTAAGATTTTACAAAAATTCCGTTTTTTTAGCACTGATTACTGTAGTAATGTCACTGGTCCCCCCCCCTAAGTGTCAAAAATGTCAGTTAGGGGTCTGATCTGTCCACCGCCATGTTGCAGTCCCGCTAAAAATTGCAGATCGCTGCCATTACTAGTAAAAAAAAAAAATAAAAATGACATGAATCTTTCCCCGTTTGTAGACGCGATAAGTTTTGCGCAAACCAATCAAGTTACGCTTAGTGGGATTTTTTTTTTACCAAAAATATGTAGCAGGATACAAACTTGCCTAAAAGGATGACAAATTTCGATTTTTTTTTTTTTTTTTTCCTTTTTTTGGGAATGTTGTATAGCAGAAAGTGAAAAATATTTTTTTTTGTCAGGTTTGTCGCTCTTTTTTTGTTTATAGTGCAAAAAATAAAAATCACACAGGTTAGCAAATACTACCAAAAGAAAGCTCTATGTGTGGGAGAAAGAACATCAATTTTATTTAGGTACAGCGTCACACAATTGCGCAAGTGTCCGTTAAATTAACACCGTGCCGAATCACAAAAAATGGCCTGGTCGTTAAGGGGGCAAATGCTTTCCGGTCCAGAAGTGGTTAACACTGCTTTGGGATGTCCCAATGGTCAAGAATAACAGAAGCTGTGTCCATCAATGAACAAAATAAAAAATGGGATTTCTGACTTACCGTAAAATCCATATCGCTGATGTTTGACTGACCAAGCACCCACCCCCTCCTGTGGAGTTTTAATTCTGCCACTGCTTGTAACAAAACTAAACTACCATATTTTTCCGTGTATGAGACGCTACTTTTTGCTCAAATTTTTATGCTGAAAATCGTCAGGCGTCTTTTTTATACACGGTCAGTAAGCAGTTTGCGGTGCGTAGCTGGCCATATTGTCTGAGGCTTCCTCCAATTGCAAGCTGTGGACGTCAGATAATGCTGTAAAGGCGGAGACTGCAGATGCGATACCATTGGAGGTTGGAGTGCGCAGATGCAAGAGAGAGAAATGCGAGAACGGAGCCCAGATGTCAGAGAATAAGAGTACTGGTAAGGGATTGTCTTACACTGCTAAATTCAAACTACGGTAAATGTAATTCTTTATGCAAAAGAGCATGGCAATAGGGCTGCAGAGAGACAGTTTGGACCTCTGCCCACTGAGTGCATGATCAGACAGTGGAGAAAACAGGAAGAACTCCTTATGTTTAAAATATTGATTTCTGAAGTTTGGGTTGAAAAAATGGGGGGCGTCTTATACACGGAAAAATATGGTACTATGGGTGTAGCCTGAAGTTTTTGTCCTACTCCTGTAGGGGGCAGCATAACCCAATGGTCAAGAATGACACGAACTGTGTTCGTTAATGAACATCAGAGAAATGGATTTTACGGTAAGTGAAAAATCCTATTTTTTATTTTAACCTGCAAAATCTATTTCTTAAGAGTGCATCAGGGCAGTGGTCCTTAACTCCGGTCCTCAGGGCCCACGAACAGGCCAGATTACCTTGGGGAGATGCAAACTCGAGTACTGCAAACTCTGAGCAGCAAATTATATCACATGGGATGTATTTCAGTTATCTTGCAAACCTGGCCTGTTTGTGGGCCCTGAGGACAAGGGTTGAGGACCACTGCATCAGGGGACACAGAGATCCCTCCCCTCTGTGTTGTGTTGCTGCAAAACTGAAGCCCTTCCTACAGGAGAGGGGGTTATGCCTAGGAGAGGACTTTTTTTTTTTTTTTTTACCATTATCCAATTACCTGTAGACGTCACATAACCCTGTTCGTAAGGAGTACTAAAGCTGCTCTGTGTCCTGTGATGTATTCCCAAAAATGTATTTTATAGAGAAGTCAAAATCCCAACTTTTTTCTTTTTTAGTGATATAACTAGGCAAATTATTTAAGGGTTGAGCTGCTAAGTAGCTAGATTCCTTGTTTTATGTCCTCAATTTGGTTCCTAACCTAGTTTCGGTTTATAGGGTTGTCAATTTATTTGTGGTTCTTTGACAAGTATCTAATAGAAGAATGGTAACTGTCTGTATAAACAGGTTTTGGATGAAGCTGACAGGATGCTAGATATGGGTTTTGAACCCCAGATTATGAAGATACTGATTGACATTCGACCTGACAGACAAACTGTAATGACAAGGTAATTTGTATTTCAATAACTATTAGTTTTGCATCATTGACTGTGTGCCATGAGGTTTATGCATGTATTATTACTGTACTCTATATTAAATCTTTAAGCTAGCTTGTACTATAGAGATGGGTTATCACAAAGCGTAGGCTTTGTCAGGATTTGTCAATCATATTGGTACTGAGTCGAAACAGGTTGGTATTCACAAACACTTGCAATACTGTGGATGGTTGCCAGACTCAACTTAATTCAAATTGGTAAATATGGGAGCGGTTTTACTTGCCAAAAGATGTTTGTCTGTTCAGTTCAGAGATTTACGCAGCTCTGCCCCAAAGCACAGACTTGCCTGACAGGGATCAGATTTCCGTCTGCTGCAGTTATGTAATACTTGACCCTCCCCCCAGCCTGCGAGGGTGCAGTGAACGGAAAAAGCAGCAGACTGATGAGCTAATCTTTTTCATTCTTTGTGCTGCTTCTCCCTCTGCCAGTTTATGCTCTGCCGTGTAAGGACTGCAGTAAGCTGATACCAGGTCAAATTCAGGTACTTGCACTGCTAGTGTTTTATTTGTGATTACAGCATTTCATTAATTGTGTATTATACACAGATTGGCCATAACATTGACCACCCACCTAATGTTGAGTAGCACCCACTTTTGCCTCCAAAACAAACAGCCTTGACCCATTCAGTCATGGACTCCCAGGACCCAAGGTTTCCCAGCAGAACATTGCCCAAAGCATCACACTGCCTCTACCGGCTTGCTCCTTCCCACAGTTCATCCTGGTGCCATCTCTTTCCCAGGTCAGCAACATACACACACTTGATCATCCACATGATATAAAACAAAACATCAGACCACGCCAGTTTAGCTTTAAAGTAGAATTCCAGGTTTACTATGCCAAGCTGGCCCAAACAATTACAGAACTATGTGCTGTGGTAGCGTTCTACAGAACAGTAAGCGGTGCTGTGTTCACCAGCAGTATGGGAACTAGATAGTCTGGTTGAATGCTTTTCTGCCATTCAGGAGAAGCTTTTTATTTTTATTAGGTGAGTACAAATCTTCCCCTGATTGGCCGAGGTGGAGAAGCAGGACGATAACAGCACAATTTTTACCTTGGCCCTCAGAGGAAACTTTTGTTCATTGATAAAAATATAAGACTTCTGAATGGTGGGAAAGCATTCAGCCTAACTCTATTTAGTTCTGACAGCAGCAAGTTTATTCATAGCTCCTTTTTTATTAAAGAAAAGATTTGTCCATATCTAAAATCTGTAATTGCACAGATCTAAATGTTTAGCTAATCAAAATTCTTTACTAAATTACACAGCCATAGCATTGCAGAAGAGTTAAGATTGACAAATCTCAGGGCAGGCTGTTAGTGTTACTAAAACATTACAGTTACAGTTACAGGCACCAAGTGTTATAGAGCTATTTATGCTCTAAATCAGTGGTCCTCAACCCTGGCCCTCAGGGCCCACTAACGGGCCAGGTTTGCAAGATAACTGTTAACCTCCCAGGTGATATCATTTGCTGCTCAGTGATTGCAGTACTCTAGTCTGCATCTCTCCAAGGTAATACTTTATATTTGGCCTGTTAGTGGGCCCTGAGGACCAGAGTTGAGGACCACTGTTCTAAATAACAGTTCACATCCTCGGGTTACTGGTCATCTTCAGAGCTTCATTATTTTAAATCCTGCTTGTTGCAGTTTCCAGCAAAAGCAGCTTCCACGGGGAAGATTAGGAATGCATAATTGTCAAGGTCTTACCTTGCCTTCCTGTTGGCAGCTATCTTGGACATGTGCAGACTGCTGGCTCCTATAAACCCTGTTTGTATCATCACTTGTCTGCTGCCAGGGCGTCGCTCAGTAATGATGTTGCACACCTGACTATATATATCACCTCATGGCTTTCAGACCTTGCCCTTGCGTTTGTGCTCCAAGGTGCATTACTGCTAGCAGTCCTCTGGTCTCTGTGGTTTCTCCGTGCATGACTTGGCTTGGCTGACATCCTTCCTGGCTCTGGGTTTCGCATCGGCAGACGAACCGCTTCTGGACGCTATCTCGGCTTGGATAACTAACTGTTCCTGGACTTGATCCTAGCTTGGATGACTAGCCGCTTCCGAACTTGACCCCGGCTGTCCTTGATTTTGCTCCTTTATCTTGCTATGCGATTATTATTTTTGCATAAATAAATTGCTTTTTTTTACTTCGTTTGGTCTGGTTTCCTGGCACTCTGACAGTATGCAAGGGCCATGAATCCTGACGATGCGGGTTCTCCTACGCTTCCCATGCTGGCTACCAGGCTCGATCAACAAGATCACCTTTTGGGTCAGTTTGCTCAGGCGTTGCAGATGTTGCTTGCACACACAGCACACCTTGCTCCTGGTGGTGCTAGGCCGGTGGTCCCTCCTGTTGTTGCATCCACTGCTGCTCCTGTTGCCGCTCCTGCAGATGAAGTCTCTGTTACCAGAGGGTTGACTGGTTCAGCCCCCCTCCCGCAGCGCTATGGGGGTGAACCGAGTCAGTGTTGTGGCTTCCTAAACCAAGTGGGCATTTATATTGAGATGACTCCTCAGGCGCTTCTGACAGGTCCAAGGTGGGCTTCCTAATCTCGCTGCTCTCGGACAAGGCCTTGGCCTGTGCGAATCCCTTATGGGAGAACAATTCTGTGATTCTCGATTACCCGAGTTTTGTTGCCTCCTTTTGTAGGGTATTCGATGTGCCTGCTCGCTCTGCTTCTGCTGCTAAGCTGCCCCTGTCCATTTAACAGGGTATTCAAACCGTTGCCGAGTGTGCCATCGAATTTTGTACCCTGGCAGCAGAGGTGGGCTGTAATAATGAGACTCTGGTGGCGGTCTTCTCTCATGGTCTCTCCGATGCATTGAAGGATGAGATTGCGGCCAAGGATCTCCCTGATGAGCTTGAGGCTCTCATTTCCTTCCTGATTTTGATCGATACCAGGCTCAGAGAGAGACCATCGTTTTAAGGAGCGCCAGAGGAGGCCTTCTACCAGATTGGCTCCTACATTTTCTTTCCCACCCATTCCTCCCTCGCCTCCTGGGGATGGTGCGTCTGGCTGTGAACCCATGCAGCTAGAGTTCACCCGCCTTTTGAGGCTGAGTGGGCCTTTAGGAGGAGGGAGTGCCGGTGTCTGTATTGCGGCCTTGGTGGGACTTCCTGAAATCTTGTCCTACCCATCCGGGAAACGCTTGCACCTAAGATCCTGTCGAGGGCAGATCTTAGGTGGAATTTCCTCGTTCCTGGTTTCCCATAAAGCTAAACCGCTAATCAGTTGTCCTCTCCAGGGCAGCAGGCTTTGTGGTTACCCAGGCTTTGGTAGACTCCGGTGCTGGCGGTTACTTCTATTGACTGTATATTTGCTACTGCAAATTCCATACCCTTGCAGCCCCGTGTTGCTCCACTAGTCATCGAGGCGATTGATGACAGACCCCTGCAACTGGCACAGGTTACCCGCAAGACTGTTCAGTTGACATGGCTAATAGGGACTCAGCCTGTTTCCAGGTTATAGCGTCACACGACTCATTTGTTTTAGGGTACCCTTGGCTTCAGAAGCATAATCCGACCTTTTGATTGGCAGTCGGTTGAGATCCTCTCTTTGTCTCCACAGTGCGGCGCGGTTTGTATCCGTGGGCCTGTTAAGGTACTTTGTACCTCCTCAGATTCAGTATTGCCTACTGAATATCATGAGTATCAAGATGTATTTGACAAGGTGCGTGCTAGTTCTCTTCCTCATCGTCCGTATGATTGTGCCATAGACTTGCAACCTGGTGCCATTCTCCCTCGTGGCAGGGTTTATCCTCTCTCGGTTGCTGAGAATAAGGCCATGGAGGAGTATGTGGTGGATGCACTTGCTCGAGGGCACATTCGCAAGTCCACTTCTCCAGCGGCTGCCGGATTTTTCTTTGTAAAGAAGGGGGGCGAGTTGCGACCTTGCATTGATTATAGGGGTCTCAATCGCATTACGATCAAGAGTGCATACCCGATTCTGTTGATTGCTGAATTGTGCAACGGTCTTTACCAAGCTTGACCTAAGGGCCGCTTATAACCTTGTAAGGATCAAGGAGGGCGATGAGTGGAAGACCGCGTTTAATACCAGAGCCAGTCATTACGAATATTTAGTAATGGCCTTTGGCTTGTGCAATGCGCCGCTATCTTCCAGGAGTTCATCAATGTATTTCGTGATATGTTGCAGCAATGCGTGGTTGTCTATTTGGACGACCTCTTGATTTGATTTACTCGGACTCCATTGAATCACACTACCTGGATGTCAGACGGGTGCTGCAACGGTTACGTGAGAATGGGCTTTTCTGTAAGCTTGAGAAATATGAATTCCCCCTGTCTCAGGTTGCCTTCTTGGGCTACATCATTTCTGCGGAGGGGTTCTCTATGGACCCTCAGAAGGTTTTGGCTGTTCTACAGTGGCCTCGACCTAGTGGTCTCCGTTCCATTTAGCGTTTCCTTGGGTTTGCCAACTACTATCCGTTCCTCTTGGGTGCAGATTCAAGAGTTTTTACGGGTCTCTGCACAGCGTCAGAAGCTCCAGGCAGACCTGAGACGTTTATCTGCTCCTTCGTACCAGGTTGGGGAAAGGGTGTGGTTGTTGGCCTGTAATTTCAACCTCAAGGTGCCCACTCCAAAACTGGCACCTCGTTTTGTTGGTCCTTTTCACATCCTTCGTAAGGTGAACCTGGTTACCTATGCCCTTGTTCTTCCTCCTGGCATGCGTATCTCCAATGTCTTTTACGTGTCACTTTTGAAGCCACTTGTTTGCAATCCCTATACTTCACTTTCTCGCCCTCGTCCCTTTCCTGTGGGCAATCATGAGGAGTATGAGGTTAGCAACATCTTGGATTCTGGTCTGTTCTGAGGTCAGGTTCAGTACCTGGTTCACTGGAAAGGTTATGGTCCGGAGGAGCGCTCCTGGGTTCCCTCCTCTGATGTTCCTGCTCCCGCCCTTCTCTGCGCTTTCCATGCTCGCTTTCCTCAGAAACCGTTTTTGCTCTGCAGAGGAGGGGCGGTTGAGGGGAGGGTACTGTCAAGGTCTTGCCTTGCCTTCCTGTTGGCAGCCATCTTGGACATGTGCAGACTGCTGGCTTTTATAAACTGTTTGCATCATCACTTGTCTGCTGCCTGGGCGTCGCTCAGTGATGTTGCACCCCTCACTACATATATCACCTGATGGCGTTCAGACCTTGCCCTTTGCGTTTATGCTCCCAGGTGCATTACTGCTAGCAGTCCTCTGGTCTCTGTGGTTTTTCCGTGCATGACTTTGCTTGACTGACGACCTTCCTTGCTCTGGATTCCGTATCGGTAGACGGCCCCATATCAGACGACGACCCGGCTTCGGCAGACTACCCGCTTCTGGACTCTATCTCGGCTTGGATGACTACCTGTTCCTGGACTCGATCCTGGCTTGGATCACTACCTGCTTCCGAACTTGACCCCGGCTGTTCTTGATTTTGCGCCTCTCTTGCTGTGCGATTTTTGCATAAATCGCTTTTATTTCACTTGCATCTTCGTGTGGTCTGGTTTCCTGGCACCCTGACCATAATCCAAAAACTCACCACCACGAATAGAAAAAAGATGTTCGGGGTTTCATATGGCATTGTTCATAAGGCCCTATGCACACTGGGCGTTTCTGGACACAGGTGCACCATCAAGCCCCACTGTTGGAGCTTTTCAAACTCTGAGAGTCTGACAGCTGCTGTTGGGCAGTGCACCTGGCAGTATGTATGTTTAGAGCAGTATATAGACAGGGACGGATGCCCACAATGCAAGCAGTGTGCATTCCAGGCATACGCCCGGTATACCCTGCAGCCACAGCTAAACTTGGGAGCCTCGTGCATTGTGGCTTAATGCTCAGAGTGCTTGTGTTAGTTCTGGTTTTCTGGAGACCTATTGTTTTTTTCTTTGTTCCTTTGCGGCTAATTCTTAAAGACTCTTAAGCTGCGCAGTTCTGGCTGCTGTTTTCTGCCAGATGTGCGATCTGATAGTTTGCCAAATATTCTGTTGTCTGACTCCAAAAAAAAAAAAACTGTGACTGCCTCAGACTGGATATGCCAAATCCCCTTAACCACTTAAGGACTGGAAGGTTTTACCCCCTTAATGACCAGGCCATTTTTTTTGCGATGCGGCACTGCGTTACTTTATTTGACAATTGCCCGGTCGTGCGATGCTGTACCCATATAAAATTGATGTCCCTTTTTTTTTTATCCACAAATAGAGCTTTCTTTTGGTGTTATTTGATCACCTCTGCAGTTTTCATTGTTTGCTCTATAAACCAAAAAAGAGCGACAATTCTAGGAAAAAAAATGTTTCTCTATCGTTCGACAGACGCAGCTCCATTTCTTCGGAGACCATTTGGTTAAGCTCCTCCAATCAGGAGGAGGCACTAGGCAGGAAAAAAGTTTAACCATGCCTATGGGGCTGTCCCTGCAGGCATAACCCCACACACTCTGCTCTCGGCAATCAGTTTTTCTGCCTAGTTTTAGGAATAGGAGGGGGACACCCGAGGTCGATCTGTTTGCTTCTCGCCTCAACGAGAAGGTTCAGAGGTTTCTAGCCAGGTCTCGGGATCCTCTGGCCGACACCACAGATGCTCTGGTGGCTCCTTGGGGTCGATACCGACTGATTTATGCCTTCCCTTCGTTGAAACTTCTGCTGAGGCTTCCCAGCAGGCTAGAGGTGGAAAGCATTCTGGTCATTCTGGTGGCTCCAGACTGGCCTCGCCGGTTTTGGTACGCGGACCTGGTAAGGTTGGTCACCAATGCTCTTTGGAGACTTCCTTTCAAGCAAGATCTTCTGTCTCTTGGCCCGATCTTCCATCCTGCTTTACAGTCGCTGACTTTAACGGCATGGCTGTTGCCAGGTGTTGAGAGAGGTTTTTCTGACTCTGTGATTCCTATGCTTTTGAAGGCTAGGAAGTCTACCCCCAGGAAGATTTATCATCGTACGTGGAAATCGTACATTTCATGGTGGGAATTACTGAAGGGGCACCCTCACTTGTTTTCGATCCCTAGGGTTTTGGCCTTCCTGCAGAAATGGGTTGAACAGCGGTTGGCTTTGGGCACTATCAAAGGCCAAGTGTTGGCTTTGGCTTGTAAGAATATTTAATAATAAATATCTCGCGCTCGTACTTATGTCAGAATATTTATACTGCTCTGAATATAGCAGTGTATTTATTTATGGTTAATAAGCAAAGATCTGTGAAAAAGGAGAGTCTTCACCTATTGCCATAAATCAATGTCGTGAATTCTTTTTAATTGATTAATTTCTTTTTAAAAGCATATACCAATCTTAGTGAGTACAGTCTACAGTGTGGAATATATATAAAAATATTTATTCGCCAGACATGTAAACACAATATATGATCAAACAAGAAGTGACACAAAAAGATAACTCTACAGAAAAAATACTAACTTCAAATAATCAATGCAATGTGATGTTTAGCTCAATGAAAGTGAAACTAAAACAAAGTGAAAGTGAAACCAAAACAAAAGCAAGATTACCATTTCTTCCCAGGTATAGTATAAGCCATAAATTAATGTTCTATATAAACAGACTACAATGGTCTGCGAATCACATGGCCCAAAGTCATTCCACTGCAGAAGGAATGAGAATAAGCCATGCAAAACGGAAGACTTAAAATTGCAAATAATGCACTGAATCTGATATTAATAAAAATGTATAAAAACAAAAATCCGCTTTTTAGAGAAAAATCTACCATGGTTTATACGGCTGGGATTGTAATCTCATTACCCTTAAATATGCAATATAGAACATATAAGGAAAGAATAAACAATTTTAGAATAAAATCAAATAACATAGCAAGGCATAATTACCACACTTAAGATGGCCGCTAGAGTCCTAAGATGGATGCTAGTGAGGGAGGAGTTTCCTCCAAGTTTCAGATGAATGATGGACCAGGGAGTATGTCTGGATGAGTCTATTGAAAAATGTAATAGCGTGTGTGGTGTAAGTGTGAGGTGTGTTGTCAGTAGTGTAATGTGTCCTCTCTCATCTGGGTTGGTATTTTATATGGTAAGAACAAAGAGCTATAAAAATTACCATAAGTAAAACCCAGAGGGATGAAACATTATTCCTATTGGTCGGGATATTCTATACCTAAACTAGTGAGGTCAGAGACAAACCCCTTTTGATAATTAACCCCATACTTGGTCTAATAAAATTAAGGATGATTCCTCTATATGTAAGATTAATCATATAACACAACATAAAACTTTGTCCAGACTTCTAGTACATACATAAATGTCCACCTGTGTCTCCATCATTCTCCTTG
Source organism: Pelophylax lessonae (assembly GCF_965119305.1). Taxonomy (NCBI): domain Eukaryota; kingdom Metazoa; phylum Chordata; class Amphibia; order Anura; family Ranidae; genus Pelophylax; species Pelophylax lessonae. The sequence continues at coordinate 348,301,470 of NC_138770.1, forward strand.
GCAAGTAATGCCATTTCAATAATTATATTATTTAACACAATATAATATTTTTATATGGAAATCTGAAATTATCTCAAGACTGCACCTGGTATTTTGTCTCCAGAGGGCAGTGTCGTACCGTTCATTAGATTTTGTATTTAACATAATTTGAAACAATTACCCATCCTTCTTATCTCATGACCTCTGACCTGTCGGCTAGTGAAAAAGCACTTACTTATTTGACTATGCCATAGGGCTGTCAGACATAGTCTAGGTTTGGGAATATTTACTTGAGCACTAAACCAGTCCAAAGCAATTCTTATATAAACACTCCTACCACATGCCTTAACATGAAGTAATTCGTTTTCACTTTAGTTTTAAGTCTAAGTAAGATACTACTATGAGAATATAAACCTAAAACGTGATGCAATGTTCCTAAATATATATGTATATGCCTTACATAATATAATTATGGCTAATATCTTCTCACATATGATAATGTATCTATAAAAACTTATATGGTTCATCTTTAAATGTCTGCTAGAATATACTGGGGTATTGTCCATTGTTATATACTTATAGACAGACTGAGATATCCCCCCTTAACATAGCGTCAGACTGACTAAGTTTTATCTGATCGAGATGTCAAAAGAAATCTTATTTACGATTACATAGAAATGCAAAGATCTCTGTTGAAACCACAGACCCTTTTTGTAAGCCTGTGAGAGACATTTTGTTAGAATACATATATATGAACTTTGTTTCACCTTAAAAACAAGATGGACGCCATGCAGCACCATTCAGAATCTCTTATGCATAATATGAATACATGGCTTTTAAAATCACTTTTCTTTTTACCTATTATTATTTTAATCAACCCCCAATAACCCCGACAGGCTATATATTTCCAACGCCCATTAGCTACGCATGCCTTGATTCGTACTTTCGTACAGGGAATGCGCCATATGGCGCCTCTGAGACGCTCTCAGCTACCATTGTGGGATCTCAATTTAGTGGTGTCTGTTCTTCAAAAGCCTCCTTTTAAGAAGATTCGGGAAATTTCTCTGCTTTGTCTCAGAAGTTTGCCTTCTTGATGGCTATCACTTCTGCTTGCAGTGTATCTGAATTGGCGGCGTTGTCATGCCGCTCACCTTATCTGATGGTACACAGAGATAAAGTGGTACTTTGACCTAATCAGTCGTTTCTTCCTGAGGTGGTTTCTGGTTTCTTCTCATCTGAATGAAGACTTTGTGCTGCCTTTACTCTGTCCTAAGCCCAGACATTCAAAGGGATTTGCCTTGCATTCTTTTGATGTGGTTCGGGCAATCAGGTTTTACCTGGAGGCCACTGAGTCTTTTAGAAAGTCAGATGCTCTTTTTGCCCTTGCCAAAGGACCTCGTAAAGGATTGGCTGCGTCTGCTGCGACCATATCCAAATGGATCAGGCATTTGGTAGTTCAGGCTTATTCACTGAAGGGCCAGGTTCCTCCTTTACCAGTGAATTCGCATTCTATGAGAGCACTGAGTGCTGCTTGGCCTTTTCTCCATCAGGCGTCAATGCTGCAAGTTTGCAAGGCGGCAACTTGGGTCGTCTGTGCATAGGTTCACAAAATTCTACAAAGTAGATTTGTTGGCATCTTCGGATGCTTCATTTTGGTGACAAGGTTTGCAGGCTGCTGTTTAAAGAGAATCTTTTTTTTGTTTCTCGTTGAGGGTGTATGTTTTTTTTTCAAGGTTGAGCTCCATGTTACCTGGTTGGCTATGTTTAGCCTTTGGGGAATTATGGCTTCTTTGCGTTGTCTTCCCACCCCTCATGAATATACTGCTTTGGGACATCCCAATGGTCACTGAAGAGATGTAGCTGCGTCTGTCGAACGATAGAGAAAACTGGATTTTTGTAAGAACTTACCGTAAAATCCTTTTCTCTGAAGTTCGACAGACACAGCACCAACCCAACCCCCCCCCCCCCCCGCCTTTACTTCTGAGTGTATGGAGTTTTTTGTATTCTAAATAAACACTGCTTGCAACTAAACTGCTGATAACAGAGTGTGTGGGGTCACGCCTGCAGGGACAGCCCCATAGGTGTTGTTAAACTTTTTTCCCACCTAGTGCCCATTCCTGATTGGAGGAGCAATAACCCAATGGTCTGTGAAGGGATGGAGCTGCATCTGTCGCACTTCTGAGAAAAGGATTTTCTCTAGCGCTCATCGACAGACGTAGTCCTCGGTGATACACCACCTTCGGGTTATGTTACCTCCGCAGGAGCAGGACTAGACAGGAAATTAAAAAGCTCTGGCCACACCCTAGGGGCAGTCCCAGAGGGTATATCCTCTCTCTCTCTGCCTCAGCAAATCAGTTATTTTCTGTCTAGTTAGGAGTAAGGACCTAGACACCTTGCTGGGATCTTAGGTCCTGGCAAGAATTTTTTCTTAAAGGATTTTTTTAGACAGCTTTTTCTCCAGTGTTCCTGTGAGATCTTCAAGCAAGAAAGCTGAACTGGGCGACGGGCTGGATGTTGAGATCCGGTGGTCACCCCAGTTCAGCCTACGAGCGCGTGCAGGCCATAGCTCCGCGCTGGGTCGGCCGCGACAAAGTCCCATTAAAAGGACTGAACCCGCGAGTTAAACGTCTCGCTGAAACGCCAAAGACCATGAGTCACGGCGTTCGTATCGGTCGACAGCCCTCCCGCCCCGGTGGAGAGGGGTACTGTCAGGAGTTGGTGCCCGCCTGGTTCCGGTATGGTGAGTAGTATGTTCCCCCTTTCCCCCTGACGGGTTTTGTGGTGAACGCGGGCCCCTCTCTGTATGGTAAGAAAGAGTCCTTTCTATCCTATAACATGTCACAGATCCTCCTACTTTGAGTGTGATTTTTTGTGTACAAAAAGCCAGGAGGCTTGGTTTGGGAGCTAACAATCTATTGTATACATGTTTAAAAGATGTAATCTGTGGCATTCTGGGAATCTTATGGGTTAAGTATAAGCTACCTACCAGTCAGAAGCCACGGACATGTAGACTGCCTTCCAAATCAGATCTCCAGCTATTAGCAGGCCTCCCGAACGGCCATGCGGTCCGCCAGGGCCGATACCGCCAGCCACGCCATATCCCCAGGCAGAGACAGTGTTGTGTGCCCTGCAGCACACCGCCATTCAGCAGGCCGCCGCCATTTTTTCTTGCAGGATCGCACGAGCCGCCATTTTGGCGTAGCCTCGTGTCTCCAGCATGGGGGCGGCCATGTTTGAGGTGATCCTACACCTCGTGGAGCTTGGGGGAGGCGCCGGAAGGCGTGCAGAGGGGCGGAGCCGCCTCCTTTCTTCCTGGGCAGCCAGCCAAAAGACTTCCTGTTTGTCAAGACAGCGCTGTAAGCTGTTGCAGTTTAACTCTGAGCATCAAGTGGTGAGCCTGGGGGTCTATCTCTCTCTCTCTCTCGATCGATAGCTAGCAGGTAACACTAAGGGGCTTTTTTGTGGCGCTGGGGGTCAGAAAAGAAAAAAAAAAAAAAAAAAAGTTTTTTTCTTTACTTTTGAATTATATTATCCAGGAAGTAACTGGAGTTATCATGGACCCTGCCACACATATTCCCCCACCTGTTTCCCTCGAGGGGGCCTCGGGACCCGCCGGTGCACAGAGTATAGAGTCATTTACAGCAATTTTGGAGTCTATGGTGGCTCGGGTGGAGGCGGCCTGTCAGGGACGGGGGTCAAGGAAGCGACCCCCGCCTACCCCTATACTATCTGACACCTCTGACTCAGATTCAGAGATGGTCACTGCAGTTGCAGGTTCCTCTGCAAGGGTTGCTATCCCAGGTAAAGCCCGCTCAGAAAGTGAGGAGGACGCTTCTTCTCTTGCTATTATTCAGGAAGAAGCATTGGTGGACGCACTAGTTGTGGCAGTGCAAGAAACCTTAAAACTTGAGGCTTTACCGGCAGAGGCAACTGAAACAGAGATGCCTTTTGGTACTAATAAGCCCATCAAGACGGCGAAGGCTTTTCCTGTACCTAAATGTTTTGGTAATCAGATTAAAGGAGAATGGGAGCATTCTAAGCGTACCTTTACTATTTCCAAGCGTATTGCTAGACGCTATCCGTTTGAGGAATCCATCATTAAGAAATGGACGGTACCACCAATCGTGGATCCGCCTATTTCCAGGCTGAATAAAGCCACGGTTATTCCAGTGGAGGACACTTCGTCCTTTTAAGGATCCGGTGGATCGAAAGATAGAAGCAGAGTCCCGCACTATCTTTTCTCTGATAGGGTCAGCATTTAGACCAGTAATCGTTATTGGTCTAGTTTCCCAGACACTTACGGAATGGGCGAAAATGGTACGCCAAGATCTTAGGGGAAAAGATATTCCCCAGGAGACATCTGATTTGATGGAACAGATCATACAAGGGCTACGGTTTATCTGTGACGCAGCCTTGGACACTACTCCCCTATTAGGGCATGCATCTAAGTTAGCAGTGATCCTCAGACGTGTGCTGTGGTTAAAATGCTGGTCAGCTGACCTAGGTTCCAAAAAGACCTTGACCAATCTCCCCTTTCAGGGGAATCGTCTATTTGGAGCCAACCTAGATGAAATCATTAAGGATGCCACTGGGGGCAAGAGCACTTTTTTGCCACAGGCTGCAAAAGCTAAGGGACCTCGCAACAAGCGAGGACCTTTCTTTACCGCCCATAAAGGGCGCCCGGCTGGTACTAGCGGGAAAGGCAAGACTCCTCCAGGAGGGTTCAAGAAGGGGACCAACCCAGCCAAACCCGAAGCAAAGGAGTACACAGCCTGAAGGTGCGCCCCCACCCGGTTTCAGGGTGGGGGGACGTTTTTCACCGGTATTCAGGACATTAGATCGAGCATCAACCACTACTACCGGTGCGATTCTTCCCTTCCAACATTTAAGTACCACAGGAAGCGGTAGTTACCGTTCCCTGAAAAGATCTTTTCCTTTACCTTTTCCTAAGATTAGTCCCGATACCTCACAGGAATCGGATCTGGTTGACCAGATAGGCCTAGTAGCCTCTAGTCGGGTGACTTCGGTCCCTGAAGTTCAACCAGAAAAGATCACCTTTCCTGATAACTATCAGGTATCTGATAAATGTGTGGGAACAGAAAACGACCAGACTTTCTCGGATGGTCGGGGCCAGATAGCTCTAGGGACGCCTGGTTCAGATCCAATCAGCGCCAGTGGTCCTAGAAATTCTAGGCTGGCCTCCTCTAGCCGGCTTGGCCGACTTGGACATGTTAGTCGCAGACGTTCCGTGGGAACTTCGTCTCAGGGAGTGTCTGTGGTCTCAAGGACCAATTTACCTTCTTGCTTTACAGTCGCTGGTTTTAATGGCCTGGCCATTGAGACCCAAGTACTGAAGGACAGAGGTTTGTCTACTTCAGTCATTCCTACCCTTATTAAAGCAAGGAAAGCGACTTCCAGCAAAGTCTATTATCACACATGGAAGACTTATATTGCGTGGTGCGAATCTTTAAGATTTCCTCCACGTACCTATTCGGTGACTCGAATATTGGCCTTTTTGCAACAAGGGGTTGAGCAGAAGCTAGCCTTGAGCACCATCAAGGGTCAAGTTTCAGCATTAGCAATCTTCTTTCAGAAGCCTTTAGCTACCAAATCCTTGGTGCGGAATTTCATCCAGGGGGTGCGGCACCTGGCTCCTCCAGTCCGCGCGCCCTTACCGCCCTGGGATCTTAATTTGGTTTTGTCGGTTCTACAGAAACCTCCCTTTGAAAACATCAGGGAGATTCCCTTGCTTACTCTATCCCAGAAGGTGGCCTTCTTGGTGGCTATTACTTCTGCTCGCAGGGTGTCAGAACTGGCTGCATTATCATGCCAGTCACCATACCTAGTGATTCATAGGGATAAGGTAGTACTTCATCCTAAGCCATCTTTTCTTCCTAAGGTGGTTTCAGATTTTCATCTGAATGAAGATATTGTACTACCTTCCTTGTGTCCTCAGCCCAAGCATCATCGGGAACATGCGTTGCATTCCTTAGATGTGGTTCGGGCAAACAGGGTATACCTGAAAGCTACGGAATCATTCCGTAAGACGGATTCACTTTTTGTGATCACGGATGGCCCCAGAAAGGGTTTGCCTGCATCTGCCGCGACCATTGCCAAATGGATTAGACAAACGGTGGTACAGGCTTATTCTATTAAGGGTCAGAGTCCTCCGTTCCCTGTTAGGGCGCACTCCATTCGAGCGCTCAGTACTTCCTGGGCCTTTCGCCATCAGGCGTCAGTGGTCCAGGTATGTAAGGCGGCCACCTGGTCGTCGGTACATACCTTTACAAAATTCTATAAAATTGATGTGACGGCATCGGCGGATGCCTCATTTGGCCGCAAGGTTTTGCAGGCCGCAATTTGAGGAGACCGGTGGTCTACCTCGAGGGTTTTTTTCTGTTTGAAAAAAGAAAAAAAAAAAAATTGTTTTCTCCTTTTTTTGTTGAGTCTCATCATTAAGGATGAGCATTGTAAACTTCTAGTTGGCACCGGTTGGGCCTTCTAGATTGGGATTTGATTTCCATTTTCCCACCCCTCAGTTGTGATACTGCTCTGGGACGTCCCGAAGGTGGTGTATCACCGAGGACTACGTCTGTCGATGAGCGCTAGAGAAAAATGGATTTTTGTAAAATCTTACCGTAAAATCCTTTTCTCTTAGCTCATCGACAGACGTAGTCCCCGCCCCTCTGTTTTGGAGTTGGGTTGGGTTAAATTCTCTAAGCACTGCTTTTTCACATAACTGATTTGCTGAGGCAGAGAGAGAGAGGATATACCCTCTGGGACTGCCCCTAGGGTGTGGCCAGAGCTTTTTAATTTCCTGTCTAGTCCTGCTCCTGCGGAGGTAACATAACCCGAAGGTGGTGTATCACCGAGGACTACGTCTGTCGATGAGCTAAGAGAAAAGGATTTTACGGTAAGATTTTACAAAAATCCATTTTTACAGGAAGTTCTTACAAAAACCCAGTTTTTTTTTTTTTTTTTTTTTTACTTTCTGTTATAAAACACTCCCCATAAAAATATTAATCTATTTTTTTCATCAGTTTAGGCCTATATGTATTCGGTTTCATCCTTTTGGTAAAAAAAATCCCAGTAAGTGTATATTGATTGGTTTGCGCAAAAGTTATCGTGTCTACAAACTAGTAATAGTGGCGATCAGCAATTTTTGGCGGAATTGCAACATTGACAGATTGGACACTTTTGTGGGGACCAGTGACATTACTACAGTAATCAGTGCTAAAAATATGCACGGTTACTGTACTAATGACACTGGCATGAAAGAGGTGAACACCAGGGGCAATTAAAGGGTTAAATGTGTGCCTTGGGGATGCTTTCTAACTGTGGGGGATTTGCTTACTGGATGAACACAGAGACCTGTGTTTCTAAATAGGAGGAACACATTTACTGCAGCACACCGCCGTTCTGTCTCCATGGGGATCGATTGCAGGTGCCTGGCAAACATTGTATCCGTGGGACCCGCTAATTGGCTCCCCCTCTAGCCAATCAGCGCGTGCGCCCCCACTAACTGCTACACATTACTATGTACAGGTACGTTGTTGCGCGTCACAGAGCTGACTTGCTGCAGTATAACTAAGGCGGATGGTCGGCAAGTGGTTATTCTACATTTAATTCTGTGAGTACGCCGCAAGGGAAGACCTTCATTTAGCAATGGAGGATTACCGACACTTGGTAGTGGGAACACATGGGATGGACAGTGGTTAGTCTGCCACAGACCCAGAGGAATCCTAAGTTACTAGTGGTTCCCTCGCTCTACAGAAAGGTCTAACACATACGGTGCACCAATTCCAAAACTCCAGATCCCTAACAGGCGCACTAAATGCAACTTGACTAGGCTGAATTCACAGCCACCATGCCTGACTTATTCCAGAATCTATAGCAAATAATGGAGTCAGAGGAGGCTAACCGCTGAAAACCTCACCTTCTCTTAATTACTTCAAGACCCGGACCTGGCATATTTTTAATATTTGTTTACAGGTTAAAACCAGTATTTCTCTGTCGCTCATTGACAGAAGCAGACTTCTTGATTAATATCAGTAGGGTTATACTGCCCCTTAGGCAGTATATGTAGGACACTAGGCAGAAAAAAGTTCTGGCTATGCCTATGGGCAGTCCCAGGGGGTATACCCTTTCAGTTCCTGCTATAGAATGCCAGTTTTTTTCTGCCTAGTCAGGAGTAAGGACCTAAGTTCCTTGCTAGGAACTCTGGTCCTGGCAAGCCTTTATAGATATTTTTTTTTTTAGCTAGCTTTTTTCTCTGGATTGTTCCTGTGAGATCTACAAGCAATTATGCCGCATCTGGGCGACGTGCTGGATGTTAAGATCCAGTGGTCACCCCAGCCGGCCAACCAGCGCGTGCAGGCCCTAGTTCCACACTGGGTCGGCCGTGACATAGTCCCACTGGACGGGTACTGGCCCCGCGAGTTAAACGTCTCGCCGAGTCGCATACGGCCGGTCTGAGTCGCAGCGTCCTTTTGGGCCGACAGCCCCCCCACCTCGGTGGAGAGGGGTTCTGTCAGGAGTTGGCACACACCTGTTTTCCGGTATGGTGAGTAAAATGTTCCCCCTCTCCCTCTGACGGGTTTTGGGGTGGACGCGGGCCCCTCCCTGGGATGGTCGGACCCTCACAATCCCGGGTTCCCCTCTGTCCTGTTACGCACCCCCGCCTATCTGCCCCCCCCCACCCCCCCTTACTAGTGGGGATGTTGGAAGGTGACTCCAGGGGGCTGAATCTGGGTTACAGGCCGCAGGGGGGAGCGCCACCGGTGACGCCCAAACGATTGTGCGCGGGGGGGGTGCTACCTGTTTTTTCCAGGCCCATCTGCTGATCGGTCCGCGGGTAGGCAGGGGGGGGGGGTGGCCGGGGGTCCCCTTGAGCGCCGCCGGGCCGCCATTTTCTTGTGGCCTATATGTGCTCTGAATGGCGGCGGCTATCTTAGTACACCCGGCTCGTATTTCAGTGCATGAGTTCACTGTGTGGGAGTTCCTGGAGGCGTGCATGTGGGTGGAGCCCCTCCCCAGACCCGGGCGCAATACTCTGCAGAAGGATGGCTGCTGACACATGCAGCTGCGACACTCTGGGCCTTCTGGTGCATTTGGCTGTGGGTTGGTGAGCCTTGGGGGTCTCTCTTTCTCTCTCTCTCTCTGCTTGGAATCTTTAGTGCACGCTGCCTGGCCACTTGGGGGCGCTATAGCGCGGCGGGACGTTTAAAAAAAATAAAATGTTTTTTCTCAAGTTGCGGGTTCCCCTGGTGTAACATGGACTCTGCTGAACATGTGTCCCCACCTGACCCCCTCCCGGTGGCCGCAGGGCTCCCAGCTGGCTATAGCTGCACTTTCTATGGTCCTGGAATAGTTTGTGTCCCGGCTGGAGGTGGTATTTAAAGGGCGAGGTGCTGATAAACACCCTCCGCCTATCCCTGCCTCATCTGATGCCTCAGACTTTGGGTCTGCATCAGTTGCTGCTGACACGGGTCTCCCTGTCGGGTCTTCTGCCTCGCGCCCTGTCTCCTCTGATAGTTAGGATGTCCTTTCTGCCTTCGCTGCCTCGTAAGACTAGGCGCTGGTGGACGCACTGTTAATGTCTGTGCGTGATACTGTTAAATTGGAGGACGCATCTGCGACTGAGGCGCAGGCTACATTGTCACTCACGAGCCTTCCAGAGCAGCAAAGGTTTTTCCTTTTCCTGCGTACTTGGCCGATATGCTCTAAAAAGATTGGGGCCATCCAAAACGTTGCTCTGGGATTTGGACACTGCTCCCAGCCTGAGCAGATGCTAGGCACTATCATTTTGCAGGGTCCCTCATTAACAAGTGGACTGTGCCACCTACGGTGGATCCGCCGGTCTGCAGACTGTATGGAGCTACTGTGATCCTGGTGGAGGTTGCCCCATCCTGTGAGGATCTGGTGGATCAGAGGGCGGAATCTGTGTCCCGCACTATTGTTCTCCCTGGCAGGGTCTGCCTTAAGACTGGTGTTTCTGGGTGCCCTGGTGTCGCACACATTGACTGAATGGACTACGCTACTACGTCATGACCTGGAGGGAAGTCTACTCCCCCTTGCTGTTTCGGAGCTGCTGGACCACCTGGTGCAAGGGCTGCAGTTGTTTGTGCTCCTGCATTGGACACTGCTCCCATGCTGGGTCGTTTGTCCTTTTGGGCAGTTGTCCTCTGGCGCATGTTGTGGCCGAAGTGTTGGTCTGCGGATCAGCCTTGGATGATCGCTTAACTGATCTTCCCCTCCGGGGATCGCCTGTTTTGGGCTACCTTGGCTGACTTTTTCCAAGTCTCACTGGAGGTTGAAGTACCTTTCTCACGTAGGCTACCAAGGGTGAGCAGTCGCTGATGAGGACCCTCCTTTTCAGCACACAGGGAGTTCTCTCGTCCCTCAGGGTCAGTCAATGAGGCAAAGTCCTTCAATGCTCCCTCGGGGGGGGGTTCCAAGCGACCCTTGTCTGGAAAACAACAATCAAATCTCTCCAGACCTGCGGACAAGGCCACTTCGGCCTGCAGGTGCAACCCCACCCATACCTGGGATGGGGGGACGTCCTTGCTGGTTCCCGGACCCGTTGCTTTCCTTGATTCAAGACAGCGTCCAATCCTGGACTTAAGGAGCTGAATTGTTTTGTGCTGGTTCACAATTTCAAGATGAAATCCGTCACACGGTGGTGCCCCCCCCCCCCCCCCGCATCGGACTTTCTGGCCTCGATGGCTATCCATGTCTGCCTGCACATCCCCTATGCGCAGGACACCGTTTTCTGTGCTTTGCAGTGGGAGTGGCCCATTATCTATGTGTGGCATTACCCTTTGGTCTCGCTTCTGCTCCTCGTGTCTTCACATAGGTGTTTGGCTCTAGTTCTGGTGCTGTTGTGACAGCGGGGACTGTCGGTCTGGGAGACTGGCCTCTCTGGGCCTGACTTAGCCTCGCCCTTAGCCAGGGTGTTTCTTCCTTCGGACACTCCATGACCTCCGGCCTGCGATCAACTGTTGCGGTCCAGCAAATAGTCGTCCCTTCGGGCCTATATGTGAGTTCTGGCACTGATAGTGTCGTCTTTCGAGGCAGTCCCTTTCGCTAATTCCACACGAGAATCCTCCAGAAGGACACTCTTCTCAAATGGAACAATAATCACATTTCCCTGGATGATCTGATCCAGCTGAGCCTGGTGCCCTAGGAGTCACTGATGTGGCTTCAGTCCCTGATGCGAACTCCAGGGAAGTCCCTCCTTTTCGATTTATTAGTCTATTGTTACCACAGATGCCAGTCTATCCGGGTGGGGAGGGGATTTTCTGTTCAGGGAGTCTGGTCCCTGGAAGTATCCAGGTTGGCCTCTTACTGTGCTGGAACTGAGAGCGATCAGGCTTGCCTGTTTCGCTGGACCGAACATCTTTGGGATTGTCCAGTGCGCTATCAATTGGACAATGCCACGGCCGTGGCTTAGGTCAATTGCTGAGGGGGTACCATTGGTGCCCCTGCGGCCTTGAAAGTGACCGGCATCCTCAGTTGACGGACCTTGGATCTAGAGAATGGTCTCTCCATCCGGAGGTGTTCCACCAGTTATGCCCTAGTTGGGGCACTCGGATAGGGATTTGTTGGCGTTCCGGATCAACAGTAATGTACAGCGGGTTGTGGTCCGCTCCCGGGATTCTCGGGTAGACGCCACTGACGCGCTGGTGGCGCTGCTGTATGCCTTTCCTTCTCTCAGGTTACTACTGAGACTGCTTTGCGGGATAGAGGTTGAAGGGATCCGGATATTCTTGTGGTTCCAGACTGGTCTCGTTGGGCTTGGTATGCCGACTTGGTTGGGCTAGTCGCGGACGCTCCCTGGGGACTTCCTCTCAGGGAGGACCTACTGTCGGGCCAATCTTCCATCCTGTTTTACGGTGGCTGGCTTTGATTGCTTGGCTGTTTATAGCTGGGTGCTGAAGAAAAGGAGATTGTCTGCTTCAGTCATTCCTACTCTGATCACACTGAGGAAAGTGACTTCTAGAACGATCAATCATCCTATGTGGAAGTCATATATTGCATGGTGTACGTCTGTTGGGGTTCCCCCAAGCTCTTGCTCGGTGGCTTGTTAAATTTTTTTTTTTTCCAAGGTTGCCCTTGAGTATGTCGAGGGTCATGTCTCGGCCTTGGCAGTATTATTCTGAAGGCTATTGGCCACCTTTTTCCCTGGTGCGTACTTCATCCAGGACCTTAATTGGTGCTGTCGGTTTCTCAGAACCCTCCCTTTGCAAATTTTCAGGGGATTCCCCTGCTTACCTTGTCCCTGAAGGTGGCATTTCTTTGTGGCTATTACTGCTGCGCTTAGGCTGTCGGTACTGGCAGCGTTTGCCCTGTCATTCTTCCTATCTGATGGTTCATAGGGATACAGTGATACTTCGTCAGGAACCGTCCTTCCTTCTGAAGGCGGTTTCCGTTTTTTTTTTCATTTGCGTGAAGTCGTCTTGTTTGCTTCCTTGTGTCCTCAGCCTACACATCCAAAAAAATTGCATGCCTGCTTTGTTGTGGTTCGAGCAATCTGGGTATCCCTGGCAACTATTGACTTTTTTCGCAAGTCGGATTTCTTTTTTGTGCTCACGGATGGCCCTGGGAAAGGGTTGCCTGCGTCTGCTGCTATGGTTTCCAGATGGGTCAGGCAGACGGTGGTACAGGATTATTCAATAAGGGTCAGGTTCCTCCTTTCCCTCTGAAGGCGCATTCTCCTCGAGCACTTAGCGCTTTCTGGGTTTTTTCGCCATCCGGCTTCTGTACTTCAGGTTGGCGAGGCTGCTACCTGGTCTTCTGTTACCACCTTTACAAAGTTTTTTTTAAAGTTGATGTGCTGGCATCTGCGGAAGCCTCTTTTTGCTGCAATGTTTTGCGGGCTGCTGTTTAAGGGGGCCCTTAGTCTCCCTTGAGGGTTTCTGTTTCTCAGGTGGGTCTCATCTTATTGTTTCGATGAGTCCTGTGTTACCTGGTGGGCTATGTTTAGCCTTGTGGATTTGTTTCTGCTGTCCCACCCCTCATTTATGGCACTGCTTTGGGACGTCCCTACTGATATCAATCAAGAAGTCTGCGTCTTGTCAATGATTGACAGAGAAAACTGGATTTTTGACTTACCGTAAAATCCTTTTCTTAAGCTCATTGACAGACGCAGTACCCGCCCCTCTGTTTTTGAGTTGGGTTGGTATGATTTCTCTGACACTGCTTTGTTGCAGAACTGGCATCCTATAGCAGGAAGTGAAAGGGTATACCCCCTGGGACTGCCCATAGGCGTAGCCAGAACTTTTTTCTGCCTAGTGCCCTATTCCTGTAGGGGGCAGTATAATCCTACTGATAATCAAGAAGTCTGCGTCTGTCAATGAGCTTAAGAGAAGGATTTTACGGTAAGTCAAAAATCCAGTTTTCTCTATCGTTCGACAGACTCAGCTCCATCATTTTTAGACCAATGGGGAATAGGCACTAGGCAGGAAAAAACGTTACCACGCCTATAGGGCTGTCCCTGCAGGTATAACCCCTTACACTCTGCTTCAACCTCCAGTTTTGTTTCTGCCTAGTTTAGGAATAGGACCTAGCTCCCTGCTGGGACTTCGGTCTTAGCTGTTATTAGGGAAATTTGTGTTTGATTGTTTTCACTAGTTCGTTCCTGCAGAACTACAAGCAACAGCCGGGTGTGGTTTCAGACTGGATAATCTTGATCCTTAAGGTCTCCCAGCCTGGCCAGCGAGTGTGACCAAGTAATCAAGTTATGGTCCAGAAGTAGGCATCGCCACGACAGTCCCCCGATGGATGGGGACGAGCCTGCGAGTGGACAAGGCTCGCTGGGACGCGATCGACCTGGAACGACCTGTGTCGAAGTGTACCCCCTGGCTGGCAGCACCCCCACCCCGGGGGGGGAGGTGGTCTTTTTCAGAGTGGCGCCCACCTGGTACCGTGGTATAGTGAGTAATACTGTCTCCCCAATCCTCTGGCGATCTCGGGGTGGACGTGGGCCCCTCCTTGGGATGGTCGGACCCCTGGGTTCCCTTCCCCCAGCCCCTCTAACAGTCATGGTGGTCTTTTGGCCCCAATTCAGCCCCCCACCCCTCCCGGGGTTGGGTAGGAGCTGGCTTTGCCATTTGCTCCAGTAAGGGAGATGGATGCGGTTGTTGCTGACCGAGCTGTCCGCACCAGGGTTCTTTGAGCAAGTTCCCAGCCCCTTGGGGCAGGGATGTCTTTTGGGCTCCCTGCGGCGGTTATAGGCTTGAGAGGGAGTGGCTGTTTCTTCACCCGTGGGTGTGCTCCTCACGTGGCTGGATCGGGCCAAACATTGAAGCTGTGGCTTGTGGCCTACTTGCGGCTGTCTGGGTATCATGCCAGACGGTCCGAGTACCATGTCAAGCTGTTCGAAGTGCCTGACTGAGCTGACCGGCAAATGCCTAAGGATCGCTTCACGCGGCCTGGATTGGGCCAAAAATTGAGGCTGCGGCCTACTCGCGGCTGTCCGGGTACTATGTCAAGCTGTCATAGTACCATGTCCAGCTGTCCAAGTACCATGTCAGGCCGTCCGAGCTCCTAACCAAGCTGTTCGAACTGCTGATCAAGCTGATGGAGATCGGACAGCAGACCCGCAACTGGATCAGGCGCCAAATTCAGGCCACGGCTTTGGGGCCTACTCGAGGCTGGCTGACTGAGCTGCTGACCTGGCGGTTTGAGCTGCTGACCAGGGTGATAGAGTAGCAGATGGGCCTACATCCCCCCCCCCTCCTCTGCCTGTGCATCTGCATCACGGCTGGCCCCCTCTTCCCCTTTATAGGGGGGCTATGTCCTCTTATGAACGCTTTTAGGGATTCTATTCAGATCAGTTTACTGTGCCCAGAAAAGAAGGCAAAGTGCGTCCAATTCTGGACCTCAAGGTGAACCAAGGTCCAGAAGTTTTGAATGTGGAATCCATTCAAACGGTAGTGGCGTCTCTTCACCAAGGAGACTTTTTTGCCTCTATAGATATAAAGAACGCATATGTACACATCCCGATTTATGCTGGACACCAGCGTTTTCTTCGCTTCGCTATAGGAGAGGAGCATTATCAATTTGTAGCGTTACCCTTTGGTCTCACCTCCGCCCCCAGGGTCTTTACCAAGGGGCTGACCCTGGTGTTGGCAGGGGGATTTCGGTACTGGGATACCTGGACGATCTATTGAGGGCGGACTCTCATTCAGCCCTGTTGATCAACTTAACGATCATTGTACGGACTCTGCAAGAGTTCAGTTGGAACATCAATTTAAAAAAATCTGCCCTGATACCTTCATTAAGACTGGATTATCTGGCCCTGACTCTGGATTCTGCTTTGGTGAGGGTCTTTCTTCCTCCACACAAGTTTCAGGGGGCGCTGCTCTTGCTGTTGGCAAGCAATCTGTGCTCTCTGCGGACTTGCATGCCTTGGGTCTGATGGTGTCAACCTTCGAGGCGGTTCTCTTTGCTGAGTTCCACTTGAGACCCTTTCAAAGGGAGATTCTCGTCAAATGGACCAAGATCCAAAGTTCTAGGACACTTTGATTCGGTTGAGTAACACAAAGGCTGCTTTACTATGGTGGCTTCACTCGTTTGCACTACGCCTGGGCAAGTCCTTCCTTCCGTTGTATTGGACGGTGGTAACCACGGACGCCTGCCTGCCAGGCTGGGGAGGAGTGCTGGGGAAGTTCTTCGCCCAGGGGTCCTGGACAGTAGAAGAGTCCAAAACTTCCAATAAAATATTTTGGAGCTCAGAGCGATAAAGC
Organism: Pelophylax lessonae; assembly: GCF_965119305.1. Taxonomy (NCBI): domain Eukaryota; kingdom Metazoa; phylum Chordata; class Amphibia; order Anura; family Ranidae; genus Pelophylax; species Pelophylax lessonae. The sequence continues at coordinate 348,317,198 of NC_138770.1, forward strand.
TTTGCCTGAGCCACTGGACAAATTGGACAAAAGATGGCGGCCCGGGGGGTGGCTGAGATCCTGGATTGGGTGGAAAAAGTTTGTTCCAGCCCTACTGGCTGTGCACATCCCAGGTGTGGAGAATTGGCAGGCGGATTACCTGAGTCGTCAAGTGTTGGATTAGGGGGAGTGGTCCCTACACCCGCAGGTGTTTTCATCTCCTGTGTGTCCAGTGGGGGGACACTCGACGTAGACCTGTTTTCTTCTCGACTCAAGAAGGTTCAGAGGTTTGTAGCCAGGTCTCGGGATCCTCTGGTCGACACCACAGACTCACTTGTGGCTCCTTGGAGTCGGTATCAGATGATTTATGCATTCCCTTCACTAAAACTTCTGCCGAGGCTTCTTGGCAGGATAGAAGTGGAAGGGGTTTCGGTCGTTCTGGTGGCCCTAGACTGGCCTCGCCGATCTTGGTACGCAGACCTGATAAGGTTGGTCACTGATGCTACCTGGAGACTTCCTCTCGGGATAGATCTGCACACTCAAGGACCGATCTTCCATCCTGCTTTACAGTCGCTGGCTTTAACGGCGTGGCTGTTGAAAGCCAGGTATTGAAGTGTAGCACTACTCCCTTGGGAACTGCTGGTTACGGGTTCCCTTGGGTTACCATTAGCAACAACACAACAGTTCAACATTCCCCGAATAATTTTTTTGGCTCAGTCAGGAAACAGTCCAGGAGCTTTGGTTTTTGTGTTTTTATTGAGAACTTGGATGGGAGAAGGGAATGAGTGGGATACTACAACTTGAATAACTATGCACAATTAGCTGGGATGACTGATTAAGCACTATATAATGCTAGTCACGGCTAGGCCGCTGCTTCACCTTGTCATAAGTATTGAAATGGAATGGAGTGAACTTCCTGAGGTAAACTGTATTGTACTGCAGAACACTCTTCAGGGCCCTTCCTGGCACCCACTTTGTTCCTATTCTTCAGGGTCAAATTACACGGCACCCTCTTCCTGTGTGAGCTAGCTCCTTGATCCCCTGACTTCTCTGGAGTGGTTCCCTTTCCTAGGCAGACCCTGTGGCAAATCCCCTAGTACTCACGACACTGTTTTTCCTGAGAGACTCCACTGTCAACACACTGGATCCTCTGCAGCTCAGCTCCACACCCGGCTCACCAGGCCGACTGCCTGAACCGCTTTCATCACACTGCAGGAGGAGAGACCAGCTGTCTGCCTCCTCCTGGGACTCTGCGTTCCGCCAAAGATGCCCTGTCACATGTCCCCTCTGTATTTATTGTCAATCCCAGGATGCATTGCAGGAATGCCCTCCCACTGGGACTGCCATAAAATGTCACTGGCTGGGTTTCCTCCACTGTCCAACAAGCCCCCTCATTGGATACAGTGGGGACAGTCCCTCAGACCCAGTGAATCACACCTGGAAACATGTGACAGGCAAACTAACAGATTAGGCTCCCCAGATAAGCAGCAGGAGCAACAGATGCTTTTACCTAGCACCTACCTAAGAGGGTGCTACAGAAGGATAGAGGTCTTTCTGATTCAGTGATTCCTACACTACTGAAGGCCAAGAAGATATATATATCGTACGTAAAAATCGTACATTTCATGGTGTGAATCATTGAAGGTGCACCGTCACAGCTTGTTCTCGGTGGCTAGGGTTCTGACTTCTTCAAAAAGGTGTTGAGCAGAGGTTGGCTTTGGTCGCTATCAAACGACAAGTGTCGGCTCTGGCTATGTTTTTCCAAAGCCCTTTAGCTACGCATGCCGATTCGCACTTTTATTTAGAAGGCTCCCCCGAGGCGATCCCTCCTACCTCAGTGGGATCTGAATTTGGTATTATCTGTTCTTCAAAAACCTCCCTTTGAGAACATTAGGGAGATTCCTCTGCTTGCCATGTCTCAGAAGGTTGCCTTTTTGGTGGCTAATACTTTTGCCCGCAGAGTATCTGAATTGGCGGCGTTTTCCTGCCACTCACCTTATCTGGTGGTCCACAGCAAAAAAGTGGTACTCCAACCTAATCAGTTGTTTCTTCCTAAGGGGGTTTTTGATTTTCATCTGAATGAAGACATTGTGCTGCCTTCACTCTGTCCCTGGCCCAAGCATCCCAAGGAATTTGCCTTGCATTCTTTTGATGTGGTTCGGGCAATCAGGGTTACCTGGAGGCCACTGAGTCTTTTAGAAAATCAGACACTCTTTTCGTCCTTACTGAAGGACCTCGTAAAGGATTTACTGCGTCTGCTGCGACCATATCCAAATGGATCAGGCATTTGGTAGTTCAGGCTTATTCACTGAAGGGTCAGGTTCCTCCTTTCACAGTGAAGGCACATTCTACTAGAGCGCTGAGTGCTTGTTGGGCTTTTTGCCATCAGGCGTCAGTGCTGCAAGTTTGCAAGGCGGCAAATTGGTCGTCTGTGCATACCTTCACAAAATTCTTCAAAGTAGATGTGTTGGCATCTTCGGATGCTTCCTTTGGCCACAAGGTTTTGCAGGCTGCTGTTTAAAGAGAATATTTTTTTGTTTGAGGGTGTATGTTTTTTCTAGGTGAGCTCCAGTTCCTGGTTGAACTCCATGTTACCTGGTTGGCTAGGTTTAGCCTTTTGGGAATTGCACCATCTTGCATTGTTCCCCCCTCATAATTATACTGCTTTGGGACACCCCATTGGTCTTAAGAAGATGGAGCTGCTTCTCTCAATGAACGATAGAGAGAGCTGGATTTTCGTAAGAACTTACTGTAAAATCCTTTTCTCTGAAGTTCATGGACAGACGCAGCACCCGCCCCTCTACTTCTGAGTGTATGGGTTTTTTTGTCTTCTAAACACCGCTTGCAACAAAACTGCAGGCTGAAGCAGAGTGTGTGGGGTTATGCCTGCAGGGACAGCCCCATAGGCCTGGTAAGTTTTTTTCCTGCCTAGTGCCTCTTCCTGATAGGAGAAGCATAACCCATTGGTCTAAAGATGATGGAGCTGCGTCTGTCGAACTTGAGAGGAAAGGACTTTTTACGGTGAGTTCTTACAAAAAATCAATTTTTTGCTATAAAATTTCATAATATATATATATATATATATATATATATATATATATATATAGTATGTGTGTGTGTATTAGAGAGAGAGATATATGCACACACAGTATCTCACAAAAGTGAGTACACCCCTGACAATAATTGTTAATATTTAATTATATATTTTCATTTGACAACACTGCAGAAATGACACTCTGCTACAATGTAAAGTAGGGAGTGCATCGCTTGTATAAAAGTATAAATTTGCTGTCCACTCAACCTAACCCAACACACAGCCATTAATGTCTAAACCACTGGCAACAAATGTGAGTACAGCCGTAAGTGGAAATTTCCAAATTGGGCCCAATTAGCCATTTCCCCTCCCCGGTGTCATGTGACTCGTTAGTGTTACAGGGTCTCAGGTGTGAATGTGGAGCAGGTCTGTTAAATTTTGTGTTGTTGCTCTCGGTCTCATACTGGTCGCTGGAAGTACAACATGACACCTCATGGCAAAGAACTCTTTGTATCTGAAAAAAAGAACTGTTGCTCTGCATAAAGATGGCCTAGGCCAGTGATGGCGAACCTTGACACCCCAGATGTTTTGGAACTACATTTCCCATGATGCTAAACTACACTGCAGAGTGCATTAGCATCATAAGAAATGTAGTTCCAAAACATCTGGGGTGCCAAGGTTTGCCATCACTGGCCTAGGCTATAAGATTGCCAAGACCCTGAAACTGCAGCTGCAGCACGCTGGCCAAGACCATACAGTGGTTTAACAGGACAGGTTCCACTCAGAACAGGCCTTGCCATGGTCTACTAAAGAAGTTGAGTGCACATGCTCAGCATCATATCCAGAGGTTGTCTTTGGGAAATAGATGTACAGTGGGTACGGAAAGTATTCAGACCCCCTTAAATTTTTCACTCTTTGTTATATTGCAGCCATTTGCTAAAATCATTTAAGTTCATTCTTCTTCCTCATGAATGTACACATAGCACCCCATACTGACAGAAAAACACAGAATTGTTGACATTGTTGCAGATTTATTAAAAAAGAAAAACTGAAATATCACATGGTCCTAAGTATTCAGACCCTTTGCTCAGTATTTAGTAGAAGCCCCCTTTTGATCGAATACAGCCAGGAGTCTTTTTGGGAAAGATGCAACAAGTCTTTCACACCTGGATTTGGGGATCCTCTGCCCTTCCTCCTTGCAGATCCTCTCCAGTTCTGTCAGGTTGGATGGTAAACGTTGGTGGACAGCCATTTTTAGGTCTCTCCAGAGATGCTCAATCGGGTTTAAGTCAGGGCTCTGGCTGGGCCATTCAAGAACAGTCACGGAGTTGTTGTGAAGCCACTCCTTTGTTATTTTAGCTGTGTGCTTAGGGTCATTGTCTTGTTGGAAGGTAAACCTTCGGCCCAGTCTGAGGTCCAGAGCACTCTGGAGAAGGTTTTTGTCCAGGATATCCCTGTACTTGGCCGCATTCATCTTTCCTCGATTGCAACCAGTCGTCCTGTCCCTGCAGCTGAAAAACACCCCCACAGCATGATGCTGCCACCACCATGCTTCACTGTTGGGACTGTATTGGACAGGTGATAAGCAGTGCCTGGTTTTCTCCACACATACCGCTTAGAATTAAGGCCAAAAAGTTCTATTTTGGTCTCATCAGACCAGAGAATCTTATTTCTCACCATCTTGGAGTCCTTCAGGTGTTTTTTAGCAAACTCCATGCGGGCTTTCATGTGTCTTACACTGAGGAGAGGCTTCCGTCGGGCCACTCTGCCATAAAGCCCCGACTGGTGGAGGGCTGCAGTGATGGTTGACTTTCTACAACTTTCTCCCATCTCCTGACTGCATCTCTGGAGCTCAGCCACAGTGATCTTTGGGTTCTTCTTTACCTCTCTCACCAAGGCTCTTCTCCCCCGATAGCTCAGTTTGGCCGGACGGCCAGCTCTAGGAAGGGTTCTGGTCGTCCCAAACGTCTTCCATTTGAGGATTATGGAGGCCACTGTGCTCTTAGGAACCTTAAGTGCAGCAGAAATCTTTTTGTAACCTTGGCCAGATCTGTGCCTTGCCACAATTCTGTCTCTGAGCTCTTCAGGCAGTTCCTTTGACCTCATGATTCTCATTTGCTCTGACATGCATTGTGATCTGGAAGGTCTTGTATAGACAGGTGTGTGGCTTTCCTAATCAAGTCCAATCAGTATAATCAAACACAGCTGGACTCAAATGAAGGTGTAGAACCATCTCAAGGATGATCAGAAGAAATGGAAAGCACCTGAGTTAAATATGAGTGTCACAGCAAAGGGTCTGAATACTTAGGACCATGTGATATTTCAGTTTTTCTTTTTTAATAAATCTGCAACAATGTCAACAATTCTGTGTTTTTCTGTCAGTATGGGGTGCTATGTGTACATTCATGAGGAAGAAGAATGAACTTAAATGATTTTAGCAAATGGCTGCAATATAACAAAGAGTAAAAAATTTAAGGGGGTCTGAATACTTTCCGTACCCACTGTATGATTGCTGCCAGCATTGCTGCAGAGGTTGAAGGGGTGGGAGGGTCAGCCTGTCAGTGCTCAGACCATATGCCACACAGTGCACCAAATTAGTCTGCATGTCTGTCGTCCCAGAAGGAAGCCTCTTCTAAAGACGATCCTCAAGAAAGCCCGCAAACAGTTTGCTGAAGACAAGCAGACTAAGGACATGGATTGCTGGAACCATGTCCTGTGGTCTGAGGAGACCAACATAAACGTATTTGGTTCAGAAGTGTGTGTGGCAGCACCCAGGTGAGGCGTACAAAGACAAGTAAGTGTTGCCTACAGTCAAGCATGGTGGTGGGAGTGTCATGGTTTGGGGCTGCAGGAGTGGTGCCGGCACTGTGGAGCTACAGTTCATTGAGGGAACCATGAATGCCAACATGTACTGTGATATACTGTTAGCTCAAATCTCGTCAGGAGGCAATCACGATGATATACAGCCCTTCAGTTGCTAACCCCCCCTAGATAGTGAATTTCCCCTCATTCGGCCGGGAGTTATGACGACACATAGCACTCAAACTTAGCGCAGTTACAACTGATTTTATTACAAGTTTAGCTCATATTTAAGGCACGTTTGAGCGGGAAAAAACTGCTTTAACTGGTTTACAATTTACTGGTCAATTTGACAATAGAACATGTCTCACAGAAACTGTACATGAAAGGCTTTTGTTTCCCTATGCATTTGTGTCAATATGAGGTGTTTTGTTGTAGAGTCGGTCCGTCTGTGTTCAGCTTGTCTGTGTTAATGTAAGCAATTGTCAATTGTTTATGGGTAGTGTCAGTAATCTCTATGCAAAATGTCTTGTAATCTAAATGCAAAATATCCAACTGTCAAGTGTTCAAATGAATGAATGGAAAGGTGGTTTGACATGTCGTCTAAATGCAAAATACAGCTGTCTGATGTCCAAGGTTGTTATGAATGTCAGTCTGGATCGTTACCATGCAAATGCAAGGGCCCATATTTCATCATAGAATGGGCATAAGCTGAAATATATATGAAATGTAATAAGGCATGTTAATACAATCTTTCATATACTGAAGCAGAGCATGATCCCCTCCCTTCGGAGACTGGGCCGCAGGGCAGTATTCCAACATAACGACCCCAAACACACCCGATGGACTGGCCAAGCATGTCTCCAGACCTAAACCCTATTGAGCATCTGTGGGGCATCCTCAAATGGAAGGTGGAGGAGCCCAAGGTCTCTAACATCCACCAGCTCCATGATGTCATCATGGAGGAGTGGAAGAGGACTCCAGTGGCAACCTGTGAAGCTCTGGTGAACTCCATGCCAAAGAGGGTTAAGGCAGTGCTTAAAAATAATGGTTGACACTTTGGGCCCAATTTGGACATTTTAACTTGGGGGTGTATTCACTTTAGTTGCCAGCGGTTTAGACATTAATGGCTGTGTGGAGTAAATTTTGAGGGGACAGTAAATTTACACTGTTAAACAAGCCATGCACTCACTACTTCACATTGTAGCAAAGTGTCATTTCTTCAGTGTTGACACATGAAAAGATATAATATATTTACAAAAATGTGAGGGGTGTACTCAACTCTGTGTGTGTATGTATATGTGTGTGTGTGTATATGTGTGTGTATGTGTATATATATATAATATATACACACACACAGTGGGGAGAACAAGTATTTGATAAACTGCCAATTTTTTTGCAGGTTTTCCTACTTGCAAAGCATGTAGAGGTCTGTAATTTTTATCATAGGTACTATTCAACTGTGAGAGACGGAATCTAAAATCCAGAAAATCACATTGTATGATTTTTAAATAATGAATTTGCATTTTATTGCATGACAAGATTTTGATACATCAGAAAAGCAATTAATTGGTACAGAAACCTTTGTTTGCAATTACAGAGATCATATGTTTCCTGTAGTTCTTGACCAGGTTTGCACACAATGCAGCAGGGATTTTGGCCCACTCCTCCATACAGAGCTTCTCCAGATCCTTCAGGTTTTGGGGCTGTCGCTGGGCAATACAGACTTTCAGCTCCCTCCAAAGATTTTCTATTGGGTTCAGGTCTGGAGACTGGCTAGGCCACTCCGACTTTGAGATGCCTCTTACGGAGCCACTCCTTAGTTGCCCTGGCTGTGTGTTTCGGGTTGTTGTCATGCTGGAAGACGACCCATCTTCAATGCTCTTACTGAGGGCAGGAGGTTGTCGGCCAAGATCTTGCGATACATGGCCCCATCCATCCTCCCCTCAATACGGTGCAGTCGTCCTGTCCCCTTTGCAGAAAAGCATCCCCACAGAATGTTTCCACCTCCATGCTTTGACCTCTACATACTTTGTAAGTAGGAAAACCTGCAAAATCGGCAGTGTATCAAATACATGTTCTCCCCACTGTACATAATAACTTTCATTCATTGAGGGACACAGCTCCTAATTCTTCTTAACCATTGGGTCTTACTGCTCCTTACAGGATTAGGAGGCTAGGCAGGAAAATGCTTGATTATGCCTATGGGCAGTCTTGGGGTATACACCCACTCTCAGCTATAGGCAATCCATTTGTCAGGACCTAGTTCCTTGCTGGTATCTCTGGTCCTGGCAGTTTTTTCATTTGAAATTTAATTTTTGTTTCTCTTTTTATTTTGTTCTTGTGAGAACTGCAATCAAGTGCAGGACTGGGTGACAAACTGGATACTATAGATCCTTAGGGTCCACCCAGTTTGGCCAGCGAGCACGTGCAGACAACAGCTCTGCGCTAGGTCAGCCGCAACATATCCCCACTGAACTGGGGCTGGCCAGCGAGTTAAAACGTCTCGCGAGGGCGCATACAAACTGGTTTTGGCCTGATTCGCAGCGTTTCCTCCTGGCCGACAGCACCCACCACGATGGAGCGGTGTTCTGTTCCTGGTACGGTAAGTAGCTGCCCCCCCCACCTGTGGAGGGTTTTGGGGTGGAAGTGGGCCCCTTCCTGGGATGTTTGGACCCCTGGGTTCCCCTCCTTTCCCCCCAGCCCCTCTAAATTTTCGGTCATTTATTGCGTCTTTATTGGCTGTTGCTATATGCTCTTAGGGGGGCTGGTTGGAGTTTCTGCTGACCGGGTACTCCTGGTATGCAACGTGGGGGTCTAGAAGGGTTCTCTGCCATCCTGGGGGTTGGTGACTGGGGCAGGGATGTCCTCTGGGCTCCCTGCGGTGGTTGGGCTGGGGGAGCGGATAGTTTAGCATCTGCGGGCCTTGTGGCCGGATCCAGCTGCGACTTTGCGGCCTACTACTCGGAAACTACGAGAGGCGGTCCATGTGAGCGTGGCTGAAGCCACTGCCTCCCGTTTGAGCATCCGCCTTCCCCTCCGCTGCCCCTGGGTGGTCGGCTCCACTGGCGGCTGAGCTCCCTCAAAAATTTAGGCTGTAGCCGGGTCAGGTGCGGCCCTTGGGGAGCGGCTCCAGTGCATGTAGCTGAAGTCCCCACTCTTCCCTTGGGCTTCTACCAGGCTGAGGAACCGTGCATTTGCGGCTGGGCCCCCACAAAAATTTAGGCTGTGGCTTGCGGCCTGCTGGGCCATATGGTCAGCTTGGCACCTCCCTTGGACCGGGTGGCGCTGTGGGGGCACTTCATTTTTAATGAGTCTTACCGCCATTATTGTGTGGGGCAACTGCCTTGTTTTAGCGAGGGTACCCTGCCTGTGCGTCCACATCACGGCGTTTGGGCCCCCTTTTAAGGGGGCTATGTCCTCTATGGAGGGTGACTCCCTTGGTTTTTTTTTTTTTTTTCAGGGTCCAGGGTCAATAGGTGGTCCATTTGTGGACCCTTGGCCGGGGTCTCCCTGCGGGATCGCAGTCGGCAGCCTCCCCTGATATGTTTTCGGGGTGAGGTCAGTATATAGCGACCCTACTAGGTCTGCGTCCACGCACCTCGGGTACTCGGATAGTGAGGATGATTCCTCTGCTCCTCTAGCATTACTTAAATAGGCGCTGGTGGATGCACTTTGTGTCAGTGCGCAGAAGGTTGTGGCTGATGCCGCGTCTGAGGCACCGGGAACCTTTTGACACCCACAGACCCTGCAAAGTGGCGAGGGTGTTCCTCTTTCTGCTTACCTTGACAACTTATCACAAAACAGTGGGGTTGTCCAAAACGCAATGGTTACTTTTGCGTTTTTTGCTTGCGGTATCCTTATGAGGATTTACTGCGTTAAAGGTGGACACCCCCCGGTTTGCAGGTCAAATTGGGTTACCTTCATCCTGGTTGAGGAGTCCCCACCTTTACAAGTCCAACTAATAGGAGGGCGAATGCTCTGGCCCGCCATATGTGCACTGGGGCTGGTTTGGCAATTAGGCCGGTAATTACTATTGCCCTGGTGTCGCAAACTCTGACCAAGTGGGCTAAGCATTTACGCTGGGACCTGGAAGAACTTCCCCCTGTCTTTGCGGAGCTGGCGGACCGGTTGGTCCAGGGGCTGCAGCTTGTCTGTGATTTCCCTTTGGATGCGGCTCCTTTGATTTCTAAACTGTCTGTATTAGCAGTGGTCTTTCGGCGTATTGTCTGGCTGAAATGCTAGTCAGTGGGCTAGCATTCTAAGAAGGCCTTATTTGATCTCCCTGTTGTAGGGGATCCCCGGTTTAGAGCCTCCTCGGATGATATCGTTAAGTGTCTCACGGGGGGAAGAGTACTCTACTTCTGCAGGCTATCAAGGGCAAGGAGCCCCGTCGTAGATGTGGGCCAGTCTCAGCTGCTAAGCAGCCTTTTTGCTTCTCAGGGTCTCAAGACAAGGGATCAAAAGTCAGGGCCTCAACCAGAGGTTCCAGGAGGACCTGGTCTGGCAAGCTACGAGCAGGCTCTTCCAGACCTGTGGAAAAGGCTGCCTCTGCATGAAGGGGCGTCCTCACCCATATCTGGGGTGGGGGGGGGGGTGTCTTCCCTGGTTTCCTGATCCATGGACCTCCCTGGTACAGGTCAATTGGGTCCACTAAGTTATTAGTCAGGCTACAAGATTGAGTTTGGTATTGTACCCCGGAAAGGTTTTTTCCCTTCCAACCTGCACTTGTTCCCAGATTGCTTCTGGGGTCTCTGTGGGGCAGTGCAAGACTTGTTACTCCAAAGGGTAATTGTTCCAGGTCTGACTTCAGAACGTTTTCAGGGGTTTTTACTCAAACCTCTTTACAGTCCCCAGGAAGAAAGGCAAGGTACGTCCAATTCTGGACCTCAAGGTGCTAAGCTGCTTTGTGCTAGTACAGAATTTCCGCATGGAGTCCATTCACATGGTAGTGGCGTCCCTACTTCAGGGGGATTTCTTCTCGCTTCTATCGACATCTAGGACGTCCAGCTGCACATTCTTATATGTGTTGGTCGCTAGCGCTTCCTCCGTTTTGCAGTGAACGAGGAGCATTTTCAGTTTGTGGTGGTGACCTTTGGTCTCACCTCCACACCTCGGGTCTTCACAGGAGTGTTGGCCCCGGTGCTGGCATTGTTTGAATCAGGAGGGGATTGCGATACTGGGGTACCTGGACGATCATCTTCTGCGAGCAGAGTCTTCGACTGCTTTGATGGACTACTGGAAATTGCTCTGCAAACTCTGAGGGAGTTCGGTTGGATCCTGAACACTCAGGTGTCTAATTTGGTTCTGTCCACAAAAACTGGACTATCTGGGTCTGACTCTGGACTCTGCCTCAGCCAGAGTGTTTCTTGCTCGAGAAAAACTCCAGACATTGTAGGAGGCTCTTCAGCTTCTGCTGTTTAGCAGACGGTCATCCCTCCGGGCTTGCATGCGATTGCTGGGTCTGATGGTGTCCACCCTTGAGGCGATCTGTTTGCACAGTTCCACACAAGATCTCTGCTAAAGAGATTCTGGTGAAATGGGTCAAGGATCCACGGTCTCTAGCGGTGGCTTCGCCCTCCGTTACTTTTGACAAGGAAAATCCTTCTTTCCCTGTACTGGACAGTTGTCTCCACGGGTGGGGAGGCGTCCTCAGCACAGACGTACTCAGGGCGTCTGGACTCTGGCAGAGCCCAGACTGCCGATTTTGTGTACTGGAACTCTGAGCGATCACACTGTCTGGCTTATTAGACGATCATCTTCAGGGATGTCCAGTACAAATTATTTTGGACAATGGCACGGCCGTGGTCTATGTCAACCAGCAAGGGGACACAAGAAATGTCCTTGGCAGCTTGGTATGTAGCCGGCATTCTAAGGTGGGCTGACTAAATTGTTCCAGCCCCCTCAAACTTCTGCCATGACTCCTGAGATTCAGGCAGAAGGGATTACGGTCATTCTAGTGGCTCCAGACTGGCCTTGCCGGTCTTGGTATGTCCATCTGGTACGACTGGTCATCAATGTTTCTTGGGGACTTCCTCTCAGGGAGGATCTGCTATCCCAAGGACCAATCTTTCATCCTGCTTTACAGTTGCTCTCTTTAATTGCTTGACTGTTGAACGCCAGGTGCTGAAGGATGGAGTATTTTTTGAATAGGTGATTCCTACGCTGTTAAAAGCTAGGAAATCTGCCTCTTGAAAGATCTACCATTGTATGTGGAAGACATAAATTGCGTGGTGTGAGTCTCTTGGGGTTTATCATCGCTTCTTCTCGGTGCATCAGATCTTAACCTTCCTTCAAGGGGGGGTCGGTTGAACAGAAATTGGCCTCGAGTACCATCAAGGGCCAGGTATTGGGTTATCGCGGTCTTTTTCCTATGACCTTTGGCCACACACTCCCTGGTGCGTACCTTTTTCTTTAGGGTGTCTGACGTCTAGTTCTTTTAGTGCGGGCTCCGTTGCCACCCTGGGATCTTAATGTGGTGCTTTCAGCTCTACTGAAGCTTCTCTCAACCTCACAAAGAGTTGTCCGCTTCTTCTGTGACCATTTCCACATGGATCAGATGGTGGTTCAGGCCTTTTGTGTCAGGGGTCCGGTTCCTCCTTTCCCTGTTTAGTTGCACTCTACTAAAGTGGTTAGTGTCTCCTGGGCTTTCCATCTTCAAGCGCCAGTGACGCAGGTTTGCAAGGCGGCCACCTGGGCGTCCGTGCACACTTTTACAAAGTTTTTTGTAAAGTGCTTGTGTTGGCATCTGCAGATGCTTCTTTGGGCTGCAGTGTTTTACTGGCTGCTGGTTAGAGGACCTGGTCCTCCTTGGGTGTATTTTTTTTCAGGTGAGCTCCAGTTGTTTATGGTTGAGCTCTGTTATCTGGTTGGCTGTGGTTAGCCTTGGGAATTTTTTTTCTGATGTTTTCCCACCCCTCATATTTAACACTGCTTTGGGACATCCCAATGGTTAAGAAGAATCAGGAGCTGTGTCCGTTAATGAACGAAAGAGAAAATGGGATTTCTGACTTACCGTAAAATCCATTTCTCGGTTCATTGACAGACACAGCACCCACCCCTCTGTGGAGTTGGCTTTCTTCGGACACTGCTTGTAAGTGCCTATAGCTGAGAGTGGGTGTATACCCCCTGAGACTGCCCATAAACGTTGTCCAGCTTTTTCCTGTCTGGTGTCCTACTCCTGTAGGGGGCAGTATAAGCCAATGGTTAAGAAGAATCAGGAGCTGTGTCCGTTAATGAACATGAGAGAAATGGATTTTACGGTAAGTCAAAAATCCCATTATATTTTTTTAACAGAGACCCTAGAGACTAAAATGGCAGTCGTTGCAATATTTTGTCATGTCACACTGTATTTGTGCAGTGGTCTTTCAAACGCAGTATTTTTTGGAAATCATACACTTCAATTACAGAAAAACAAATATGAAACAGTAAAGTTAGCCCAATTTTTTTTGTATAATGTGAAAGATGTTGCACCGAGTAAATATATACTGAACATGTCATGCTTTAAAATTGCACACTCGTGGAATGATGACAAATTATGGTACTTTAATTACTACTCATGTGCGAGCTCACGGGGACAGGGGCGCTTTAAATATATATATATATATATATATATATATATATATATATATATATATATATATATATATATAGTATATATATTTTTTTAACAAATTTTCTTTCTTTTTTTTTTTTTTTTTAATTGATCACTTTTTTTGCTGTCACAAGCAAGGTACTCTTTATGGAGGGATTGGGGTCTAAAAGACCCCAGACCCCTCCACTTCAAAGTATTAAAAATGCAGAAATCTCCATTTTTAAATACTGACTTTCTTTTTTTTCTCCTGCGTTCTGACAGTTGTAGCCCATTCCTTATACCTTCACGAGTCGGTAATGGTGCCCTCTGCAGAAGTAAGCTAGGCAGTGAAAGGTTAATAAAAAAAACTTCACACTGAGAGACACCTCTAGGGGGCCGTCCCTCAGCCATTATCCTGACACAGTGAGCACTGTTCTCCACTTTTTTATGCTGCTTAGCGTCAGGAATAGCTCTAGGTCTTACCAGCTGGGACCTATGTCTTAGTTCTTTTTGTTTTTTTCTTTAACCACCTCAATACCGGCCCATAGTACATATACGTCCTGAGTTTAAAGCTAAATGCCGGTGTTATGGCAGCAGATAGCTGCCATAACCCTGGTATTCTTTTAAACTGCAGGCGATGGGCTTTCCGATAAGGGTTGTCCCAGCGGCGGATTCGATGCGAGATCACCCTCCGGGATGGCGGAAGGGGTGCCTCCCGCCGCGTCCCGGTCCTTTTCCCCGCTTACCGGACCCGCCTGCAGCGGGGAAAGCGATCGGGTCCCGTATCCTCACAGACAGGATGTCGAGTGAGGGCAAGCTTGCCCTCACTCGACTCTATTGTCTTGGAGGACCGAGCAACCCGCTTAAAGGTCCCCCCTTTTTTTTTTTTTTTTTTTTTGTCTTTTTTTTTTTTTTTTTTGTCTTTTTTTTTTTTTTTTCCCTTTCTATCTTTATTAGTGTACTTGTGAGATCTGAGGACTTTTTGACCCCAGATCTCACAAAAAAAGAGGTCCTGTGGTGCCTATTTCTATTACAAGGAATGTTTACATTCCTTGTATTAGAAATAAAAATTATCAATTTTTTTTTTTTTTTTTTAAAACGGTGTAAAAATAATAAATAAAATAAATAGTAAAAAAATTAAAGCATCCTGACCCCGTTAGCTCGCGCGCAGAAGCGAACACACACGGAAACCCCGCCCACATATGTGAACGGTGTTCAAACCACACATGTGAGGTATCGCCGCGATCGTTAGAGCGAGAGCAATAATTTGAGCCCCAGGCCTCCTCTGTAACTCTAAGATGGCCACCTGTAGAAATTTTTAAAGTGTCGCCTATGGGGATTTTTAAGTACCAAAGTTCGTCGCCATTCCGTGAGCGTGCTCAATTTTGAAGCATGACATGTTGGGTATCTATTTACTCAGCGTAACATTATCTTTCACATTATGGAAAAAAATTGGGCTAACTTTACTGGATTCTTATTTTTTAATTCAAAAAAGTGATTTTTTTTCCCAAAAAAATTGCGTTTGGAAGACCGCTGCGCAAATACGATGTGATAAAAAATATTACAATAATCTCCATTTTATTCTCTAGGGTCTCTGCTAAAAAAAAATATATAATGTTTGGGGGTTCTAAATAGTTTTCTAGCAAAAACAACTGATTTTAGCTTATAAACACCAAATGTCAAAAATAGCCCTTTCTTTGAAAAAGTCTTATTTCTCTTTAACTCACTATCGCTAGTTAGTCAGGAGGATCCCTGGAGAACTACAAGCAATAGCAGAGCTGGGCCTCGCACTGGATAATCTAGATCCTTATGGAGTCCCAGCCTGCCAACGAGCATCGCAGGTCATTGGTGCTCCCAGGCCTCGCAACGACCGTGCCCCTGAGGACGGGGAAGAGCCTGCAGAGATCCATCTTCGCCAGGATGTCTCAACTTCGGAACGCCGTGTGTTGCTAGCATCCCTTCCTGGCTGACGACACCCCTGCTCAGGGTAGGAGGTGTTCCGTATCGGAGCGGAGCCCGTTATCCGTGGAATGGTGAGTGATGCTACCCCCATGTCCCTGGGACAGTTGTCCGTGGGGTGTTATGTGGGCCCACTCCTGGGGGATGGCAGAAAAAGGTGGTCTCTGTGGTATCCCCCCTCCTGGCTATTTTGTGCGGCCCCTACCTCCCTGCCCCCTGAGGGTGCGCACTGTGGTGTACACTGCTATGGATTGAGGGTGTGGGGGCTTAGTGCATTCTTGGGGGTATTTCTGAGGTTCCCCGCGGGGGCCAGCTCCTGGGTTTTACACTACCTTGGCACTGATCGCTCGGCCGCCATTTTGGGTGAGAGCAGGCTGTTTTGGCTTCTTTGTGTGGGCAGTAGCCATTTGTTCTGTCATTCTGGCGTCGGTTCGGGCGCCATCTTTACTATGGGCGGCCACCTAGTAAGGGCGGTGGCCATTTTGCGAGTGCTTCCTCCCATTTGTTTCTATTAGGTACCATATTACTGTGGCTTAGGGCATGCATCGGCCTCTAGTGCATGAGGTCACTTCCTTTTTCACTTCACTGCAGCAGCGTGTGTGGAGGTCTGGGCAAGTACACTGTGGGGTGATTTTTGGCTGTTTTTTCGGGCATTTTCCTGCAAAACTGTTCTTTCTCTGTGGCTATAGCTGTTTTTAAGGGGTCTCCACCGGCGGTGCAGATTTGCGGTGTGGACCGCGGGAACCGCCGTTTTAAAGGGCCAGTGTCCCCAAAAATATTTTATTTATTTTTATTGCAAAATGGAGTCCCAGGATTACAAATTTCCCGCAGACCTGGTCGATGCTTCAGGAACCCCTGAATCCTCTTCCATGGCCTCCTTATTTGCTGCACTTGCGACTTTGGTGTCCAAGGTGGATCTGCTGATGTCTGAACGCACTACTAAAAAATGGCTGATGCCCTCTCAGTCTTCTGACTCAGAGCCTGATTTGGTTGCCTTGGACAACGCCCCCCCCCCCCCTGAGGGGTCCCAGTCCTCACATTCGGAAGGGGAGGAGGAGTCCTCTTCTACTGCGGCACAGAAATGCACTAGAGTGGATGCACTCATTGGCTCCGTCAGGGAGACTTTAAATATTGATGATGAGCCCACCAAGTCAGGTAAGCGGGCTTCCTTCAGGTCCCGCAAAGCACAGAAGTTGGGTCAGGTTTTTCCCTGCCCCGAGGAGTTTCACGACCAATGGCGTCGCATCAAGCATATGCTGGTGGTGCCTAAGCGGTTTAGATACTGCTATCCATTTTCGGATCCTGTGGACAATTGTTGGACGGTGTCACCAAACGTGGACCACACTGTTTCTAGGTTGAATATATCCACATTGATGCCTGTGGAGAACTCCCCGGTGTTCAGGGATCTGGCAGACAGGCACGTGGAGACGCTTTCCCGCCACATGTGCTTGGTGGCGGGCTCCCTGCTAAAGCCTGTGTTTGCTTCGGTGCTGGTTTCTGAAGCGGTCACGGAATGATCCAAGGTACTTAGGCGCACTTTAGTGGCGAAATCGGCTTCGCCGGCTGCCCTTGACATGGTGGATCAAATGGCCCAGGCTGTGATGTACCTGTGTGATGTGGCCTTGGACGAGGCTCCTTTGGTCACAAGGTTGTCTGTGGTTGGGGTCGCAATCCGTCCCATTATTTGACTAGAAAGTTTGTGGGCTGACCACACTTCCAAAAAGACAGTGTCTGATGTCCCTTTTGTGGGTAATCGCCTTTTTGGGGATACCTTGGATGAGTTGATCAAAGGGCGGGTCCTTCTTTCAAGGCTCATCGTGGGTCCTTTCGTGCCTCAGGGGCACAGGAAAAAAGGTAAATCCTTCAAGACTTCAGGTGGCCCCAGGAAGCCATGGTCCGGGAAACCCAAAGCCGGTCAGGCCGGTTCCGCAGCCCAGTCCTCCTCCGCCTGAAGGGACGCCCTCACCCATTGCAGGGGTTGAGGGACGTCTGCGTTACTTTCAGGAACCCTGGTCGTCCCAACCAGGGTTCACAAACTGATTTTTTTCAGGGTACGAGATCAGGTTTCGATCTCGCCCCACATACTGGTTCTTTCCATCAAATCTCTGTCTGAGTCCCGGTCGTTTAAGGGATCTCACAAGGGCGGCGCAAGATCTTCTCGCCCAAGGAGTCATTGTACCAGTCCCTCAGCGGGACAGGTTTTGCGGGTTCTATTCCAACCTGTTCAGGGTGCCCAGGAAGGAGGGCAAGGTGCGTCCATTTCTGGATCTAAAGTCACTAAACCGCTTTGTGCGGGTACAAAAGTTCCGGATGGAATCCATCTGGTCAGTGGTGGCATTGTTGAGTTCAGGGGACTTTCTGGCCTCCATCGACTTAACCACTTTAACCCCGCCCGCCGCTCCCGCTCGTTTGCCGGGGAGTTAGTGTGTGTGACCGGTGGCTCCAATGGCCACCGGCCACTCGAAATCTCCCGCAGCTGAGGGAGAAAGACAGACGGCTGATGTAAACACAGCCGTCTGTTATTCTCCCTGAAGTAATTACAGAGGCTATGTGATCCTGCTATATAGGATCGCATGTCTCTGTGATTACTTCACAAGCCACGCCGCTCCACAGTTAGAATCACGCCCCTAGGGACACGCTTAACCCACTGATCACCAGTAATGTTAACCCATTCCCTGCCAGTGTAATTTTTACAGTAACAGTGCATATTTATAGCTCTAGAAAAGATATGCGAGTCAGCGCTGCCTTCTTACTATAACAATATACGTGATAAGGATCTGCTCAATTTGATAAAGTGTTGGGTGCAAATCTAATAACCATCTAAATCAATCAATACATATACAATAATGAACTATAATAAATGTGTAAAAAATTCTTAAATTGCATAAAACAAGTGCTTGCTGTGCTTTCCAATAAATATATATCAAGATAAATAAATCAGTCCATCAATAGTGCCAAAAAGTGCTCCAGTGCGGTAATTCATATGCAAGGTGCTCCAGTGCGATAATTCACATCAGGTGCTGGTGCTCCCCTTGGGTGACCCCACTCCCTGGAAAGATGTAAATATTGTGCCTTATAATTGGGTATGTGATAGGCTTGGTGATCCCTCATTGATCAGGTATCCACTGGGTAGCTTGAAGTTCCACTGGCTATGTGTTCCTCATTTAAACAAAACAAGAATAGCCCGCCATGGTGAAGTATGTACTTAACAGTTTATTGTGACATAAAGAAAAACATTTATGCTGGCCATACACGCACAGAATTTCGGCCGTTTGCAGACTGAACGATTATTCGCCGGTCGAAAGAGAGTTGGCCACTAACTTACAGAATAAACTCTTTTACATAATCGTTTTCATGATCATAATGATCGTTCAATAACATGCACAATATGTCAGAATATTATTCTCGTTTCAATTTTACCATACACGTAACAACTTTTGTAGAAACAATACGTTTTCGCTATGGATCCATCGACATTAGCCGGGCACATGATCGAAATAGTCGGTAAACTTGTGTTCACTAACGGCCCAATTTTCGAACGATCTGTCCTAAAATAACCATTTTCGGACGAAATACTGTGCCTGTATGGCCTGCATTAGAGTTGCAGGTAAAAAATAGCAGTCAGGTCTGGTGGACGCTGCTCCTACAGCGTGCGTTCCACCGGCCGGAAGTAGTAGGGGACTGACGTCACACGCTCTGCCTCGCTAGACGCGGCGTTTCGTCCTATTGGGCGTTCTCAATAGCTGGCAGAGATAGCGTGTGTGTTGCTTAAATGTCTAAACACTCCTCCTCCTCATCTAATCTGTCTCCTCCCTCGTAACTGGAAGTGTGTGTGTGACCACGGCCCGGACGTGTGTAATTGGTATTACTCTGTGCCATTCCGGAATTGGCTTAATAATGCATAATATTGTTCCTTTATTAGGTAGTAGCTAAAAATTGATTTATGAATCTCTCTTGGTTCCTAGATAATCACAAATCTTTTCCTATTGTATATTTCCCAATACAATTTCATTGATAAATGGTGACATCTAGTGGGTAAAAATTAAAATTGCAATACAAATACATTCTTCTATTATACAATTACTAAAAATGGACTAAAATATACATTTCATTATAAATATGCCTACTTATCACAAAACACGAATTATTACTTGTTCGTGCAATTAGAAGTCCTGGATTTAATATCCCAAATAAGGAAAAAAATGTCATATTAAAATTATATAAAATAAATATGTGTGTTGTTTAAAAATCACTGATAAAACAGTTAATATCTATATCCACATTTAGACCTTTAGGTGTCATACTTCTCATTTTGTCTCTCCATTGTATGGACCTTATGTTGTAATATATTATTGAGTTCTTGCAATTAGGTCTGAAACAACTAATCGATTATGAAAATAGTTGTCAACTATTTTCGTAATCAATTAATCGGTCAGCTGATTAGTTGTCTTGCATACAGAATGCATTCTTTGTTTACATATCAGAAAATACAGTGCAACGCACATACAGCTCAGTACACCGTCCATACATGTATGTAGATGGCAGAGAACTTGTGAATGTGTGAGGAGCAATGCCTCATGGGAAATGTAGTCCTGGGCAAGAGAAGGAACCAAGTGATTCTAAAGGCAGAGTTTTTTTTTATTTTTTTTTACCTTGCTATATACCTTGTTTACAATCACTTTAAGGGCTCTGTGCAGGGGAGATCAGCATCTGAACCCAGAGAAGGTGGAGGATGATAGACTAGAGGTGATATAAAGCATTACAGTTACATTTAGAGTAAACGTTTACTAGTATACTAGTATTGTGCATTATATTTAAAATGTTTATATCCATGAAAAAGAGTCTCAGCTGTTAGTACTACTTTAATAAATAAATGAGGTTGAGCACCCCACCCCCCACACACACCTGTACTCTATGTCCACTATCAAGTAGATATAGGCGGAGTCCTTTGTAGTGCATTAGCACATCTATCCCAGCAAGGAGTGTTGTCTCCAAGGGTTAGAGAGGCTGGATTCACCCCTTTTTTATGGATAGTGTAGGACCCACTGATAATGGGGTACTTTGACGCAGTGGTGGGCTTGAGCACGATATGGCCATATGGTGGGACTAAATCCCCATTTTTATTTATGGATTGTCTCCATATTTGATAGTCATTTCTTTTGCATGTGTGCGCTATTCTTTTTTTAATATACATGTCGCTTGGTCCATAGCTGCACCGGCTTTAGATATACATGTTCAGGGTTTGCTCCCCCAATTTTTTGCTTGTTTAATAAATAAATGTTATTTTCCCCCCTCCACCCTTCATATAGCTTCATGTTTGACTCCCAGTTGAAATTTCTCTATCGCTCATTGACAGACGTAGTCCTCGGTGATACAGCACCTTCGGGTTATGTTGCCTCCACAGGAGTAGGACTAGACAGGAAATAAAATGCTCTGGCCACACCCTAGGGGCAGTCCCCGAGGGTATATCCTCTCTCTCTCTCTGCCACAGCAAATCAGTTTTTTTCTGTCTAGTCAGGAGTAAGGACCTAGATACCTTGCTGGGATCTTCGGTCCTGGCAGGATTTTTTTCTTAAAAAGATTTTTTAGACAGCTTTTTTCTCCAGTGTTCCTGTGAGATCTTCAAGCAAGAAAGCTGAACTGGGCGACGGGCTGGATGTTGAGATCCGGTGGTCACCCCAGTTCAGCCTACGAGCGCGTGCAGGCCATAGCTCCGCGCTGGGTCGGCCGCGACATAGTCCCACTGGAGGGACTGACCCCGCGAGTTAAACGTCTCGCTGAAACGCCAAGGACCATGAGTCACGGCGTCCGTATTGGTCGACAGCCCTCCCGCCCCGGTGGAGAGGGGTACTGTCAGGAGTTGGTGCCCGCCTGGTTCCGGTATGGTGAGTAGCATGTTCCCCCTTTTCCCCTGACGGGTCTTGTGGTGAACGCGGGCCCCTCTCTGTATGGTAAGGATGAGTTCCCCTCTATCCTATAACATGGCACAGATCCCCCTACTTTGAGTGTGATTTTATGTGCAAAAAGCCAGGAGGCTTGGTTTGGGAGCTGACAATCTAATTGTAAACATGTTAAAAAAGATTGTAATTAGTGGCAGTATGGGTATCTTACTGTGATAATATAAGTATCCTACCAGTCAGTAGCCACGGACATGTAGACTGCTTTCCTAGTCAAGTCTCCAGCGATAGCAGGCCTTCCGAACGGCCATGCGGTCCGCCAGGGCCGGTACCGCCGACCAGGCTAAATCCCCATGTAGAGAAGGTGTTGTGATGCTCTGCAGTCACGCCGCTATTCTGTACTTACCGCCGCCATTGTTTGCTAGATCGCACGAGGCCGCCATTTTGGCGTAGCCTCGTGTCTCCAGCATGGGGGCGGCCATGTTTGAGGTGATCCAAACACCTCGTGGAGCTAGGGGAGGCGCCGGAAGGCGTGCAGAGGGGCGGAGCCGCCTCCTTTCTTCCTGGGCAGCCAGCCAAAAGACTTCCTGTTTGTGAACACAGCGCTGTAACCTGTTGCAGTGAACTCTGAGCATCAAGTGGTGAGCCTGGGGGTCTATCTCTCTCTCTCTCTATCGATAGGGATCCCTAGCAGGTAACACTGAGGGGCTTTTGTGGCGCTGGGGGTCTGAAAAAAAAAAAAAAAAAAGTTTTTTATTTAAATTTGAATTGTATTTTCCGGGAAATTACTGGAATAATCATGGACCCTGCCACACAAATACCCCCACCTGTTTCCCTCGAGGGGGCCACGGGACCCGCCGGTGCACAGAGTATGGATGCATTTACAGCAGTTTTGGAGTCTTTGGTGGCTCGGGTGGAGGCAGCCTGTCAGGGACGGGGGTCAAGAAAGCGACCCCCGCCTACCCCTATATTATCTGACACCTCTGACTCAAATTCAGAGATGGTCACTGCAGCTGCAGGTCCCTCTGCAAGGGCTGTTATCTCAGGTAAAGCTCCCTCAGACAGTGAGGAAGGACGTTCTTTCTCCCGCTATAATTCAGGAAGAAGCATTGGTGGACGCACTAGTTGTGGCGGTGCGGGAAACCTTAAGACTTGAGGTTTCACCGGCAGAGGCAACTGAAACAGAGATTCCCTTTGGTACAAGCCCATTAAAACGGTGAAGGTTTTTCCTGTACCCAAGTGTTTTGGTAATAAAATTAAAGGAGAATGTGAGCATTCTAAGCGTACCTTTACTATTTCCAAGCGTATTGCTAGACGCTATCTGTTTGAGGAATCCATCATTAAGAAATGGACGGTACCACCAGTGGTGGATCCACCTATTTCCAGGCTGATTAAAGCCACGGTTATCCCAGTGGAGGACACTTCGTCCTTTAAGGATCCGGTGGATCGAAAGATGGAAGCGGAGTCCCGCACTATCTTCTCCCTGATAGGGTCAGCATTTAGACCAGTAATTGTTATTGGTCTAGTTTCCCAGACACTTACGGAATGGGCGAGATTGGTACGCCAAGACCTAAGGGGAAAAGATATCCCCCAGGGAACATCTGATTTGATGGAACAGATTATACAAGGGCTACAGTTTGTCTGTGACGCAGCCTTGGATGCTACCCCCCTATTAGGGCATGCATCTATGTCAGCGGTAATCCTCAGACGTGTGCTGTGGTTAAAATGCTGGTCAGCTGACCTAGGTTCCAAAAAGACCTTGACGAATCTCCCCTTTCAGGGGAATCGCCTATTTGGGGCCACCCTAGATGAAATTATTAAGGACGCCCCTGGGGGCAAGAGCACTTTCTTGCCACAGGCTGCTAAAGCTAAGGGACCTCGCAACAAGCGAGGACCTTTCTTTACCGCCCATAAAGGGTTCGTACGCCTGGCTGGAACAAGCGGGAAAGGCAAGACTCCTCCAGGAGGGTTCAAGAAAGGCTGGTCGGACAAACAGAGGACCGACTCAGCCAAACCCGAAGCAAAGGATTACACAGCCTGAAGGTGCGCCCCCACCCGGGTTGAGGGTGGGGGGACGTTTTCACCGGTATTCAGGACATTAGATCGAGCATCGACTACTACTACCGGTGCGATTCTTCCCTTCCAACATTTAAGTACTACAGGGAGCGGTAGTCACCGTTCCCTGAATAGATCTTTTCCTTTACCTTTTCCTAAGATTAGTCTCTATTCCCCACAGGAATCGGATCTGGTTGACCAGACCAAGAAGCCTCTAGCCGGGTGACTTCGGTCCCTGAGGTTCAACCAGAAAAGATCACCGTTCCTGATAGGAATCAGGTATCTGATAAATGTGTGGGAACAGAAAACGACCAGACTTTCTCGGATGGTCGGGGCCAGATAGCTCTAGGGACGCCTGGTTCAGATCCAGTCAGCGCCAGTGGTCCTAGAAATTCTAGGCTGGCCTCGTCAAGCCGGCCTGGCCGACTTGGACATGCTAGTCGCAGACGTTCCGTGGGAACTTCGTCTCAGGGAGTGTCTGTGGTCTCAAGGACCAATCTACCATCGTGCTTTACAGTCGCTGGTTTTAATGGCCTGGCCATTGAGACCCAAGTACTGAAGGACAGAGGGTTGTCAGCTTCAGTCATTCCTACCCTTATTAAAGCAAGGAAAGCGACTTCCAGCAAGGTCTATTATCACACATGGAAGACTTATATTGCGTGGTGCGAATCTTTAGGATTTCCTCCACGTACCTATTCGGTGACTCGAATATTGGCCTTTTTGCAAAAAGGGGTTGAGCAGAAACTAGCCTTGAGCACCATCAAGGGTCAAGTTTCAGCATTAGCAATCTTCTTTCAGAAACCTTTAGCTACCAAGTCCTTGGTGCGGAATTTCATCCAGGGGGTGCGGCACCTGGCTCCACCAGTCCGCGCGCCCTTACCGCCCTGGGATCTTAATTTAGTTTTGTCGGTTCTACAGAAACCTCCCTTTGAAAACATCAGGGAGATTCCCTTGCTTACTTTATCCCAGAAGGTGGCCTTCTTGGTGGCTATCACTTCTGCTCGCAGGGTGTCAGAACTGGCTGCATTATCATGCCAGTCCCCATACCTAGTGATTCATAGGGATAAGGTAGTACTTCATCCTAAGCCATCCTTTCTTCCTAAGGTGGTTTCAGATTTTCATCTGAATGAAGATATTGTACTACCTTCCTTGTGTCCTCAGCCCAATCATCATCGGGAACATGCGTTGCATTCCTTGGATGTGGTTCGGGCAATCAGGGTATACCTGAAAGCTACGGAATCATTCCGTAAGACGGATTCACTTTTTGTGATCACGGATGGCCCCAGAAAGGGGTTGCCTGCATCTGCCGCGACTATTGCCAAATGGATTAGACAGACGGTGGTACAGGCTTATTCTATTAAAGGTCAGAGTCCTCCGTTCCCTGTTAGGGCGCACTCCACTCGAGCGCTCAGTACTTCCTGGGCCTTTCGCCATTAGGCGTCAGTGGCCCAGGTATGTAAGGCGGCCACCTGGTCGTCGGTACATACCTTGACAAAATTTTATAAAATTGATGTGATGGCATCGGCGGATGCCTCTTTTGGCCGCAAAGTGCTGCAGGCCGCAATTTGAGGAGACCGGTGGTCTACCTCGAGGGTTTTTTTCTGTTGAAAAATTTTTTTTGTTGAGTCTCATCATTTAGGATGAGCATTGTAAACTTCTAGTTGGCACCGGTTGGGCCTTCTAGATCTGGATTTGATTTCCATTTTCCCACCCCTCATTTGTGATACTGCTCTGGGACTTCCCGAAGGTGCTGTATCACCGAGGACTACGTCTGTCAATGAGCGATAGAGAAAAATGGATTTTTGTAAAATCTTACCGTAAAATCCTTTTCTCTTAGCTCATTGACAGACGTAGTACCCGCCCCTCTGTTTTTGAGTTGGGTTGGGTTAAATTCTCTAAACACTGCTTTTGTGACATAACTAATTTGCTGTGGCAGAGAGAGAGAGAGAATATACCCTCGGGGACTGCCCCTAGGGTGTGGCCAGAGCATTTTATTTCCTGTCTAGTCCTACTCCTGTGGAGGCAACATAACCCGAAGGTGCTGTATCACCGAGGACTATGTCTGTCAATGAGCTAAGAGAAAAGGATTTTACGGTAAGATTTTACAAAAATCCATTTATCCTGCATATCCGACTTCTGGGCATATTTTTTTATATATATATATATATATATATATATATATATATATAATATTTATTTATTTCTCTATCGCTCATTGACAGACGTAGTCTTCTTGATTCTCAAGAGCTGGGTTATGTTGTCTCCGCAGGAGTAGGACTAGGCAGAAAGACAAAACGTTCTGGCTCCACCTTAGGGGCAGTCCCTGAGGGTATATCCTCCCTCTCTCTGCTACAGGGAATCAGTTTTTTTCTGTCTAGTCAGGAGTAAGGACCTAAGTTCCTTGCTGGGATCTTTTGGTCCTGGCAAGACTTTTTTTCTTTAAGAAAAAGACATTTTTTAGGTAGTTTTCTCCAGTGTTTTTTCCTGTGAGATCTTCAAGCAAAAATGCCGGACTGGGCGACACTTGTGGTCACCCCAGCCGGCCTACGAGCGCGCCCAGACCATGGCATTGCGCTTGGTCGGCCGCGACATATTCAAGTAAGTATGCGGGGCCGGGCGACGGGCTGGATGTTGAGATCCAGTGGTCACCCCGGTTTCTGCCTACGAGCGCGTGCAGACCAGAGCTCCGCGCTGGGTCGACCGCGACGGAGTCCCAGTGAAGGGACTGACTTTGCGAGTTAAAAGTCTCGCTTGGACGCCAGGTACCAGAGAGTCGAGGCGTCCGGAGTGGTCCACAAACCCCCACCCCGGTGGAGAGGGTATTGTGAAGAGAGGGTGCCTGTCGGTTCGGTATGGTGAGTAAACGTTCCCTTTTTTCCTCGTTATGAGGCACTATGTATTATGGGCCCCTCCATATATGGTCAGTATATATCTGATACTTACAAGTCCCCCTTGTAATACAGCATGTGTTTGTGGGAAGTGGACTTGGTTTAAGAGCTAACACTCTACCCAGCAGACTGTAACATTACAGCAGACATAGGAGGTATAATCCTACCTTATGTGTAGTGTATCTTCTGTAGATCCATATATCGCCTCTTAGCAGAGATGCAGGTGGATGTGCTGGGAAAACGATTTCGGCGGTCCGCCGCCATTTTGCCGTAGACCGAATGCATGCATGTCCTCAGGTCACGCCGGCCGCCATGTTTTTGGAGTCTTATGTCTCTTCTATGGGGGCGGCCATGTTTTGTGAGCCCAGCTACCTCGTGGAGAGCTGGGAACGCCGGAAGGCGTACACAGGGGGCGGAGCCACGCCTTCTACCCGGGAAAAAGCAAACAGCTCCTTCCAGTCTGTGTAAGACAGACGCTGACTGCAGTTGGTTGGAAACTGCACTGCATCGGTTGGTGAGCCTTGGGGGTCCCTCTCTCTCTCTGTGGGATCGAGAAGCAGGTACTCTGAGGGGCGCTATTGCGCTAGGGGGAGACACACAAAAAAAAAAAAAAAAGTTTTTTTGTTTTGCTGGCAAAGGTGTCCTGTATTAACATGGACCCTGCCACTCATGTATCTCCTCCGGATCCCCTCGAGGGGTCTGCGGGATCCTCCAGCACCCCATTGACAATTGAATCATTGTCAGCTATTATGGAAACTTTTGTGTCCCGGGTGGAAGTGGCTTGTCAGGGACAGGGCGCAAGAAAGCGACCCCCGCCTAACCCCTTATTATCTGAAACCTCGGATTCAGACTCTGAGCCTATTTCTGCAGTTGCAGGTACTTCATCTGGGATTGGTGTCTCGGGTCCTGTCTCTTCAGACAGTGAGGAGGATGTTTCGGCATCCGCCATAGCCCGAGAGGAAGCGTTGGTAAACGCACTCATTGTATCTGTTCAAGAGACCTTAAGGTTACAGGGTATTCCATCGGAAATAGCTGAAACTGAAATCCCTTTTGGGACTAAAAAACGCATCAAAGTGGCGAAGGTTTTTCCATTGCCCAAATGTTTTGGCAATCCAATCGAAGAAGAATGGCGTCTGCCAAAACGCACTTTTAATATTTCTAAACGCATTGACAGGCGTTATCCGTTTGAGGAAACCCTTATTAAGAAATGGACAGAACCACCTGTGGTGGATTCACCAATTGCTAGATTGAATAAAGCCACGGTTATTCCTTTAGAAGACGCTCCGTCTTTTAAAGATCCAGTGGATCGCAAGATAGAAGCTATGTCTCGCACCATGTTTTCCTTGATTGGATCAGCTTTCAGACCTATAATAGCTATTGGTCTGGTTTCGCAGGCTGTAACTGAATGGACCAAGTGGTTACGCCGGGACTTAGAAGAGGTCCCTCAGGCGGTATCAGATTTGTTGGAACAAATGATACAGGGGTTACAGTTTGTGTGTGATGCGGCGTTAGACGCCACTCCATTATTGGCGCGAGCATCAGTCTCATCAGGGGTTCTCAGGCGTACACTGTGGCTAAAAGGTTGGTTAGCCGACCAAGGTTCCAAAAAAGCATTGGCTAATATCCCCTTTTCAGGAGAGCGTCTATTTGGAGCCAACTTAGATGAGATCATTAAAGATCTCACGGGTGGAAAGAGCACCTTTCTACCGCAAAATTTTAAAGGTAGAGGAACTCGTCAAAGACGAGGGCCTTCTTTTTCTGCTCACAAGAGGTTTTTTCGTCCCGCGGGTGAAAAAACTAAGTCCTCCAAAGCTCCTGCAGGAGGCGTCAGGGGTCGTTGGTCGGGCAAGCAAAAGCCCGCCCCCTCCAGACCTGAAGATAAACCATCCAAAGCCTGAAGGTGCGCCCCCACCCATAACTGGGGTGGGGGGACGTCTTCGCCGGTTCCCGGATCCATGGCTTTCCAGAATCCCGGATAAATGGGTTTGCGAAGTCATAAGGTCAGGGTACAAGATCGAGTTTCGATCTCTCCCACCGGCGCGATTCTTCCCTTCCAATATCCGACTATCCTCAGATCGTTTAGAAGATCTGCGGAGAGCAGTCACAGATTTACTACAACAAGGAGTGGTAGTCCACGTTCCTTGGACAGAACGGTTTCAAGGGTTTTATTCAAACCTGTTTACAATACCCAGGAAAGAGGGCAAAGTGCGTCCAATTCTGGACTTAAGAGCACTCAATTCTTTCGTCAACATAAGAAGATTCAGAATGGAGTCCATTCGCACGGTAGCAGCCTTCCTGCATCCAGGGGATGTCCTAGCGTCCATAGACATCAAAAACGCCTATCTTCACATTCCCATTTTCGCAGGACATCAGCGGTTTCTACGCTTTTCCATAGAGGAGAACCACTATCAGTTTGTGGCGTTACCTTTCGGTCTCGCCACGGCTCCGCGGGTCTTCACAAAGGTGTTGGCCCCAATGTTGGCACTTCTGCGCCAAAGAGGTATATCGATCCTTGGTTACCTAGACGATCTTCTGCTTCATGCAGAGTCTCCTCAGACCTTGCTACAAAACATAGAAATTACTATGATTTCTTTACAGGAATTCGGGTGGCTGGTGAACCAGCAAAAGTCATTTCTGGTTCCCACCCAGAGGCTCGAATATCTGGGTCTAATTCTAGACACAGTCAGGACAAGAGTTTTTCTTCCGGTAGGGAAACTCCGAAAGATTCAATCAGCAGTCCAGTTGTTACTGTCCAACAGCTGGTCTTCCCTTCGGACTTGCATGAGGGTTCTGGGGTTGATGGTGGCTTCGTTCGAAGCAGTCCCATTTGCCCAGTCCCATACCCGAATTCTTCAGCAAGAGATTCTTCTCAGATGGAATCGGAATCCGGAATCCCTGGACAATCAGATCCGATTGAGCAAACAGACCAGGGAGTCTCTGGTCTGGTGGCTTCGGTCTCCGATGCTCAGCCAGGGAAAGTCATTTCTGCCAATATATTGGACGATAGTGACCACGGATGCCAGTCTATCCGGATGGGGAGGAATTCTCGGTCAGTTATCTGTCCAGGGACTTTGGTCCCCGGAAGAATCCAGGTTACCGATAAATGTATTGGAACTGAGAGCGATCAGACTTTGTCTGATTCACTGGACCGAGCAGCTCCAGGGCAGCCCGGTTCGGATCCAGTCGGACAATGCCACGGCCGTGGCTTATGTCAATCACCAGGGGGGCACCAAGAGTGTCCGAGCGGCCAAAGAAGTGGCTTGCATTCTTCGCTGGGCGGAACGATTTGTTCCAGCAATCTCTGCGGTGTTCATTCCGGGGGTGGAGAATTGGCAGGCAGATTATCTCAGCCGTCAGACCCTGGATCAGGGGGAATGGTCCCTCCATCCAGACGTTTTCCACCAGTTGTGCCTACGGTGGGGCACCCCGGATGTGGATCTGTTGGCATCACGATTCAACAGGAAAGTTCAGAGATTCGTGGCTCGCTCCCGCGATCCTCTAGCAGAAACCGCAGACGCACTGATCGCCCCGTGGGGGCAATACCAGCTAATATATGCCTTCCCTCCTCTCGCGTTACTGCCAAGACTTCTTCGCAGGATAGAGGAGGAAGGAATCCCAGTAATCCTGGTAGCGCCGGACTGGCCTTGTCGAGCTTGGTACGCCGACATGGTCAGACTGGTGGCGGACGTCCCGTGGAGACTTCCTCTCAGGGAGGATCTACTGTCTCAGGGACCGATCTTCCATCCTGCTTTACGATCGCTGGCTTTAACGGCCTGGCTATTGAGACCCAGGTGCTGAAGGACAAGGGTTTGTCAGCTTCAGTTATTCCTACTCTAGTTGAAGCAAGGAAAGCGACTTCCAGAAAGATTTATCATCGCACATGGAAGTCCTACATTGCATGGTGTGAACCTTTGGGGTTCCGTCCTCGGTCTTATTCGATTAGTCGAATATTGGCTTTTCTGCAACAAGGGGTTGAGCAGAAACTGGCCTTGAGTACTATCAAGGGTCAGGTCTCAGCATTAGCCATCTTCTTTCAGAAGCCTTTGGCTACTCATTCCTTGGTGCGGAACTTCATCCAGGGGGTGCGACATCTGGCTCCGCCAGTACACGCGCCGTTACCCCCCTGGGATCTTAATTTAGTGTTGTCGGTTCTTCAGAAACCTCCCTTTGAAGATATTAGGGAGATTCCTCTACCCACGTTGTCCCAGAAGGTGGCCTTCTTGGTGGCTATTACTTCTGCACGCAGGGTGTCAGAACTGGCCGCATTATCTTGTCGTTCACCATATCTGGTGGTTCATAGAGATAAGGTGGTTCTTCGTCCGAATCCATCCTTCCTACCAAAAGTGGTTTCAGAATTTCATCTGAATGAAGAAATTGTATTACCTTCCCTGTGTCCTAAGCCCAGTCATCCTCGGGAGTTTGCTTTACACTCCTTGGATGTGGTCCGGGCGATCAGGGTATACTTGAAAACGACAGACTCGTTTCGCAAGACGGATTCACTTTTTGTGATCCCAGATGGACCCAAAAAGGGGTTGCCTGCATCTGCCGCGACCATTTCCAGATGGATCAGACAGACGGTAGTGCAGGCTTATTCTATTAAGGGTCGGGAGCCCCCGTTCCCTGTTAAGGCGCACTCCACTCGGGCACTTAGTGCGTCATGGGCCTTTCGCCATCAGGCGTCAGTGGTCCAGGTGTGCAAGGCGGCTACCTGGTCGTCGGTGCATACCTTTACTAAACATTATAAAGTTGATGTAATGGCATCGTCTGATGCCTCGTTTGGCCGCAAGGTTTTGCAGGCCGCAATTTGAGGAGACCAGTGGTCTACCTCGAGGGTTTTTTCCGTTGGAAAATTTTTCTTTAGTCTCATTCTTTGTTTATAATGAGCCTTTAAAACTTCTAGTTTGGCACCGGTTGGGCCTTCTAGATTGGATTTGATTTTGTCAATCCCACCCCTCATTTGTGGCACTGCTTCTGGATGTCCCAGCTCTTGAGAATCAAGAAGACTACGTCTGTCAATGAGCGATAGAGAAAAATGGATTTTTGTAAGATCTTACCGTAAAATCCTTTTCTCTTAAGCTCATTGACAGACGTAGTACCCGCCCCTCTATCATTGAGTTGGGTTGGGTTAAATTCTCTGTACTGCTTTAAAACAGAACTGATTCCCTGTAGCAGAGAGAGGGAGGATATACCCTCAGGGACTGCCCCTAAGGTGGAGCCAGAACGTTTTGTCTTTCTGCCTAGTCCTACTACTGCGGAGACAACATAACCCAGCTCTTGAGAATCAAGAAGACTACGTCTGTCAATGAGCTTAAGAGAAAAGGATTTTACGGTAAGATCTTACAAAAATCCATTTATATATATATATATATATATATATATATATACACACACACACACGATACAAGATATAAATACATTCACTGTTTCACAGTAAAATTTATAATTCTATTACAGTAGCAATTATCGGCTGTTTGTTAAAGGGATATTTTTCTTTTAAACCCATCATGACAGGTGATAAAAAAAAGAATGCTGCTGCTATCTAAATGTCTTATGCTGCCCATACATGTATTGGATTT
Organism: Pelophylax lessonae; assembly: GCF_965119305.1. Taxonomy (NCBI): domain Eukaryota; kingdom Metazoa; phylum Chordata; class Amphibia; order Anura; family Ranidae; genus Pelophylax; species Pelophylax lessonae. The sequence continues at coordinate 348,348,958 of NC_138770.1, forward strand.
TTGGACAAAAATATTTGCATCTATATTTATACAAAAATGATTTGTATATTTATTGAATGGACGAGTGTTTGAAAATTCCGCTTTTAACATTCATTTTTAAAATTAATATAACTTCTGAGCAAAAACCACATACACTATTTGAAGATTCGTTTGATAGAGAAGTTTGCCATTCTGCTCCTTCAAATTTTCCTATCACTGTGGTTGACAACAAACACCAAATGGACCCCACTAATGGTTGTAAAATCGGATGAATGTTTTTAAAAATGTTCTAAAAAAATTTAGTTTGTGTATGGCCAGCATAAGTGACTGCAGGCGCAGGGAGCTTGTATCAAACGACCTGCCTATTAATAAGGGAGTCTATCATGAATATTATATACCAGGGGTCTTCAAACTATGGCCCTCCAGTTGTTCAGGAACTACAATTCCCATCATGCCTAGTCATGTCTGTGAATGTCAGAATTTCACAATGTTTCATGGGATGTGTAGTTCTGCAACAGCTGGAGGGCCGTAGTTTGAGGATCCCTGTTATATACCAATTCGGTCTGAAAATTTACAAAAACGTGTTTAAGGTCTTTTCAGAATTTAAAAATGTTGGTCTCCTGAGTCTGATATGTACCACATTCAAATCTCCAATAATACATATATCTGTCTCAGAGTGGATTAAATATCAAACTATATAGCTAGGTATTTATATTTACCTCTGCATATAGATATTCAAGAATATTAACTAACTTTTCTCTAGCGCTCATTGACAGACGTAGTCCTCGGTGATACACCACCTTCGGGTTATGTTGCCTCCACAGGAGCAGGACTAGACAGGAAATTAAAAAGCTCTGGCCACACCCTAGGGGCAGTCCCAGAGGGTATATCCTCTCTCTCTCTGCCTCAGCAAATCAGTTATTTTCTGTCTAGTTAGGAGTAAGGACCTAGATACCTTGCTGGGATCTTAGGTCCTGGCAAGATTTTTTTCTTAAAGGATTTTTTAGACAGCTTTTTTTCTCCAGTGTTCCTGTGAGATCTTCAAGCAAGAAAGCTGAACTGGGCGACGGGCTGGATGTTGAGATCCGGTGGTCACCCCAGTTCAGCCTACGAGCGCGTGCAGGCCATAGCTCCGCGCTGGGTCGGCCGCGACAAAGTCCCATTAAAGGACTGACCCCGCGAGTTAAACGTCTCGCTGAAACGCCAAAGACCATGAGTCACGGCGTCCATATCGGTCGACAGCCCTCCCGCCCCGGTGGAGAGGGGTACTGTCAGGAGTTGGTGCCCGCCTGGTTCCGGTATGGTGAGTAGTATGTTCCCCCTTTTCCCCTGACGGGTCTTGTGGTGAACGCGGGCCCCTCTCTGTATGGTAAGATAGAGTCCCTCTCTATCCTATAAATGACACAGATCCTCCTACTTTGAGTGTGATTTTATGTGCAAAAAGCCAGGAGGCTTGGTTTGGGAGCTAACAATCTAATTGTATACATGTTAAAAAGATTATAATCTGTGGCATTCTGGGAATCTTACGGTGATAAGAATAAGGTACCTACCAGTCAGAAGCCACGGACATGTAGACTGCCTTCCTAATCAGATCTCCAGCTATTAGCAGGCCTCCCGAATGGCCATGCGGTCCGCCAGGGCCGGTACCGCCAACCACGCCAAATCCCCATGCAGAGAGAGTGTTGTGTGCCCTGCAGCACACCGCTATTCAGTACAGGCCGCCGCCATTTTTTTTGCTGGATCGCACGAGCCGCCATTTTGGCGTAGCCTCGTGTCTCCAGCATGGGGGCGGCCATGTTTGAGGTGATCCAAACACCTCGTGGAGCTAGGGGAGGCGCCGGAAGGCGTGCAGAGGGGCGGAGCCGCCTCCTTTCTTCCTGGGCAGCCAGCCAAAAGACTTCCTGTTTGTCAAGACAGCGCTGTAACCTGTTGCAGTTAAACTCTGAGCATCAAGTGGTGAGCCTGGGGGTCTATCTCTCTCTCTCTCTCTCGATCGATAGGGATCCCTAGCAGGTAACAATAAGGGGCTTTTTTGTGGCGCTGGGGGTCTGGAAAAAAAAAAAAAAGTTTTTTATTTTTGAATTATATTATCCAGGAAGTGACTGGAATTATCATGGACCCTGCCACACATATTCCCCCACCTGTTTCCCTCGAGGGGGCCACGGGACCCGCCGGTGCACAGAGTGTAGAGTCATTTACAGCAATTTTGGAGTCTATGGTGGCTCGGGTGGAGGCGGCCTGTCAGGGACGGGGGTCAAGGAAGCGACCCCCGCCTACCCCTATACTATCTGACACCTCTGACTCTGATTCAGAGATGGTCACTGCAGTTGCAGGTTCCTCTGCAAAGGCTGTTATCCCAGGTAAAGCCCCCTCCGACAGTGAGGAGGACGCTTCTTCTCCTGCTATAATTCAGGAAGAAGCATTGGTGGACGCACTAGTTGTGGCAGTGCAGGAAACCTTAAAACTTGAGGCTTTACCGGCAGAGGCAACTGAAACAGAGATTCCTTTTGGTACTAATAAGCCCATCAAAACGGTGAAGGTTTTTCCTGTACCCAAATGTTTCGGTAATCAGATTAAAGGAGAATGGGAGCATTCTAAACGTACCTTTACTATTTCCAAGCGTATTGCTAGACGCTATCCGTTTGAGGAATCCATTAAGAAATGGACGGTACCACCAGTGGTGGATCCACCTATTTCCAGGCTGAATAAAGCCACGGTTATCCCAGTGGAGGACACTTCGTCCTTTAAGGATCCGGTGGATCGAAAGATGGAAGCAGAGTCCCGCACCATCTTCTCTCTGATAGGGTCAGCATTTAGACCAGTAATTGTTATTGGTCTAGTTTCCCAGACACTTACGGAATGGGCGAAAATGGTACGCCAAGACCTTAGGGGAAAAGATATTCCCCAGGAGACATCTGATTTGATGGAACAGATTATTCAAGGGCTACAGTTTATCTGTGACGCAGCCTTGGACACTACTCCCTTATTAGGGCATGCATCTATGTCAGCGGTAATCCTCAGACGTGTGCTGTGGTTAAAATGCTGGTCAGCTGACCTAGGTTCCAAAAAGACCTTGACAAATCTCCCCTTTCAGGGGAATCGTCTATTTGGGGCCAACCTAGATGAAATCATTAAGGATGCCACTGGGGGCAAGAGCACTTTTTTGCCACAGGCTGCTAAAGCTAAGGGACCTCGCAACAAGCGAGGACCTTTCTTTACCGCCCATAAAGGGCGCCCGGCTGGTACTAGCTTGAAAGGCAAGACTCCTCCAGGAGGGTTCAAGAAGGGCTGGTCGGACAAGCAGAGGACCAACCCAGCCAAACCCGAAGCAAAGGAGTACACAGCCTGAAGGTGCGCCCCCACCCGGTTTCAGGGTGGGGGGACGTTTTCACCGGTATTCAGGACATTAGATCGAGCTTCAACCACTACTACCGGTGCGATTCTTCCCTTCCAACATTTAAGTACTACAGGAAGCGGTAGTTACCGTTCCCTGACTAGATCTTTTCCTTTACCTTTTCCTAAGATTAGTCCCTATACCTCACAGGAATCGGATCTGGTTGACCAGATAGGCCAAGTAGCCTTTAGTCGGGTGACTTCGGTCCCTGAGGTTCAACCAGAAAAGATCACCCTTCCTGATAACAATCAGGTATCTGATAAATGTGTGGGAACAGAAAACGACCAGACTTTCTCGGATGGTCGGGGCCAGATACCTCTAGGGACGCCTGGTTCAGATTCTATCAGCGTCAGTGGTCCTAGAAATTCTAGGCTGGCCTCCTCAAGCCGGCCTGGCCGACTTGGACATGCTAGTCGCAGACGTTCCGTGGGAACTTCGTCTCAGGGAGTGTCTGTGGTCTCAAGGACCAATTTACCATCATGCTTTACAGTCGCTGGGTTTAATGGCCTGGCCATTGAGACCCAAGTACTGAAGGACAGAGGTTTATCTACTTCAGTCATTCCTACCCTTATTAAAGCAAGGAAAGCGACTTCCAGCAAGGTCTATTATCACACATGGAAGACTTATAGTGCGTGGTGCGAATCTTTAGGATTTCCTCCACGTACCTATTCGGTGACTCGAATATTGGCCTTTTTGAAACAAGGGGTTGAGCAGAAGCTAGCCTTGAGCACCATCAAGGGTCAAGTTTCAGCATTAGCAATCTTCTTTCAGAAACCTTTAGCTACCAAGTCCTTGGTGCGGAATTTCATCCAGGGGGTGCGGCACCTGGCTCCTCCAGTCCGCGCGCCCTTACCGCCCTGGGATCTTAATTTGGTTTTGTCGGTTCTACAGAAACCTCCCTTTGAAAACATCAGGGAGATTCCCTTGCTTACTTTATCCCAGAAGGTGGCCTTCTTGGTGGCTATTACTTCTGCTCGCAGGGTGTCAGAACTGGCTGCATTATCATGCCAGTCCCCATACCTAGTGATTCATAGGGATAAGGTAGTACTTCATCCTAAGCCATCTTTTCTTCCTAAGGTGGTTTCAGATTTTCATCTGAATGAAGATATTGTACTACCTTCCTTGTGTCCTCAGCCCAAGCATCATCAGGAACATGCGTTGCATTCCTTAGATGTGGTTCGGGCAATCAGGGTATACCTGAAAGCTACGGAATCATTCCGTAAGACGGATTCACTTTTTGTGATCACGGATGGCCCCAGAAAGGGTTTGCCTGCATCTGCCGCGACCATTGCCAAATGGATTAGACAAACGGTGGTACAGGCTTATTCTATTAAGGGTCAGAGTCCTCCGTTCCCTGTTAGGGCGCACTCCACTCGAGCGCTCAGTACTTCCTGGGCCTTTCGCCATCAGGCGTCAGTGGTCCAGGTATGTAAGGCGGCCACCTGGTCGTCGGTACATACCTTTACAAAATTCTATAAAATTGATGTGACGGCATCGGCGGATGCCTCATTTGGCCGCAAGGTTTTGCAGGCCGCAATTTGAGGAGACCGGTGGTCTACCTCGAGGGTTTTTTTTCTGTTTGAAAAAAAAAAAAAAATTTTTTCTTTTTTGTTGAGTCTCATCATTAAGGATGAGCATTGTAAACTTCTAGTTGGCACCGGTTGGGCCTTCTAGATTGGGATTTGATTTCCATTTTCCCACCCCTCATTTGTGATACTGCTCTGGGACGTCCCGAAGGTGCTGTATCACCGAGGACTACGTCTGTCAATGAGCGCTAGAGAAAAATGGATTTTTGTAAAATCTTACCGTAAAATCCTTTTCTCTTAGCTCATTGACAGACGTAGTCCCCGCCCCTCTGTTTTTGAGTTGGGTTGGGTTAAAATCTCTAAAGACTGCTTTTTCACATAACTGATTTGCTGAGGCAGAGAGAGAGAGGATATACCCTCTGGGACTGCCCCTAGGGTGTGGCCAGAGCTTTTTAATTTCCTTTCTAGTCCTGCTCCTGTGGAGGCAACATAACCCGAAGGTGGTGTATCACCGAGGACTACGTCTGTCAATGAGCTAAGAGAAAAGGATTTTACGGTAAGATTTTACAAAAATCCATTTATACACCAAGCTTTTTTTTTTTTTTTAGGTTTTTTTTATCCGATTAGTCGATTAATCGAAACAATAATCGGCCAACTAATCGATTATGAAAATAATCGTTAGTTGCAGCCCTACTTGCAATTTAAATCCTTTATTGGCAAATCTATTTTTCAATAGATTGGATTGTTCCAAATAACTTTCTAGATGACAATTCCGTTTGATTCTCTGAAATTATCCCTTGGGGACTGCTGAGAGCCACCTTGGGTGGTGCCCACTTGAAATCGGAATATAGCTATTCCTATCAGTTGCTTTAAAATACGTTTTCGTAGCCATTCCTCCATTATGAATAAAAAGTGTAAGATCTAAAAAATTGACTTGTTCGTTAAAATCCGCTGTAAAGGTGATGTTATAAATATTGTTGTTCATCTGTTGAATGACTGTCTCCAATGAATGAATGTCTCCAATGCTTTAATCGATCCTTCCCATATAATTAAAATATATCCTCTATGTATGGTTTAAAAGCTTTAAGATACGGGTGTGGGTTTCTAAAAATATACTCATTCCCATTTGTTCATGAAAATGTTGGCTACTGTAGGAGCATACTTTGCTCCCAAAGCTACCCCCCTTATTTGTCTATAAAAGCTATGGGAGTGCCAGAAATAATTATTGCCCATGGCTGTCTCCAATATGTCTAACATAAATTTAATCTGATTGGACGGGAGTTTTTTGTTGGACGAAGTTTGCTGGAAAATAAGCCTAAAAGGAAGGAGGCTTATGAATTAGCATTCTGTACTGAGTTTAATATTCAGTACAAACAATTGGAAGGCATTATCAAAACACATTGGCCTATATTATTGAGAGACCCCACATTTAAACAGATTCTACCTCCAAAACCCAAGTTATTTTACAAAAGACACCTATTCTTAAAAACAAAATAGTCAAGAGCAATGTTCCCTCTAATTTTTTACTGTGCTGAGCAAATAAAAAAATTTCTGAGCGCAAACCTTTAGACTGAGCAATTTCATCAAAAATCGTATATTGTCACAAAAAGTGCATGTTGCCATTAACATGCACTTTTTGACTTTTTGTGACAATATATACGATTTTTGATGAAATTGCTCAGTCTACGATGGCTCTAAAAATTTGCATCTCAACCGCATCTAAAGTTGCAGCACTAGCTGTAAGCTGAATTATGGCAAGAAAATCCTAAACATTATCCCCCGCATGCCAATGATGCAGCATATAGCACTCGTTTTGTCTAGGGGAGGATCTAAAACCTCTCCCTTTTACCTTTCTCCTTCTATCCTCTTTGCTTCCACCAGGAACTGCTGTGCAAGAGGGTACAGTAAGCTTTTTCAATCACATATCATCCCTGTGACAAATCAGAAATATCTTCTGCATCAGCTGGGGAGAATACAGCATTTAGGATTTTTTAGCTGCCCAGAGTTAGGCTTTATCTTTTCCTTTTTTTAAATACTAGCTTTCTGGCTGCTCTAATGATCCTCTTATTTCAGTACTCAATCACTTACCTGGAACATGTATGCACATAAGGACTTCTGACTTTTTTTTTATTTTATTTTTATTTTCTTAAACTAATTGCCATCTGGGGCAACCTTTTATATTTTCATACACATGTTAAAATCAGCATTTGTTGCTAGAAAATTACTTAAAACAACCAAACATTCTATATTTTCTGTAAGCAAAGCCCCTGGAGAATACAATGGTGGCTGTTTAAAATTTTAATCAAAATAGTCGCACAGCCATTTATCAAATGCAAAATTCCAGTAAAAAAACCCCTGGAGACCACCATCATTAAGTGTATCCATTAGATTACATACACAGTGTTAGATTCAGAGGCCTCCACTGTAAGTTCCCAGAGACCAGCATCTTTATGATGTATCATTTGTTCCTGAAGACCAGACACTAGGATAAGATACCATGATTCAATGATACAGCCAAATAGTGATCTCAAGATTCTAAAGGTTAAGGCCCATCAGTGGTGGTCATCTGGGTACTAATAGTAAAGCCTAGTGGTGGTGGTCTCAGGGAACATACCTGATGATTTTGGATCCCGATTCCTCCACCTGTCCTGTCCCCTTTCCCCACCATTAAAAAAAATTGAGACAAAGAAAAGAGTAGACTTTTATTGAAGTTTCTTGAATTTTTCCATTACTATCGTGGAGTTATTTGTACGGATGGCTTAATGCAACTAGAAGCATTCACCACCACAATAGACATATATGAGTACAGAGTCACTGCACACACAGACAGGATCTGGGAACGGTCACAGGAGAGGAAAGAAGTGAATACGCCTAGTATGCAGCGTTCCCCCCGCGCACTTACCTCACGGTCGGACGGTCACTCTTGTCCCCGGCTTCCCGCGTCTCAGTCCTCCCGAGTCCCGGCGCCTCCTCCTCGGCCAATGGCATGAAGTTGGCCTTTCGGCCAATCAGGAAGCGGGAGGACCCGCTCCCTGATTGGTCAGGAGGAGGATCCGTGTGACAATAGCGAATTTTCATTCGCTATTGTCCCACAATGGGCGTGCTCTCGGGGCGCACGCTCTGCTCTCTGGCCGCTGCGGCTGCGCGGTCTAAATAGGTGCTTGCGCGGGACCGTCATTTACACTGCGCGTCCGCGCACGCGCGCACCTTAAAGGGAACATTGGTCAAGAGCATTCCAGACCCCCCAAAGAAAGTAGTCCCCTTTTTGGATCAAGTGGGGTTTTTTAGGTGTGGCAGATGCGTTTATTTGCCGTACCTGTAGGACGAATAATAGAACAAAAAAGTTACACATTTTAAATCCAACACTACACAGCAAGAATACAAAATAGATACATTTATTACCTGTAGTAGTATCTTTGTCACTTACCTACTTGAATGTGAATGCGGACTCCAATATGTGGGTCGAACCACAAGCGAGTTACGTGTTAGGCTCAGGGAACACGTCAACAATATTAAAAATGGCTTACGAAAACCTAGCTTATCTAGTTATTACAGGACACATCATAATAAGGACCCCAGCAAACTAAAATTTTGTGCTATAGACCGCATAGAAAGGCATTGGAGAGGGACCAATATGAAGCAGGCCATTTCCCAGAATGAAACACGATGGATTCATAAAATGAGAAGTATGACACCTAAAGGTCTTAATGTGGATATAGATATTAACGGTTTTATCAGTGATTTTTAAACACACATTTATTTATTTTATATAATTTTAATATGATTTTTTTTTCCTTATTTGGGATATTAAATCCAGGACATAGTCGCACGGACAAGTAATAATTCATGTTTTGTAATAAGAAGGTGTATTTATAATGTATATTTTAGTCCATTTTTAATATGTATTGCAATTTAAATTTTACCCACTAGATGTCACCATTTATCAATGAGATTGTATTGGGAAATATACAATAGGAAAAGATTTGTGATTATCTAGGAACCAAGAGAGATTCATTCATCAATTTTTAGCTACTACCTAATAAAGGAACAATATTATGTATTATAAAGCCAATTCCGGAATGGCACAGAGTAATACGAATTAGTAATTACACACGTCCGGGCCGTGGTCACACACACTTCCGGTTACAAGGGAGGAGACAGATTAGATGAGGAGGAGGAGTGTTTAGACATTTAAGCAACACACACGCTCTCTCTGCCAGCTATTGAGAACGCCCAATAGGAGGGCGAAACACCACGTCTAGCGAGGCAGAGAGTGTGTGAAGCCAGTCCCCTACTACTTCCGGCCGGTGGAACGCACGCTGCGGGAGCAGCGTCCACCAAACCTGACCTGACTGCTATTTTCTCCTTCATCCTTCCAGGACGGCCTACAAGTGAGAGATTGGGGCTCCACCCTACCGGATACACAACCCAATTTGCAGCTTATAAAAGGTCCCACCCACAACTTGTGCTTCAGTTCGGTTGTGTTTCCAACCTACACCGGAATATTTGTTTTTTCTTACCTGAAGGCAGTGTATGTCGGATGGTACCTCTGTAAGTCCGGTACGGACGGCCTGCTAGAAGGTTCCTCACTATCTGTCTCCTTCCAGAAGGATCTTACAGGTCGCCAGAAAAAGTCCAGGCAGTCGGTACCTTAGCAGAGAAGGAACCCTCTGTCTGAAGCCTGTTGTCTCTGCAGGAGTCTCCTCTGTTGGTTTCCCTGAAGATTTTTTGGAAATCCCGCCAGGTAAGCACGCTTCAAGCCTCGGTTTGGGACCTGAACTTCCGGTCAGGGGAGGCGGAGCCGAGCTATCCGGAAAAGGAAGCTCAGCACAGAGGAGACACTGGACCCGCATGGAACCGATGGCGGACTCTCCAGCTCGCAAAGGCCAGAAGGCCTCTAAAGAGACCAAGCCTGCCGCAACCCATCCCATGGAGGACGAAGCAGCGGTACAGGTGGCTGCAGGGAAGAGTGACTTGAAACCGGGTAAGTGCTTTTGCCTTACTACTTTGGGGCTTAATAGCAGTCCAAGTTGAGGGGAACGCCAAGCCCTGTATTGCCTTCCTTGTTGACAGCCTTTTTAGTATGCAGTATGCTTGCCTCAGCAGCACATATACTAAGTTCGGGGTAGAGAGTGTTTGTTATTGTTTCAGACCTATCCACAGCCCAGGAGGCCTCTATTAGACCCCCCTCTGCCTCAACGAGTGCAGGCACATCTAGAAAGTGCGGTAACTGTGGGGATAGACTATCAAGGTCTTATACTAAACCTTTTTGTCATACTTGTATTAATAAAGTGGCAGGGCAGGAAGCATCTGAGTTAAAGATTTTCTTAAATCAGTTCAGGAAGAAATGTTGGCTACTGTTAGGTCCTTTCGGGCTACAGCAATTGCCTCTCAAAGCTCAGTGTGTTTGGGACAGTCAGGAGTCCCAAGGGACAGTCTTTCCTCTCAGGAAAGTATTATGTCTAGAGTAGGACCCTCTGTCCTCCTTCCAGAGTCACAAGTTATCCCCTCAGCACAGGCAAGGGATGAAGAGGATCCAGGGGAAGGAAAAAGTCAACAAAAATCCCAGACTAGTTCTACCGAAGACTCAGACAGGGGGAGTGATAGTGAAAAAGAAGGTTCCAGAAGGAACCGGAATCTTTTTTTCTCTAGAGGATATGGATGGGCTCCTTAAAGCAGTATATGCTACTGAAGGGGTCCCTGAACCAGCCAAAGAATCATCTATACAGGATAAAATGTACAAGGGCCTGGGGAGATCCCAGTCCAGAGTAATCCCTATTCACCAATCTCTGAAAGATATATAATCTTTCAAGAATGTAAAAAACCTGGGAACGCTCTATCCAGGCCTAAGACCTGGAAAAGCAGGTATCTCTTTGAAAAGAAGGAACTAGAACTTTACGAAGAATCCTAAACTAGATGCGCCTCTAGCCCAGGTATCTAAAAGATCTGATCTGTCTTTTGAGGATGCTGGGAATGTCAGAGATGTCATGGACCGTAGGACTGCATCATCTTATAACATGACCACAGCCTTAGCAGCAACTACATGTATGGCTAGAAATGTGGATTTCTGGATAGGGAAGCTTACTAGACATAGCTCAGTAAGCAAAGGGTCACAGGATCTCGTAGATGCTTTGGCTGCAATTGGAAAAGCTGTAGCTTATCTAGCAGATTCAGCTGTAGAGTCTGTTTTAGCTTCGGCTTGAACAGCAGCTCTTGTTAATTCCGCCAGGAGGTCGGTATGGGTTAAAACCTGGGAAGGAGATATCACTTCCAAAACTAAAACTTTGTGCATTACCTTTTTGAAGGGTCTTTGCTATTTGGATCAGGCCTGGATGAAGCTTTATCCAAATCCTCAGAAAAAGGGAAGAAATTTCCTATCAAGAGGAAAGAAAGACAAGGGCAGTATTCCTTTTGAAACTCCCAAGAGAGAAACCAAAGGCCCTTTAGAGGGCCACCCAAAAATGGGGGTTTGGGAAGGGGTAAGCAAAGAAGTAATTTGCTGTTCCCCAAACCTGGGTCCAGCTCTAAGGAGCTCAAGTGACGCCAGAATCAAGGTAGGGGGCAGGTTATCCCATTTTGTTCCCCAGTGGGAAAACATCTCAACCAGCCCTTACATTCTTCAGATAATTCAGGAAGGCTACCACCTAGAGTTTTCATCTCAGCTAGTATCAGAGATAACTATGACTTACCCATCAAAGGAGGTACACAAAAGGTAAGCCCTTTTAAGGGGAATTCAAGAACTGGCAGAACAGAGGGTAATAACTCCTGTGCCGGTAAGCCAGTTTTACCAAGGCTTTTATTGCCACATATTTGTAGTCCCAAAACCCCCAGGGAAGTATCGCCTGATCATAAATCTCAGGAACTTAAACAAATTCCTAATATACAAAAAATTTTCAATGTAGAATATTCAGTCAGAATCTGTTGAAAGATGTCTTTATGACTACCCTGGATTAAGGGATGCCTATCTGCATGTTCCAATTCATCTGGAATACCAGGCATTCCTGAGATTCGCAGTGGTCACAGAAGGAGGGACTGCACATTTGGCAGTTTGGAGCCCTTCCTTTCGGCCTAGCAGCCAGTCCAAGGATTTTTTCAAAAGCTCTGGCGGAGGCGGTGGCCCATCTTCACATGCAGGGTCTAGCCTTAATTCCATACCTGGACGATCTGATTTTTGCACTCTCAGCAGATCCAGTCAGTGCAGACACTCTAAAAGTGCTAACGGTTCTACACACATTAGGTTGGCTAATGTAGAGAAATCTTCCATGAAGCCCGCTGAGGTTCAGACCTATCTAGGTTATCAAATAGATTCCAGAGCTCAAAGACTTTGCCTCCCGGAGAAAAAGGTGGTCTCCGCAGCAAAAAGTGCATGTTCTCTTCCTCTGTGCTCAAGAAGACAGATTCTGAGAAAGTGATTCTCCCCCCCCCCCCCCCCAGGTCATAACTTCCTTGAAATGGTGGACAATTCCAGAAAATTTGAGGGAAGGCAGGTCTTTGGGTCAGTGGCAGCCTTTGAGGATCACCACGGACGCAAGCACCTGGGGGTGGGGAGCTCACCTAGGGGGAGCTCATGCTCAAGGCACCTAGGAAGCTCAGACAGCTCTAGTCTCGTCCAACTACAGAGAACTAAAAGCAGTAGGAGAAGCTTTAAGGGCGTTCGAAAGGGACATTTCAGGGAAAGAAGTCCAGATCTGCTCAGACAATGCTACAACAGTAGCTTGCCTGAATCATCAGGGAGGGACCAGATTCAACACCCTGTTAAGATCAGCTCTGGAAATTCTGTTATGGACACAAAGGAGAGTGATCTCCCTGTCAGCCATACACATAAAAGGGAAGGACAATTGGGAAGCAGATTTCCTTAGTAGCCATTCTATAAAACAGAGTGGGAACTTAATCCCAGAGTTTTTCAGATGCTGGGTTTTGGCCAACCAGAAGTGGACCTGTTTGCCACTTGGCAGAACAAAAAAGTAGAAACCTTTTTCTCCCTATCACAGCAGAAGGGCATGCTGGGCATGGATGCTCTGGTGCACCCATGGCAGTTCAAACTAACACCCCAGAACCCCAGAGTTCAGAAAAGAAGTGGGTTCCCGGGCCTACGTCTCATCTTGATTGCGCCTTGGTGGCCCAAGAGAGCATGGTGTGCAACCCTGATGTCCCTATCAGTGGCAGCTCTTTGGAAACTCCCAGACCTGCCAGATCTGTTACTACAGGGACCAATTGTTCATCCCAGGCCACAATTTAGTGACCAGGCTGTCAACTGGAAAAACGCAAAATTCTAAAAAACAAAGGTTGTTCAGATAGTCACACACTCCTCCTCCTAAGTAGGAAACCTGTAACAAGGAAAATGTATTCAAAAGTTTGGAAAATTTTCTGTACTTGGCAGTGTCAGAAGAAGGATTCCTCTGTCTCCATCCCTATGATCCAGGAATTTTTACAGGATGGGGTAGATAAGGGTATGGCAGTCAACCTCCTTAGGGTACAGGTAGCAGCACTTTCAGTGTTTCTATATAAGTCTTGCTAAGGAACCTTTAATTAAAAAGATTTTTTTTTAGCAAGGGATAGAGCTACCCCTATAAAAAGGGATAGAGTCCCTCCGTGGGATTTAAATAGGGTACTAGAGGCGTTATCTAGTGACCCCTTTGAACCTTTAGATAAGGTCCCCCTTAAAGTTTTGTCTGAAAGGCTTGCCTTCCTTTTGGCGGTTACGACAGCCAGGAGGGTTGGGGCTTTACAGAGCCTGTCCATTAAAGAACCTTTGTTAGTTTTTCCAGACAGGGTTATTCTTAGACCAGATCCATTATATCTGCCCAAAGTAGCATCTTCCTTTCACAGAAAGCAAGAGATAGCGTTGCCCTCATTCTGTGAGAACCCCAAGAATGAAAAGGAGCAGAAATGTCATTGTTTAGATATGAGGAGATGTCTTCTCACCTTTTTAGAGAGAACCAAAGAGTTTAGGAGGTCTAGTCACTTGTTGGTTCTTCACTCTGGATCAAGAAAGGAACTGCAGGCTTCAAAGCAGTCAGTCTCCAGGTGGATCAAGCAAGCCATTACTATGTCTTATGAGGTTTCAGGTATTCCTGCTCCAGCAAAGCTGAAGGCACATTCTGCAAGGGCCCTGGCAACATCCTGGGCCGAAAAAGCTGAGGCCTCCTGGGAACAGATCCGCCATGCTGCCACCACCTGGTCCAGTCATAATACCTTCCGGAAACACTTGGGTGTGGAAGTAATTTTCGCAACAAGACCTTGCCTTCGGCAGAAAGGTTTTACAGGCATGGTCCTGCTCTAAGATAGGCCTGGATGGATTCCTTTATTATCCTCTCACTTGTAGGCCCTCCTGGAAGGATGAAGGAGAAAACCTACCGTTAGTGTACGGGTAACGGTCTCTCTCTGAATCCTTCCAGGACGGCCGGCCTACTTCCCACCCTGCAGAAAAGGGGTGAGTTGAAAAAAAAAGTGTGACAGTTATTTAATAACTATTCCTTGGATTTCGGTTGGAAAGTTACGTTTCGATTACTGAAGCACAAGGTGGGGGTGGGACCTTTTTTATAAGCTGCAAATTGGGTTGTGTTTCTGGTAGGGTGGAACCTCAATCTCTCACTTGTAGGCTGACCTGGAAGGATTCAGAGAAAGACCGTTACCCATACACGAACGGCAGTTTTTTTACCTGCAACTCTGTGTTTTTCTTTGTCACAATAAACTGTTAGTACATACTTCACTGTCAGAATATTTATACTGCTCTGATATAACCGTGTCTATTTATGTAAATAAGCAAAGATCTGTAAGTTAAGAGAATCTCAACTTATTTCCACAAATCAATATGTAACAAGTTCTTTTTAATTGATTAATTTCTTTTTAACAGCATATACCAATCTTAGTGAATACAGTCTACAGTCGGGAATACATAAGAATATTTATTCACAAGACATGTTTTCACAATAAATGATTAGACTTGAGGTAACCTAAAGAGATAACCTTACATAAAATACAAACTTTAAAACAATAAATGCAATGTGATATGTAGCTCAATGATGAAATTAAAAAGAAAGCAATATTAAGTTTTCCCCAGGTATAGTAGAAATTATAGATAAGTGTTCTATATAATCAGACCACAATTGTCTGCGAATTGCGCAGCCAACAGTCACTCCGCTGCAGTTGGAGTGAGAATAGGCTATGCAAAACGGTAGACTAAATCGCTAATATTGGGCTAAATCTGATATTAATAAAAACTTATAAAAACAAAAATCAGTTTTTAGAGAAAAATCTAATATGGTTCATACGGCTGGGACTGTAATCTCGTTACCCTTAAATCTGAAATATAAAACATATAAGGAAGGAAATAAACGATAGTAAATAATCAAATAATCAGCAAGGTATATTTACCACACTTAAGATGGCTGCTAGCTTAAAATGGTCGTTACCAGAGTCCTTAAGATGGCTGCCTTCCCAAAATGGTGGCCAGTTAGGGAGGAGTTTCGTTTGGCGTCCTTCAAAGTTTCAGATAAATGATGGAGTATGTATAGATGAGTATGGATGTGAGCAGCGTTTGTGTTGGAAGTGTAATGAATGTTGTCGTAATGTGTGTGTCCTATTACATCTGGGTTTCCCTTTTTATATTGTATTGAATAAAAGGGCAGTAAAAATACCATAAGCTGAACCCAGAAGGAGGAACTTTATCCCCATTAGTTTGGATTACTTATCCATTAACTGGTGAGGTCATTGGGCGACACCCCTGCTAGACATCCAGTATATTGAATATTAAAATTATATGATAAGTTCTTCATTTAAGAATAATCATAAAAACATGAGAATCTATCCATACTCTCATAGTATACACATGTCCATCGAATATCTCCATCATATGTCTAGATAAGTATTGGACTTGGTAACGCCATTTAATAAGGAAATATTATTAATACTATATATATATATATATATAGGAAATGACTGATTTACCCAGAGACTGCATTTAGTAGCAGTCATCAAAGGGGGCAGTATTGTATTACTTATTAGGTTCAATATATAACATATAATAGCAGTATTATTATACTGATTACTTTTGCCCAGCCAGGTCATAAGGTTATTAAATCACTTAAATTCTGTCATATACTGTCAGACTTTTCGTCTGGCTTGTAGGATTTATATGACTTAGCCCAGGCTGAAACAAATCTTATATAAACACTCCCTCCACATGCCTTAAAATGAAGTAATTAGTTTCAAGACACATGTCCCTACACTTAAAATAAATATTCTAGTATATATGTCCAACATTATATAAATTCCAAGTTCATTCTTCTATAAAGATAATAAAACAATATATTATTAATATACATCTTACAAATGATGTTTTCTAAAACGTATTTTTAAATGAACCTTTAAAAATAAATATACTGAACATATTGTTCATTGTTATATGCAGATAAGATTATAAACTGGACTGGCCATCAGTGACTGGTATATAGCGTCTGGTTAATTGACTCTTATCTGATGAGATGTAAATAGGGCCTCATTATTTATGACCAAAGAAAGACAGAAATATCTGTTGAAAATATAAGACCTTTTTGCAAGAGACATCTTGTAAAAGAACATGAACCTTCCATGATCTCATACAAGATGGTTGCTGTACTGTTCAGAATCTCTATATAGGACTGAATATACATGGCCTTTATAATTCCATTTTTCTTTTATTTAATCTCCCCAATAAGCCTGACATCACCATGGCGGGCTATTCTGGTTTTGTTTAAATGAGGAACACATAGCCAGTGGAACTTCAAGCTACCCAGTGGATACATGATCAATGAGGGATCACCAAGCCTATCACATACCCAATTATAAGGCGCAATATTTACATCTTTCCAGTGAGTGGGGTCACCCAAGGGGAGCACCAACACCTAAAGTGAATTATCGCAGTGGAGCACCTTGCATATGAATTATCGCACTGGAGCACTTTTTTGCACTATTGATGGACTGATTTATTGATTTATTTATCTTGATATATATTTATTGGAAAGCACAGCAAGCACTTGTTTTATGCAATTTAAAACATTTTTACACATTTATTATAGTTCATTATTGTATATGTATTGATTGATTTAGATGGTTATTAGATTTGCACCTAGCAGTTTATCAAATTGAGCAGATCCTTATCACGTATATTGTTATAGTAAGAAGGCAGCGCTGACTTGCATATCTTTTCTACTTTAAAGGTACTACACCTTATTAGTCAGCAGCAGTCCTTGCTTGATTTTTTTTGATTATTTGATTCACCCACATTATTTTTTGATTCACCCACATTGTTTATTGCAGACCCATAAGCGCTCGGACCCCTCCTTTCATATTTATAGCACTGATTACTGTAGTAATGTCACTGGTACCCCCAAAAGTGTCAAAAATGTCAGGGGTCCGATCTGTCCACCGCAATGTCGCAGTCCCGCAAAAAAAAAAAAAAAAAAATCGTATTTTTTTTCAAAATTGTCGCTTTTTTTGGGTTTATAGCGCAAAAAATAAAAATCGCACAGGTGATCAAATACCACTAAAAGAAAGCTCTGTGGGAAAAAAAGGACGTCAATTTAGTTTGGGTACCGTGCAATTTCACCGTTTAAAGTCACGCAGGGCCGAATCGCTAAATAGGACCTGGTCATTAAGCAGCCAAATTCTCAGAGGCTAAAGTGGTTAAAGGATGCGTATCTGCACATTCCCATCTTTAAGAGTCATCAGCGGTATCTCCGCTTTGCAGTGGCAGAGGAGCATTTTCAGTTTGTGGCATTACCCTTCGGTCTCGCTTCGGCTCCCAGGGTATTCACCAAGGGTCTGGCTCCAGTGCTGGCTTTGCTGCGCATGAAGGGGACTGCGGTCCTTGGTTATCTAGACCAGTGGTCCTCAACCCTGGCCTACAGGGCCCACTAACAGGCCAGATTTTAGGTATTACCTTGGGGAGATGCAGACTAGAGTACTGCAATCACTGAGCAGCAAATATCACCTGGGATGCATTTCAGTTATCTTGAAAATCTGGGCTGTTAGTGGGCCCTGTAGGCCAGGGTTGAGGACCAATGATCTAGACGACCTCCTGTTAAGGGCGAGCTTGTGGGCGAGCTTGACAGTCATGGTTCAGATGCCCCAGGAGTTCGGGTGGATCATCAACTTTCAGAAGTCGGCTCTGACCCCGTCAGTTCGCCTCAATTACCTGGGGATGGCCTTGGACTCCGCTCAAGCAAAGGCTTTTCTCCCGGAGGAAAAACTTCAGACCTTACAGGGCGAGATCAAGTCTGGTGGTGGTGCCCTGGCACCAGTATTGGCTGATTTATGCCTTCCCTCCGATTCAACTGCTGTCCAGGTTCCTCCGCAGGTTGGCGTCGGAACGGGTGCAGGTAATTCTGGTGGCCCCAGACTGGCCGCGTCGGTCGTGGTACACAGACGTCGTGCGGGTGGTCGTCTAGCCTCCCTGGCGTCTTCCCTGAGAGGCGATCTACTGTCTCAAAGGCCGATCTTCCATCCTCCTTTACAGTCTCTGGCTTTTGGCGTGGCTGTAGAAAGCCAAGTTTTGAGAGACAAGGGTATCTCGAATGCTATCATTCCTACCTTACTGAAGGCACGGAAAGCTACCTCCAGGAAGATTTACCATCGTACTTGGAAGGTGTATATTGCCTGGTGTGAATCGCAAGGGTTTCATCCACGCTCCTTGGTGGCGAAGATTTTGGCCTTCCTGCAGGAGGGTGTGGATCGGCGATTGGCGCTGGCCACTATAAAGGGTCAGTTGTCGGCCTTAGCTATTTTCTTTTTAGCGTCTCTTGGCGACTAATTCCTTGATTTGCACCTTTATTCAAGGGGTGCGTCATCTGGCTTCCCCGAGGAAGGCTCCTTTGTCTCCATGGGACCTGAATTTGGTTTTGTCCATTTTGCAACAGCCTCCCTTTCAGAACATCAAAGAAATACCTCTGCCTGTGTTGTCCCAAAAAGTTGCCTTTCTAGTAGCTGTCATCTCTGCTCGCAGAGTTTCTGAGTTGGCAGCTCTGTCTTGCCGCTCGCCTTATCTGGATGTTCATAGGGATAAAGTGGTCTTAAGACCCAGTCAATCTTTTCTTCCCAAGGTGGTATCTGTCTTCCACCTCAACAAAGATATTGTCTTGTAAAATAAGAGAAATCCACTTGTGACATTAACAAGAAATCTCCACCCTGCGCCAGGAATGAAAAAGTACTCAACACAAAACAGCCACCTTACAAACCAAACAAAATACGCTTATAGGATGTTTAAACTCAAGGAACTAAAACATCAAGCGGCGCTTATCACTAGAGTTGAGCGGACACCTGGATGTCCGTGTTCGGCCGATTCGGCCGAACTTGAAAAAAAAGTCCGGGCCCGTGTCCCGGACTTTTTCCGAACTTTACCCGGACACCGAACCCAATTGAAGTCAATGGGGACCTGAACTTTCAGGCACTAAAATGGCTCTAAAAAACTAATGGAAAGGGCTAGAGTGCTGCAAATGGCAGCAAAATGTACTTAAGAGCATGGCAAGTGCTCTGCAAACAAATGTGGATAGGGAAATAACTTAAAACAAAAAAAAAAAAACAGAAAAATAAAACCATTTTCTTCATCTGTGAAGGACGAGGCCCATATGAAGTAGGAGGGAGGTGGATGTGGCGGTGTAGGTGAAAGCGGCGGTGGAGGGGGACAAGGTAGCCAACACTGCTTTTTTTTAGTCATTTTAAATTAGGGTACACCCCAAAAGAGTGAGAAAGATCAAAAATATAACAATGGCTGGATAAGATCGGTATCCATCTCTATTCTGCACAAGGTACGGAAAAGTCCTGTGGGATCCATGCCTGGTTCATTTTAATGAATGTGAGCTTGTCCACATTGTCTCTGGACAGGCGGCTGCGCTTGTCTGTGATAACGCCCCCAGCCGTGCTAAATACATGTTCAGATAATACACTGGCTGCAGGGCACGCCAGCACCTCCAAGGCGTAAAGGGCAAGCTCAGGCTATGTGCCCAATTTGGAGACCCAGAAGTTGAAGGGGGCAGACCCGTCATTCACTACATGTAGGCGTGTGCACACATACTGCTCCACCATGTTGGTGAAATGCTGCCTCCTGCTAAGACGTTCCATATGAGCTGCTGGTGCTGCTGTTTGTTGTGGCGTGCTGACAAAGCTTTTCCACATTTCGGCCATGCTAACCCTGCCTTCTGAGGTGCTGGCGGTGCCCTGGTTGCGTTGGCGACCTCTTTCTCCTCCTCCTCCGCCTTGGCCTTGTGCTTCTACTGTGGCCCCGCTGTTAGGTGGGAATGCCAGCAGCATCGCGTCTACCAGCGTGCGCTTGTACTCGCGCATCTTGCGATCACGTTCCTGTGAGTGAATGAAGGATGGTACGTTGTCCTTGTAACGGGCATCCAGCAGCGTGGCCACCCAGTGATAAGCACAAGTTAGAATGTGGGCAACTCGGCGGTCGTTGTGGAGACACTGCAGCATGTAATCGCTCATGTGTGCCAGGCTGCCCAGAGGCAACGAAAGGCTGTCCTCGGTGGGAGGTGTATCGTCTGTGTCCTCTGTATCCCCCCCAGCCACGCACCAGTGATGGCCATCAGCTGGCCTGGGTGCCACCCTGCTGTGAACATGGTTCCATCTCCTCCTCCTCATCCTCCAGAACTGTGCCCCTGCTTGACAATTGTGTACCTGATGTTTGTGGGTGCAGGAACCCACCCTCGGAGCCACTTGTGAATGACTGCCCTGAAAGCCTTGGAAATGATCCCTCTTCCTCCTCCTCTTGTGCCGCATCCTCTTCCATCATCGCATCGAATCGTTTTTTGAAGGAGGCATAGAAGTGGGATAGTTAAGCTGACAACGGCGTCATCGGCACTGGCCATGTTGGTGGAGTACTCAAAACAGCGCAACAAGGCACACAGGTCTCGCATGGAGGCCCAGTTATTGGTGGTGAAGTGGTGCTGTTCCACAGAGCGACTCACGCGTGCGTGCTGCAGCTGAAACTCCACTATGACCTGCTGCTGCTCACGCAGTCTTTCCAGCGTGTGCAAGGTGGAGTTCCACCTTGTGGGCACCTCACATATGAGGCGGTGAGCGGGAAGGCCGAAGTTACGCTGCAGCGCTGACAGGCGAGCAGCAGCAGGGTGAGAATGCCGAAAGTGCGCACAGACGGCCCACACTTTCTGCAGCAGCTCTGACATATTGGGGTAATTTTTAAGAAACCTCTGCACCACCAAATTCAGCACATGCGCCAGGCAAGGGATGTGCGTCAAACCGGCTAGGCCCAGAGCTGCTATGAGATTTCGCCGTTATCGCACACCACCAGGCCGGGCTTGAGGCTCGCTGGCAGCAACCACTCATCGGTCTGCTGTTCCATGCTCCTCCACAACTCCTGCGCGGTGTGTGGTTTTTCCCCCAAACAGGCAAGTTTTAAAACTGCCTGCTGTCGTTTACCCCTGGCTGTGCTGAAGTTGGTGGTGAAGGTGTTATGCTGACGGGATGAGGAGGCGGTAGAGGATGAGCAAGCGGAGTAGGGAGGAGTTAGGAACAGGAGGCAAACTGAAGTGCCCTGCAATCCTCGGTGGTGGAAGGACATGCGCCAAATTGCTATCCGCCTCAAGCCCATCCGCCACTGCATTTACCCAGTGTGCCGTTAGGGAGCTAGAACGCCCCTGACCGTGCTTACAAGTCCACGTATCGGTAGTTAGGTGGACCTTGGCACAGATGGCGTTGCGCAGTGCACACCTGATTTTTTTCCCCCACTTGGTTGTGCAGGGAAGGGATGGCTTGCCTGGAAAAGTAGTGGCGGCTGGGCACGACGTACTGTGGGACAGCCACCGACATAAGGCTTTTAAAACTGTGCGTCTCCACCAGACAGAATGACAGCATTTCAAAGGCCAATAATTTTGAAATGCTGGCATTCAGGGCCAGGGATCGTGGGTGGGTAGGGGGGTACTTCCTCTTCCTCTGAAGTGTTTGGGAGATGGAAAGCTGAACGCTTCCACGGGACATTGTGGAGATGGTTGGTGACCCAGGTGGTGGTGTTGCTGACAGATCCTCCGTTTGCGGGGTGGCAGGTGCCGGTATCACTACAGAGGTGGATGAAGAGGCCGAGACTGCAGCAGAAGAGGAAGCAGGAGGAGCCAGAGACCTTTCTTGGTTTTGAAGGTGTCTACTCCACTGTAGCTCGTGCTTTGCACTTAGATGCCCGATCATGCAGGTTGTGCTCAGGATGAGAAGGTTTATGCCTCGCTTCAGGCTCTGATTGCACAGGGTGCAAACCACTCGTGTCCTGTCATCAGCACATTGTCTGAAGAAATTCCACGCTAGAGAACACCTTTGAGCTGGCTTTGGTGCGCTCGGTCCCTTGCTGCGTTGGGCAGTAGCAGGCGTAGTGTCTAGGGCACGGCCGCTCCGGTTCTGCACCCTTCTCCCTCTTCTCCTGTGCTGGTGGCTCTGTGCGACCACCGCCTCTTCCTCCAAACTACTCAGGTCACCTGCATGACCTTCATTCCATGTGGGGTCGAGGACCTCATCGTCCTCCACATCATCTTCCACCCAGTCTTCACCCCTGCCCTCCTTGTCGGTCTCCACAATTCTGAGTGCTGCAGCAGTTGGCACCTGCGTTTCGTCATCATCTGAGACATGCTGCTATGGTCCTTCCATGTACTCATCTTGAGAAATAAGTGGTTGGGCATCGCTGCACTCAATCTCTTCCAATTCTGGGGCAGGGCTAGATGGATGGCCCTGGGAAACCCTGCTGACAGTCATCAAAAAGAAGAGACTGCTGCATGACTTGGGGCTCAGACTGCTTGTCTGATTTGCAAGGGGGTGTGGTGAAAGACTGTTGGACATCGGCTGCAGGTGCCAACTCTGACCTTTCTGCAGTAGACTGGGTGGGAGACAATGTGAAGGAACTGGAGGCACTGTCAGCAGCAAACCAATCTACTATCGCCTCTACTTGTTCTTGCCTCAACACTTGTAGAGGCGCATGATGCCCTACCAAATACTGCTGCAGTTTGTCGCCTACTCACACTTGAGGAAGGTGTTTCACTTGTGCGTGTAGCTGGCACAGATCGACCACGTCCTCTCCTTGCAACAGGAGCTCTACCAGCAGCACCACGACCCAGGCCACGGCCCCTATTTGACGTTCTCCTCATATTTCTGTAATTTATGATCTTGCCCTAGAAAGGTGTTTATTGAATAGCGGAACAAAACAGTATTGCACGGGTGTATCTCACAGTCAAATATGCAAAGTATGCCGCAATTAAATTTTTTTCACCCCAAAAGGGTGTATATTGAATAGCGGAATAGAACAAAGTATATAAAGCGGTGTATCTCACACGTACAAACACAGACTAGGCCCCGATTACAATTTTTTGTACCCTAAAGGCAGGATGAGGAAGAGTAGGAGGAGTTTGGAACAGGAGGCAAACTGAAGCGCCCTGCAATCCTTGGCGGTGGAAGGAGATGCGCCAAACAAATTTAAAAGGTGTATCTCACACGTACCGATAGACTATGCCGTAATTTAATTTTTTTCGTCCCAAAAGGGTGTATATTGAATAGCGGAATAGAAAAAATGTTATAAAACGGTGTATCTCACACGTACAAACCCAGACTAGGCCCCGATTACAATTTTTTGTACCCTAAAGGGAGGATGAGGAGTAGGAGGAGTTCGGAACAGGAGGCAAACTGAAGCACCTTGCAATCCTCGGCGGTGGAAGATGCACCCAAAAAATTGGAAAGGTGTATCTCACACGTACCGATACAGACTATGCCGCAATTTCATTCTTTTAACCCCAAAAGGGTGTAGATTGAATAGCTGAATAGAAAATATGATATACAAAGGTGTATCTCACACGTACAAACCCAGACTAGGCCCCGATTACAATTGTTTGTACCCTAAAGGCAGGATGAGGAGTAGGAGGAGTTCGGAACAGGAGGCAAACTGAAGCACCCTGCAATCCTCGGCGGTGGAAGATGCGCCCAAAAAATTGGAAAGGTGTATCTCACACGTACCGATACAGATTTTTTTCACCCCAAAAGGGTGTAGATTGAATAGCGGAATAGAAAAAAGTATATAAAATTGGTGATTTTTCAATAGCACATGTGAACACAGCAGTGTCTTATGTTTTATGTCACGGTGAGCAGCAGGCTATGAAGGGGAAAAAAAATTCCCCTTTAAATTTGTAATTTTTAAATAGCAGATTAGCATAGACTATGCCACAATTTAATTTTTTCTAACCCAAAAGGGTGTATATTGAATAGTGGAATAGAAAAATTTATATAAAATTGGTGATTTTTCAATAGCACATGTGAACACAGCAGTGTCTTATGTTTTATGTCACCATCAGCAGCAGGCTATGAAGGGGAAAAAAAAAAAATTCCCCTTTTAACTTTGTAATTTTTAAATAGCAGATTAGAACAGCAATCTGTAGTAAAATATAGCTGAACGCTGCACACAACAGACTGATAAAAATATATTTTTTTCTCCCTCCTCCTCAGTGGGCTCAAGTGAGGGCAAAAAGATTGTTCACTGCACCACCCCCCACACAGCAAAATCGATGTAGATCGCTAACGGACGATTGTTCTGTCCTGTGTCTCCTATCTGTCCCTGCCTAATCTCTCCAGCCTGTCCCTAAAATGCTCAAATATCTTTCCCTGCCTACACTTCGATCTGTCCCTGCATTATTTTCGGGCACAATGTTGTTTTTCCCTATCTGTCCCTAATCAGCAGCAGCCAGCATGTATGATGTGTGCTCTTTCCCTACACTACAGCAGACTGACGCACCGCGCTGTGTCTCTCGAGCTTATAAAGACATGGGTCACATGCTTCAGATGGCCAATCACAGCTACTAATACATTAGTAGGCATGGCTGGGATGGCTTAAGGCACACCAGTTAAACGCTTGTTGATTGGCTGTTGAAAACCCGCCATTAAAAGCGCACCATTACATACAAAACAGGAAATAAAATTACCGAACACGGATTTTAAACCCGAACATACAGTAAATTTTTTGTGTCCATGTCCGGGTAGCAAATATCCAATTATCCGGTACGGACCCGAATAATACAGTCCGTGTTCGCTCAGCACTACTTATTACTCATTTAAAATGGATAAAATAAGTGTGAAAAAACCCATTGCACACAATAATCCATCAATGGGCCATAACTCTAAATATACATCTGTGCAATACTACCTACAAGGTGAATACAGCTTGGGTAAACCTACAAAACAAAAATCATAAGTGTTGGTGCTGTAATATCAAAATAACACTTCAATGTGTATTAAAAATATGCTAGATAACCAAAGAGAAACTAGCATTAGCAGCGCTAAATAGATGCATAGTAACAGTAAGTGAAAGTTAATAAAGTAATCCGTGCATGAAATTAGTCCATATCCTAAGATGACACCAAATAGGGATCACTGCAATGGTGTAAAGACACAAGCAGACCGAAGAGGTAGTATATAAAGCCGTCACCACACCTTCTGGAGTCCTCCCGCTATTAGGGGTCACTCCTCCTCAAGGATCCTCAATAACCAAATATCCGACCATACAGTCCTCACCGGATGGATTAAATGAGCAAAGTCCACATTCATGCAAAAAAGGGGGGAAGGCTCATAGTGTAAAATGTAACAACTTTATTGCTCCATACACAAACCCCCTTTTAATACTGTGCACTTACATCCAAAAACAAATATCACATTAAAAGCATCCATATATTGACACCAGGACTTTAAATCACCCGTGTCTCTCACCGGATCCACCATCCCGCTGTATTTCTCTGTTGCAGAGAGGGTGACAGACAGTCCGAAGCTGGTGACGTGAGCCGCGTAGTCACTCCCTTACGCATAGCTTTATGGACTTCATCAGAGGGCGTGGCTCACACGTTTATAGTGTGCTGTGACAATCCGCCTTAATCCCTGCACCTTCCTGGCCTGGAGCACACCATTCAAGTATACATCAAACGCCAGGGGGACCCGAACTGGCAGCACATTTCTCGCTGTTCAAACAGGCTGCTTTAATGTATGTACCACAGACCAAGACCTGATAACTGTCAATAAGGGGACAGTATAAAGTGAAATTACCCCAAATAATTCAATTTAATATCAAAATAAAAACAAGTGATGTGCCCCCACCTAACTGAATAATGGTATTGTCCCTCCTAACGTGGGAAACTACAAACCCATATCCCCACAAAGCCTATCCGGGGCCTTTACCCACAATTTGTTTAATTAGCCATTATAGCACGCAGTTAGTGACCCGGGCGTTACATCAACATATCACAAAAGAACAATAGAACATTTAAGATATACAAACGTTCCACTTAATACACCCTTATTGCTTAAATGTACAGAAAATGAATATATAAAAAACAGACATGATGATTTGTACATATAGACACATAAACAAAAATCATCACCTCCCACATAGGCAAACAAATGGAGAAAACGATTTATTTTATAATCTCTATATACGAGAGTGACTCTGGAAGAATTCGCCCCCATACACAAAGATCCCTCATGGTTGTTGAATATTTTTGTCAATACTATTAGAACCACAATAGCAATAACAACGATCCACATATAAATGCAAGACAAAAGGGAATAAATGATGAGGCTATTTTGATAAATGATTAACTAAAATACAAGAATCAATACTCCAGAACACAGAAAAAATGAATGAATGGCTCAACCAATAATCACAAAACAGAACCCCTTATCAGAAATTAGTGTATTGCCAGACAAGTGATCCCAAATCAGGACAACTAAGAAAATAAATCCCAATCAGTCACTTATAAAGCAATTTAAGTCAAGCTCTATGTTCATTCCCTTAGGAGTGAGGGTATCTGTTAAATAAATCCATTTCGTTTCATTTCTCGATAATTTCCTAACCCTATTAGACCCTCTCCAAGTAGGTGGTATTGAGGCTATCCCCCAAAACTTCAATCCAGAGGGGTCCCTGTTATGTTTGAGCTGGAAATGAAGAGAAACGCTGTGATTCTTGAAGCCAAGCTTTAGATTGTTGATCTGTTCAGAGATGCGCTTGCTTAACCACTTCCATCCCGGGCCATTATAAAATGACGCCGGCAGGAAGTCTTTGCCGATCCGGGCGGCCGTCATATGACGTCCGCCCGCTCTTGGCGCCCCCTTGGGCACGCAGGGTGGCGATCGGGGGTGAGGCTCTGACTGAGCCCAACCCCGATCAAGGTAAACAGCCAATGAAATTGGCTGTTTACCAAGTGATAGGCTGTCAATCACAGCCGGTCACAGAATGTCAACAGAGAACACGGTAACTAGCTGTCACCGTGTTCTTCTCCTCACACACTGATCCTTTGTGAGGAGGAGATTGCGGTAACAGCTAGTTACCAATTACAGTGCACCCCAAAACACACTGATTGCCCCCCCCCCAATAAAGAGCAGCTGCCACTAGCCCATTAAAGTACCTGTCACTAGCCCATCAAAGTACCCGAGTACCTGTCACCAGCCTATCGGAGTACCCGAGTACCTGTCACCAGCCCATCAGGTACTCTGATGACAGGTACTCGGGTACTCTGATGACAGGTACTCTGTCATCGGAGGACCCGAGTACCTGTCATCGGAGGACCCGAGTACCTGTCATTAGCCCATCAGGTACTCTGATGACAGGTACTTTGGGTACTCTGATGGGCTGGTGACAGGTACTTGGGTACTCCGATGACAGGTACTCAAAGTACCCGAGTACCTGTCATCGGAGTACCCAAGTACCTTTCTGAAGCTGATCAGTGTATCGGAGTATCTGTCTGCAGCCCATCAGAGTACCTGAGTACCTATCTGCAGCCCATGCCTCCTAGATTATGTGTTGTGGTGTTTGCTTTACAAAATGGGGTCATTTTGTGGGGGTTTCCATTGTCTGTGTTCCAGGGCCTTCAAAAGTGTAATGAAATTATATGTGTAATTTATGCTCCTAGAACACCTGACAGTGTTCCTTGCATGTTGGGCCTCTGTATGTGGCTATGCTGTGACAAAAGTCCCACATATGTGGTATCGCCATACTCGGGAGTAGTAGAATGTATTTTGGGGTGTAATCTTTACTATGTACATGCTATGTGTTAGAAATATCTTATGAATTGATAACTTTGTGTAAAAAAAAAAAAAATGCGTTTTTCATTTTCTTTCCACATTTTCCAAAAACTTGTGGAAAAAAATTACATGTTCAAAAGACTCATTATGCCTCATAGAATATATGTTGGGGTGTTTGCTTTCCAAAATGGGGTCATTTTGTGGGTCATTCCCTTGTCCTGGTGCTCCAGGGCCTTCAAAAGTGTGATAGGTCGTTAGTAAATTATATGTGTAATTTATGCTCCTAGAACACCTGACGGTGCTCCTTGCATGTTGGGCCTCTGTATGTGGCCAGGCTGTGTAAAAGTCTCACACATGTGGTATCGCCATACTCAGGAGGAGTAGCAGAATGCATATATTGTGTGTGAGAAATAACTTGTTATGACAATTTTGTGTTAAAAATAAAAAATTATTTCTTCCTTTTCCCAAAAATTGTGGGAAAAAATTAAAACTTCAAAAAGCTCACCATGCCTCTTACTAAATACCCTGGAATGTCTACTTTCCAAAAAGACATTTCAGCGCCTCAAGAAATTAGATAGGCCATTAGTACATCGGGTGTGATCAATTTTCAATGATTCGCACCATTGTTTGTAGACTCAATAACTTTCACACAGACTAAATAATAACCACTAATTTGGGTTATTTTTACCAAAGATATGTAGAAGTATACATTTTGGCCCAAATTTATGAAAAAAAAATTACTTATTTGCAAAATTTTATAATCGAAACCAAAACAAAATGTGTTTTTTTTTTTTTCAAAATTTTTGCTCTTTTTTTCACTTATATCACAAAAAATAAAGACCTAGTGGTGATTAAATACTACCAAAAGAAAGCTCTATTTGTGTGAAAAAAAATGATAAATTTGATTGGGTACAGCGTTGTATGACTAAGTAATTATCATTCAAAGTGTGAGAGCGCTGAAAGCTGAAAATTGGTCTGGGCAGGAAGGGGGTGTAACTGCTCTGTATGGAAGTGGTTAAAAGACGCTTAGTACGTCCTATGTACATTAAGCCACAAGGGCACTCCAAAGCATATACAATATGTGTTGACTGGCACGATATGAAATCCACAATATCAAATGATTTGACATTCGCCGTGGAGGTAAAGCTTGTAATCCCTCGTAAATGCGTGTTTACTTGACGACAGGATATGCAACGTCTACACGCAAAAAAACCTACCCTGTCCCAAAAAAGCTGTGGGCGTTTGGACGGATCTAATACTTTTATGACCAAACGGTCAGCATAAGACGGTGCTTTCCTATAGATAAAGTGAGGACGATCCGGTAATACCTGCCCTAGAGTTTTATCCATCAAAAGCACATTCCAATATTTATGGAGGATGTTCTCCACCTCCCTATATCGGGAATGGTAATTGGAAATAAAACTGTACTCATGTCTGTTATCAAGCAATCTCACCCTATCATCCAAACATTGCTCTTGCGTGATTGCACCAACCTCCTCCATTAACCCTATCTAGATCAACACTCTTGTAGCTCTTATTCACAAAGCGGTCCTTTAATATCTGCGATTTAGACTTATACTCCTGATCTGAGGAACAGTTTCTCCGTACCCTAGTGAATTGCCCCTTCGGAATATTACGGAGGCATAGTGGATGATGACCACTAAAGACAGGCAAGAAACTGTTCCTATCAGTGGACTTGGAAAAAAAACACTAGTGCTGATATTCCCTTCTCTCAAAAAAATACTAACAGACAAAAAATCCACCTGTTCCAGACTCCAATTAAACCGGAGCATGATGTTGTTATTAAGAAAATCAGCAAAGGTTTTTAAAGAGGATAGTTGAGCAATAGTCCAGAATCATCCCCAAAAAGCATTTCTGGAAAAAAGGCAAATCACGCTGACACAGCTTCCAATTTAGGGCCAAGAGCACATCCTCATGTTGAATCACCGTATATAATGAGGATACTTCCGCTGTGACGAGATGAACCTGAGTCTGAGAAGGAATTTTTACCTCCTTTAATAATTGAAGGAAGTGTTTTGTATCTTTCAAGTATGCCTTAGTGGCCAAAACACTAGCCTGCAAAAATGTATCAAGGTACTTACCTACCTGTGAAGTTACGGAACCGATCCCATTTAGTATGGGCCTAGCCGGAGGGTTCACCAGGTCTTTGTGAACCTGTGGTAGCGTGTATATCGTAGGAATACGATTGAAACTGGGGTTTAGGTATAGTTTCTCCTTCTTCGAAATCTCTGTTGGAATCCAAACTCGACTAATTTGCATTGTGGGTGTTTGGGAGGGTCTCCTGATGTGTTTTGCAAAAAATGCCTCTGAGCACAAACACCGCTAAACGCGTCCAAACGCGGCATGCAAACGCGACACAACAGGCGTTTTTAAACGTTCTGTAGCTGTCAAGTTCCAGCGTTCAAAGGACTTTTTCAAACGTCCTGTGTACATGTAGCCTTAGTGAGTAAAACGACACCACCCCCTTTGTCAGCAGGCCTAATTATAATATTTTTCCTATCTTCTAATGATTTAATCCCTTCCTGTATGTGTCTAGGATTAATATTCCTTTTTGGAGGCAGCTGTTCAATCTCCAACACATACTTTTAAACACTTCTATTTGATGGTTAGAAGACCACTGTCGACCCCTACAGTCATATTCCTAGCTCTCCTCTCAGCGTTACAAGTGTTCAAAAAGTATTTTTTTAAATAAATTTTTTCGAATATACTTATGTACATCTATGTACACATCAAATGTATTGAGGGACCTTTTAGGTGCACACTTTATGCCCGCATTCAAGATATTCAACTCCTTTTTAGTCAAATCAATACCCGCTAAGTTAAAAATAACGCTTGCTCCATTTCTCTCCTCCTTTTTCTGTTGTTCTCTCCTTCCAGACCTACATCCTCTGGTTCTCGTCCTCCTGACCCCACTCACGGAGTATGATAAACATCCCTCCGAGGGGTTGGATATTCCTGTCCCCCGTCTGTTGTGTGTGGAGGATTGTAGGGGCGGTCCCTCCAAGGTCTCCCTGCTCTCCCTCTCATCCTCCCTCTGCCTCCCCTGCCTAAAAATTGACGTGGAGAGTAGGGGGTATAGTCCTCTCTCCATTCCACTAGAGGCTCAAATCTATTATTAGTAGGCACATTAAAGGGTCTGTTTGAGCTCTCTCGGAAATATCCCGGGTCCATAGTTGGAGACCCCAGATTCCTCCACTGAGCACAATAACCTACCTCCCTTTGCTGATTATAGTATATATTCTTTGGGGGATGTTGAAAATTCCTCCCCTGATCTCTTTTAGCTCCTCTAGATTGTTGAGGATTATTTTAGAAATGATTTTGGGAACCATGGGAATTATTTTAGAAACCATAGGAGTTACCCCTCCCTCTTCCTTTTAAAGCCTGTATTCTTTTTACCTCTACTTCGTGGTACTAAGCCCGTAGGCCTAGGACTGACCAGAATGGATTCCTGAGAAACTGACCCAGGTTCCTGAATCGGGATGTTAGTGATAGAAGTGGTCAAATTTTGCCACATATATACAGCATTATTTTTAAAATCCTCCATATCCCTCTGATATTTTTTTACCTTTTTCTTCTGGGTATCGGAGTCAATTTTTCTTAATTTTTTCTTGCATGCAGTATTAAATGCTAATGTAAATGTCCGCAGGAACTGTGCTGGGCGGGGCAGGAAGGAAAGACTTGACTGCACCAAGATGGCCGTCTGTAGGAACTGTCCTTGTGGCTTGCGTTTGAGTAGGAGTGGTGTGAGGATAATGGGTGGTAGGCGGAGAGTAAGGACCCTCCCCGTTATCTCTCCAGACGCCATTATAGGGTGGAGGCTTATTGGCTTTACGATCGACTTGATAATACTCATACATGATGCAATTTCCAACCTTGATCGTCATCTTTCTTAGCTTCTACGATCCATCATTCATTATGCAATGTCTTAGCTGTTCTCACACAACATTCCTTTCTGTTCTGTTGTCAGCGTATGTTGCTACTCCTATGGTTGCTCTGCAGCCTGTCAGCACTTTTGTTTGAACTCACAAACTTTCCCTTCTCCGGTTTGCTAATATGCTGATCCATATTCCTCTCCCCCCCGGGCCACCCAGCTCAAATGCAAGGTCCCTCACTCTTTTTTCTGTTCTACTGCCGCTGTCTCAGCTGACGGCCAGAGGGGGCAGTACTGGTAACCAATCGCTTAACTTGATTTAAAACTTTTGGCTGTGTGCCAATTTTCAAAACTCAGACCAGGGGTGAGCAGAGCTGACCACAGGTTCCCCTCCTGCAATAGAGGATGCCCCCTAAATATCTCTTAAATATTATAATCAGATAAAAAGTTAATCTGATTTGAAACTTTTGGCTCAGTGCCAATAGGGTTCAATGGTCACACTAATTGCGGTAACCCTTTCTGTCCAAAAATAAATTCTATAACTATTTCAGGAACAAAAATAATCACAGTTGAACCCCCCCCCCCCCCCCTGGCAAGTAGCCAATTTTCAAAATTTTGCCCCAGAACTCCCTTTTACATAGGGACCCAATTGCAAAATGTAAGTTCTCATTATCTCTAATTCTATAAAAAATAGCCACAAAACATCCAGCCAACTACGGCAAACTGATTCCTGATAAAAACTGTTTTTTATTCACTAGTATCACTCTTCCCAGAGGTTCCTATGCTTTATACACAAATGGTTAAATGGCAAAACTCCAAAAATTCCATAAAAAAAAATTAATAATTGCATATATGTAGTAATGCTGGGACCGATTGTCCTCCAAGCTTCGCGCAAGGAGTGACCCCCTCCCGCTTTCTCGCGAGAAAAAAAAGTATGCCAGCTGCTAGCGGGGGGGGTTTACCAGATAACAGCACAACAGTGCGAGTCTCAGAGAGAGAAAAAAAAACTGTCAGGGACGCACAGAAGGAGGGGGTTGAACTGAAAAAAAGAAAAACTCAAAACGTAACCCCTTCCTCTCTCTGTCTCTCTCTGTTGCCCGTAGCAACCTCAAACCTGACTGGATTTATCTGTGCAATAATGTATGTTTCATTTCACAACACACACAGAACAAAACATAACTCCTGTCGTCTCTCTCTTGTCATGTGACCTCAACAGGTGAGCTTAACCCTCAGGGGTACCTTTAACCAGTCAACCCCCTGAGTAACTGTCCCGAAGGACGTTGCAAATATCCGCCCTCTCAGGACACACAAATGCAACCTTTCAATCTGTAGAGACACACTTCAAACAAAACGACAGACACTGAGACATTACTCCTGCCTCCCTTGTTGTCGGGTATCCACTTGCAGCTGAGCTTACCCCTCAAGAGGTCACTTTAACCAGTCAACCCCCGAGTAACCCGTCCCGAAGGACGTACATCCACCCTAGTGTCGGGCAACCTACTGCAACTGAGCTTACCCCTCAGGCGGTCACTTTAACCAGTCAACCCCCTGAGTAACCCGTCCCGAAGTATCTAGTAACGGCCATTTTGAGAAAGGAAGACAGAAAAAGATATGTACATGTACAGAAAAACAGACCTAGAAAAATAGACATTTTGCTTAATTCACAAGTGTTCATCCCATTCCTTCACAGAATCACCCGGCCAAACGTGCTTCCTTGCGGGCCACTGCCAGATCTCTCCAAGCCGATGTCATCTGTGTACAGGAAACACACTTTTCCCAATCTGCTTCTCCCAAATGCAGCCACAAGCTTTTCCCTACCATATATCAAGCCTCTGAGGAAAAAAGCGCAAGGGAGTACTTTTGGCTGTTAAACATTCCCTGGCATTCCAGTCCCATGATGTTATTCTGGACCTGTCAGAATGTTTATACTGCTCTGAATATAACAGTGTCTATTTATGTCAATAAGCAAAGATCTGTGCGGTAGGAGAATCTCCACTTATTTCCACAAATCAATAAGTAGCAAATTCTTTTTATTGATTAATTTATTTTTAAAAGCATATACCAATCATAGTGAAAACAGTCTACAGTATAGAATATATAAGAATATTTATTCACGAGACATGAATTCACAATAAATGATCAAACTTGAGATGACACAAAAAGATAACTTTACATAAAATATGAACTTCAAACAATAAATGCAATGTGATGTGTAGCTCAATAATGAAAGTAAAAATAAAGCAAGATTATGTTTTCTCCAGGTATAGTATAAACCATAAAGGAATGTTCTATATAATCAGACCACAATTGTCTGCGCAATGCACAGTCTGATAGTCACTCCACTGCAGATGAAGCGAGAATAGGCTATGCAAAACGTGAGACTAATACGACAATATGCGCTAAATCTGATATTAATAAAAATGTATAAAAAGCAAAAATCATCTCTTAGAGAAAAATCTACATATGGTTAATACGGCTGGGATTATAATCTTGCTACCCTTAAATATGCAATGTAAAACATTTAAGGAAGTACATAAACAATATTGAATAATGTTAAAATAATTAGCAAGGCATATTTACCATATTTAAAATGGCTGCTAGCTTAGAATGGTTGTTACCAGAGTCCTTAAGATGGCTGCCTTTCCAAGATGGTGGCCAATTAGGGAGGAGTTTTGTTTGGCGTCCCTCAAAGTTTCAGATACATGATGGAGCAAAATGGAGTCTGTATGGATGAGTTTATGCATGGCTGTAGTAGTGTGTGTATTGTATATGTAATGTATGTTGTGCAAATGTCCTGTCTCTCTCTCTCTCTCTCTCATCTGGGTTTCCCTTTTTATATGGTATAGAACAAAGGACTATTAAAATTACCATAAGTTAAACCCAGAGGGAGTAACATTATCCCCATTGGTTGGGACATCTTATTCATTAACTGGTGAGGTTATTGGGTGACACCTCTTGGTTGACCAGAATATTAAAATTAAATGATGATTTCTCTTACATCCTCCGACAGTCGCCGCCTCCTCTAAGTCATCACAATTGGGTATTGTCCACCTATCCGTAGGAATAGCTAGGCATATAGACTTAGTCAAAAGGCATTAGCATATACACACCCACGGGGGCTGTCCCATGTGGTCAATACCCCCCCTGCATCACCACTCCCAACTCAGTTTTTAGTTTGCCTAGCATCAGGAATAGTTCAGGCTACCTTGTGCTGGGGCTTCAGTCTCAGCCTTCCTAAATCTTTTGTTTGATTTTCTTTTAAAATGTCAGTTTTTTCTCTCACTTTACTAGCTGTTTATTTTGTCAGCTTTAGTGTTAGTTTATTCTTCGGATGAAGATGGATCATGCGGTGCTGGGATTCGGACTGGCCGCCCTGGTTCTCCAGGGCACAGAGGGTCAGATGGACCCCCAGCCCGCCATCGAGCGTTCAGCTATGGTTCGCCCTGGCATTAAGAACGACCCATCCCTGTTCGATGCAGGGATGCAGCCGTGAGGTGGCTACCTCACAGGATTCGTCTGCGGTGCTGCAGCGTCATGTCCCTGGCTCACGGCACTCCCTGTCAGGAGAGGACAGAGGTTTATCCGTGTATGGAGGCTCCCCACGCCATCAGGTAAGTACTTCTGTGTGGGGCCTCTACCTGGGGTGGCAGTCTGTGTTGCTGTGTGTCCCCATGTCTGTGCCTGTGTGACTCCCTGTGTGATCCCTGCGG
This sequence comes from Pelophylax lessonae, assembly GCF_965119305.1. Taxonomy (NCBI): domain Eukaryota; kingdom Metazoa; phylum Chordata; class Amphibia; order Anura; family Ranidae; genus Pelophylax; species Pelophylax lessonae. The sequence continues at coordinate 348,384,493 of NC_138770.1, forward strand.
GGTTCGCTTTGTGCAGATCTGTATGCTTTTTGCTGGGGGTCCCTGTTCCTGTGTCATCTTAGGTGCATGTTTGGGGGTACAGACTTGGTGCGGCGACCGCTGCGGGGGTATGTTTGCGCGGTCCGCCATGTTTGTTACTGCACATGGATGTGGCCCCTCTGGGGCGAGTATACAGATCGTTTTGGCGCCCTCCGCCGCCATTTTGTGGGCGGTAGAACGATCGTTCGGCCGCATGTCGGCGGCCATCTTGGTGTAGCCCCCAATGCATTTCCTATGGGCAGCCATTTTCCCTGAGGTCTGGCTTATAGCCAGCCCCTTCCAGCAGCATTTCCTTTTCCTCTCAGGCAGCAAGGACACAGGTAGCAACGATCTGCGGGCTCTGCAGTGTATCTCTCTGTCTTCTTCTGTATACTGCTTCTGGCTCAGTTTTCTTTCTCCTTTTGGGGGTCTTCATAGCTGTGACAGTAGCGGTGGGCTGCGCACTCCGCAGCGCTATTTAAGGGGACAGTACACTATTTTTTTTGCACTGTATTTTTTCTTGTCTTGAGCCATGGATTCTCAGGAAACCAAGTTTCCTCCAGCTTTAGTGGGGGGCCCCAGTTCTCCTGTGGCTCCGCTGCGACCTGATCTGGCTGCTGTGGTTGCGACTTTAGTGGCAAATATGGAAATGCTGATGTCTGAACGGGCTGCGAGAAAACGGCCCAGGCTGTCTCTCTCTTCTGATTCAGATGGGGATATGGCTGCTGCTGCTGCTGCGAGCGTGCCCTTTTCAGGGTCCCGCTCATCCCTGGACCCCCCGGGGTCTGAGGGGAAGGCTGAAATTGAGGGTGTTGACACATCCTCCCCAGGGTCACCTGAAGAACGGGCGACCATGGATGAGTTGATTGTTTGTGAAGGAAACCTTGCATTTAGAGGATGAGCCCAATCCGGGCGTTGTGTCCTCTTTTGGGACACACAGGACCCGCAAGTCTGCGCAGGTTTTTCCCTGCCCAGCTGAATTTCATTACACTGTTAATGAAATGTGGCACACGTCAAAACGTCCATTCGTGGTGCCTAATTGGTTCAAATTGCTTTATCCTTTTGCGCCGGATACGGAATCACGATGGTGTGTGCCAGATCACACTGTGGCCGTGCTGAACAAGGCTACCTTGGTTCCTACTGAGGATACCCCGGTTTTCTGGGATCCCACGGACCGGCGGTTGTAGTCTCTAGCCCGCCATTCCTATACGGTGGCGGGTTCGTTGCTCAAACCCGTTTTCGCGTCCGTTATGGTGGCTCAGGCGGTAGCTGATTGGATCAAGGTGCTTCGAAGCAACCTGGTGTCTGATGACGTGCCACCTGCCCGACTGGAAATGGTGGACCAGATCCACCAAGGAGTCATGTATTTGTGTGATGCAGCCTTAAATTAGGCTCCCTTGGTGGCTCGCCTCTCGAGCGTCGCGGTGCTTAACCGGCGACTGATATGGCTGAAGAGCTGGTCGGCTGACCAATCCTCACGGAAAACTGTTGCTGATTTTCCCTATGCTGGCTCTCGCCTTTTTGGCGAGGCGTTGGATACCCTGGTGAAAGGCGTCACGGGGGGCAAGAGCACTGTGCTGCCCCAGAACCCGAAGAACAAGTCTTTCCGAGGCAAGCGGGGTTCTGCGCCTAGATCCAATCAGGGCAAGGGCAAGCCCTTCAAGGCCCAGAGCAACCAGAAGAAGCCCTGGGCGGGTAAGCAGAAAGCCGGCAATGCCGGCTCGGTGGGACAATCCGCCTCTGCCTGAAGGTGCGCCCTCACCCATTTCAGGGGTGGGGGGACGTTTGCGCAGTTTCCTCCAACCTTGGCTGCTCCGGATATCGGACAGGTGGGTCCAGGAAATCGTTTGATCAGGATACAAGATCGAATTCCTCTCCAGGCCGGCGGACAGATTCTTTCCCTCCAATCTCAATCTGCTTCCGGGGCGTCTGCAGGATTTGCATGGGGTCTTGCAGGACCTGCTTGCTCAGGGAGTGATTGTCCCGGTGCCTCATCGGGACAGGTTTCAGGGGTTTTATTCGAATCTGTTCACTGTGCCCAGGAAGGAGGGCAAAGTGCTTCCTATTTTGGACCTGAAAGCGCTGAAACGCTTTGTGCGGGTTCGAAAGTTTCGAATGGAGTCTCTCCGTTCGGTTGCGGCCTCCTTGAGTCCGGGAGAATTTCTGGCTTCGATAGATCTGAAGGATACGTACCTGCACATCCCCATTTTCGAGGGTCATCAGCGGTACCTTCGGTTTGCTATCGCAGAGGACCACTACCAGTTTGTGGCGTTACCTTTCGGTCTCGCTTCGGCACCAAGGGTGTTTACCAAGGTGTTGGCACCGGTCCTGGGCCTGCTACGGGCCCAGGGCATTGCGGTCCTGGGGTACCTGGACGATCTGCTTCTGAGATCGAGGGCCAGCCAGGACCTTGTGCGTGATCTGTCCATCACGGTACAGACGCTCCAGGAGTTCGGATGGACCATCAACATTCAGAAATCAGCATTGTCTCCGTCGCTTCGCCTTCCCTACCTGGGAATGGTTCTGGACTCTGCTCAGGCAAAGGTGTTCTTGCCGGAGGACAAGGTCTGGACTTTGCGGGACGAACTCAGGTCTCTCAGGGACAATCCGTCCTCGTTGGGGTTGATGGTGTCGGCCTTCGAGGCGATTCCCTTTGCCCAGTTCCACACGCGGGCTCTCCAGATGTAGATCCTGGCCAGGTGGGACAGACTTCCTCAGTCCTTGGATCTGGAGGTTTCCTTGAGTCGCCAGACCAGATTGGCTCTTCTGTGGTGGATCCAGTCCCCGGCGGTGGCGGAAGGCAAGTCCTTCCGCCCGGTGGTGTGGACAGTGGTTACCACGGATGCCAGCCTGTCGGGCTGGGGTGGAGTCCTGGGCAACCTGTCTGCCCAGGGCACTTGGTCGGAGGAGGAATCCTCCCTCCCGATAAATGTGCTCGAACTACGAGCGATAAAACTGTCTCTTCCAGTGGTCGGACCGTCTCCAGGGCCTGCCTGTTCGCGTACAGACGTACAATGCTACCGCGGTGGCTTACATCAACCACTAGGGGGGCACCAGGAGTGCTCGAGCGGCCCGGGAGGTGACCGATATTCTGTCTTGGGCCGAGACTCATGCCCCGGCGATCTCGGCAGTTCACATTCCGGGTGTGGAAAATTGGCAGGCCGACTATCTGAGCCGCCAGACCCTGGACCAGGGGGAATGGTCCCTTCACCCGGAGGTTTTTCAGATGCTGTGTGCGAAATGGGGATCCCCAGATGTTGATCTGTTCGCATCCCGACTAAACCGAAAGGTGGAAAGCTTCGTGGCAAGAACGCGCAATCCGTTGGCGGACGCCTCGGATGCGTTGGTGGCGCCTTGGCATCATTATCGTCTGATGTACGCCTTTCCTCCGATTCAGTTGCTATCCCGGTTCCTTCGCAGATTGGGCTCGGAACCGCACATTTTGATTCTGGTGGCACCGGACTGGCCTCGCCGGTCCTGGTACACCGACGTTCACCTGGCAGTGGCGCCTTCGTGGCACCTGCCTCTGCGGGAAGATCTTCTGTCTCAAGGTCCGATCTTCCATCCTGCTTTACAGTCGCTGGCTTTAACGGCCTGGCTGTTGAGACCCAGGTCTTGGACAAGGGTCTATCCTCTGTGGTTATCCCTACCTTGATCAAGGCTAGGAAATCTTCCTCTGGTAAGATCTATTACCGTACCTGGAAAGCCTACTTCACCTGGTGTGAGTCCAGGGGGTTTTCCCCTCGTTATTACTCGGTGTCGAGAATCTTGGCTTTCCTCCAGTCTGGAGTGGATCAGCGCCTGGCGATGGCCACAATAAAGGGCCAGGTGTCATCACTGGCGGTCCTTTTCCAACGCCCTGTGGCGTCTCATTCCTTGGTGCGCACATTCATTATTCATTCAAGGTGTGCGACATTTGTCTCCTCCCAGGAAGGAGCCTTTACCTCCATGGGACTTGAACTTGGTTCTGTCCGCATTACAGCGTGCTCCCTTTGAAAATATCAGGGAGATATTGTTGCCTCTGCTGTCGAAGAAGGTTGCTTTTCTTGTGGCGATCACTTCGGCTCGCAGAGTGTCGGAGCTGGCGGCGTTGTCTTGCCGCTCCCCTTACTTGATAATTCACAGGGATAAGGTGGTTTTGCGACCACCCCGATCCTTCCTTCCCAAGGTGATCTCTGATTATCACCTTAATGAGGACATTGTCCTGCCTTCGCTTTGTACGAAGCCTAAACATCCAAAGGAGATTGCCTTGCATTCCTTGGATGTTGTCAGGGCGATCAGGTTTTACCTGTCGTCTACGGAATCCTTTTGGAAGACGGATTCCCTCTTTGTCCTTCCTGAGGGCCCTCGGAAGGGCATGGCTGCGTCCGCAGCGACTATTGCCAAATGGATCAGACAGACCATTGAACAGGCTTACGTCTTGAAGGAACGGGTTCCGCCCTTCCCTGTTAAGGCGCACTCTACCAGGTCTTTGAGTACTTCCTGGGCCTATTGGCATCGGGCCTCGGTGGCCCAGGTGTGCAAGGCGGCGACTTGGTCGTCGGTGCACACCTTTTCCAAGTTCTACAAAGTAGACGTTCTGGCATCAGCTGATGCTTCTTTTGGCCGCAAAGTTCTCAGTGCGGCTGTGCCTTGATGGACCCTTGATTTTTTTCTCTGGGTCCCTGGCTGTTGGCATTTGCTTTCCTGGGCTGTTGCTCCTGTTGAGCATTGTTTGTTGCTGTTGCCCAGTTGGTTCTTACAGTGCGTGTAAGATTCCTTTCTCTGATGTGGGTACTGCGTTGCCTTTTCTACGGTTGCGTCTCCCACCCCTCATGTCTATACTGCTTTGGGACATCCCAATTGTGATGACTTAGAGGAGGCGGCGACTGTCGGACGTAAGGGAGAACTGAATTTTTGTAAAATCTTACCTGTAAAATTCCTTTCTCTGAGTCCTCCGACAGTCGCCGCCCCCGCCCCTCTTTTGGGGTTCTTATTACCTACTACTATACTACCAAAACTGAGTTGGGAGTGGTGATGCAGGGGGGGTATTGACCAGATGGGACAGCCCCTGTGGGTGTGTATATGCTAATGCCTTTTGACTAAGTCTATATGCCTAGCTATTCCTACGGATAGGTGGACAATACCCAATTGTGATGACTTAGAGGAGGCGGCGACTGTCGGAGGACTCAGAGAAAGGAATTTTACAGGTAAGATTTTACAAAAATTCCGTTTTCTCCATATTTAAGAGTAATCATAAAACATAAAATGTATCCATACTCTCATCTATTACATGTCCATTTAATATCCATTATGTATCTAAATAAGGAATGAATCTGGTAACACCATAATATATTATTAATATATATATCTAGATTTATTGGAAATTACTTTTCAACCTAAGACTTCAACTAGTAGCAGTCAGTCACCAGAGATGGCAGTATTGTGTTTCTCTGAGCTTCAGTATATAGCAGCATTCTTTACCTACAAATAAAACTTTGCACCTTATATTGACAAAGAGCTTACCATCTCAGACTTTCTAGAGTCTGGCAAGGTTAGAAAAGTTTTATGATTAATTTTTACAGCTTACAAAGGTTTAACATGAAGTCTTTCTAAACATGCAGTGATGAGTCATCAAAATCAGTTTAACTTTCTTTTAGCAAGGATGAAACAATTATAATATGTAACGGTTTTCTACATATCTATGTATGTTAGTTATATATATTTCATTGTTAATATTCTGTTACATAAAACATTATAATGTATCTGTAAATCTTATTTTTAAATGGGTCTAAACACAGAAAATTTCTGACTAAGGTTTATGGTCCCACACACAGATAAGATTACCTTGGTATAGTGTCTTAGACTTTATCTTAAAGTTAAACAGACTATTTATTACCTTAGGTCAACACAGTATGTTTAGGTAAACCTGTTTAAGAATTTCCTGAATAGACACTTTTTGTTAAAGGATATTTAACCTTTCAGTAACCTAACAAAAATGTATGTCACTGCTTAGTATTTCTAGATAGAACAAAATATCTATATAGGACTATGCCATAATTTATTTTTTCTTTTATTTACTCTACCCCATAAGCCTGACAGACCCTAAAGGCCGTTTCATTATACTTCGCTGCTCAATTGACAATAAGCAATATACTATTGTGAATCTATATGCACCCAACCACCACCAACTGCCGTTCATCCGTTCGATTGTCAAAAAGGCTAAATCTCTCCAGTTTGGTAACCTTCTCATATGTGGCGATTTTAATCTTGCACCAGACAGTAACCTGGATTCATCTGTACTTAAACGCCATAATATCTTTGTCTAGGTATCTGTGGAATAATGAATTGTATGACGTGTGGAGGTGCTGTCATGCGTCGGCGAGGGACTATCCCTACCTCTCCCCGCGTCACGGCACTTACTCACGGATTGACCTCTGTATTTCAGATAAGAAATTGTTGGAATGTGTTTCTGCTGCAGAGCTCCACATGGCCACTTGGTCGGACCATTCCCCCTTGAGCATTACGATCTCTCATGGTCCACCCTCCTGTTCCACATTTGTCTGGAGACTACATAATCCTCTCATCTCCAACCCAGTGTATGCAGATGAAGTTCAAAAGCATATTGATAACTACCTGGTAGACAACTACTAAAAAGATGCTGACCCAGTGGTGGTGTGGAATGCTCATAAGGCTGTTTTAAGAGGGGTGTTTATGCAGTTGGGGCTAGGGAACGGAGGAGGAGATCACATCGGATGGATGACATCACAAAATCCCTGGCCGCCCTAGATTCGCAAAACCAACAGAACCCTTCTACCTCTCTTCGTAACCAAATCTTCTCCCTTAGACAGGGACTCAGGGCCTTCCTTTTAGAAAAATTTAGTGATAACCTTAAAAAATGGAAAGCTACCACATACTCCACTAGCAACAAGGCCAACAAAGCTATGGCCCTCAGAATCAAAGGGCAAAGACTTCAGACTAGAATTTCCTATATACTTCACCCCAAATCAAAAGCAAAACTCCTTAAACCTAATCTCATAGCTGATGTATTTAGCTCCTATTACGGATCCTTATACAACCTCAAGGACGACCCACTGACTCACCAGCCCACTACTTCTGAAATCCAAAAATTCCTTGACCACATCAATTTGCCATCTATTTCTCCCCACAACTTGGAATCTCTAAATGTACCCTTCACAGACTTAGAAATAACAGAAGCCATATCTTCCCTTCCCAACTTGAAATCACCTGGACCAGACGGCTTTACAGCTGAATATTATAAGAAGTACCAACGGTCCCTGATACCCCTTTTGCGTGATGTCTTTAACTCCGCTGCCTCCTCCTCCTTTCTGAAAGAAATGTTGGGTGCCATGATTGTGACCCTACCTAAACCAGGGAAGGAACCCAATCAACCCCAAAACTTAAGGCCTATTTCGCTCCTGAACATGGATGTGAAACTCTACGCCAAGCTGATAGCAACAAGGCTAGTGGATATTCTCCCTGACATAATACATAAAGACCAATCCGGTTTTACCAAAGGTTACCAGGCGTAAGGCGCTACTAGGTGGGTGGTTAACGCTATTCACCATGCAGGTTTATCCGGAATGCCTTCTCTGCTTCTTTCTTTGGACGCAGAGAAGGCGTTCAATAGGGTTCATTGGGGCTTTCTGTCTTCTGTCCTTCACAAATTTGGGCTTCACGATTTCTTGCACAAGGCTATAATGGCGCTTTACTCCACGCCTTCTGCAGCAGTTCGCACCACGGAAGCGATCTCTACCCCGTTCAATATATCAAATGGCACGAGACAGGGGTGCCCCCTTTCCCCCTTGATTTTTAATATGATTATGGAAACCCTAGCCGAACATATCCGCTCCAATCCTAACCTATCTGGAATCCAAATAGCAGATCAACATCACAAAAATGAGTCTCTTCGCGGACGACGTTCTACTCATGATCACTAACCCCACAGCCTCCCTGCCGGAAGTTCAGAGGACCTTGCAATGGTTTGGAGAGGTCTCCCTATATAAGGTTAATGAATCAAAATCTCATGTATTAAATATTGGGGTTGACTCTACTTTCTGCATTCTCTAACAGCAATTCCCATATGCATGGGCTGAGCATACTCTATCATACCTGGTCGTGCAACTAACAGCTTCTCCTAAATCATTATTTAAATATAATTACATACCGGCACGTACCGCATTACAAGACAACCTCAAAAAACTAGCATCCTCTGAATTTTCCTGGCTTGGGAGACTGGCGGCATTCAAAATGATGTACCTCCCGCAACTACTTTACTTATTTAGGACCCTACCACTCCCTGTCCCACATAATTTTTTTAAATCCATTCAATCCCTCATTTCTTTATATATCTGGCAAGGCAAGAAACCTAGGTGCGCACACGGCAAGCTAATCAAACAACGCACTATAGGAGGCGCCGGGTATGTGGATATTTACGACTACTACCTGGCGTCGGTGCTCACTAACTTGAGAGATTGGTTTAAACCTGCTCCAACCACGCTGTGGAGCTCCATTGAATCCTCTTACTGCAATAGAAAAGATTTATCAGCATGGCTTATGGCAACTGCCTTAGGAGCTAAAATTCCCACTCATTTTCCCCCCTTTATGACCGCTGCGGCTAGAGCCTGGAAAATACTGCTTGCACAAAGTGATTCCCACCCTAATCGCATGGCACTTAACGTTCCCATTACGGCACTTCACACTCTCATGGACCAATCCTATTTCATGGATTGGCAGCGAAGGGGTATTGGATACATCAACGATTTATATCAGGACTCTAAAATTCTCCCTTTCAAGGCACTACAAACTAAATACAACCTCCCAGATACCTCCATTTTTTTTGTACCTTAGAGTCACCCACTTTTTGACTTCCATTACACCCTGGCCACAGACAATTCCAACCCCTGCATGATTGTACCTATGCGCTCTGGGTCCTCCTAAACAAAAAGGAATAACTACCTTTTACAACCTTCTTCAACATAAAACTGTCTTCTCTAAATCCCCTTCCCACATACAATGGGAACAAGACATAAGCACATGGTACACAGACAAACAATGGACTCAAGCGTTCCATTCTGTTTACTCAGCGACAAGTTGCTCCAATCTTTGGGAGCTTTCCATAAAAATTTCCCTCCGCTGGTACCTCACACCCTGCAGAATCCACAAGTTTGACCCAAATAACAATGGCAAATGCTGGAGACTATGTGGTTGTGTTGGCAACCTTTATCACATATTATGGCAATGCCCACGACTACAGGCATACTGAAAGGCCACATTTACACTCTTGTCTGAGATTACTCACATTACTATCTTACCAGACCCTGGAATGGCACTCTTGTCACTGATGATTGAACGGTTCCCTATGCAGATTAGACATACCATGACACACCTATTATTGTCCGCCAGACTAAATATCACAAAGGCCTGGAAACCAGTACTACCGCCAACAATGCAAGGCATAATTGACCTCACTGGCACACACTATACATATGAGCGTACCTTGTCCCTTAAAAATCACTCTATGCATCGCATATTGCGATCTTGGCAACCTTGGATAGAATGGACTGAGCGGTGAGTGATTGTTCCCCCAGTCTCGTTTTTACTTTCCTTTCTCCACCACAAGGACATTCCCACTCATCCCCCCTCACCCATGGGCACAGGTGTAGATCCCATTGGGGGTGCCCGGGGGTGAGGGGAGGAGTCAATTTTAGGTCCCCCAGCACTTCACTCAGATACAATCTACTCTGATGAAAACTCTGACAAACAGTCTCACCGGTGGTACGATATGATTGTATCGGCTATGTACGGAATTGATCCTTCAGTGCTAATTTGACACTCCTGGTCTAGGGTCACCGCCTACCCATTGTTGCAGTTAATGGGCGATTAGCCCCAGACTTTATTCTGTACAAGTTGTGTTCTTAATATGTTGTATTTTATACATTGTTTATGCGGATCTCTCTTCTTTGTTCATTCCTACGAGATATGGTTTGTATCAGATCTTTTCGAATTTTACGGACTGTTCTTGTTTTTGATTTTTCTTTGTCTGTTATGCTTTAAACTCAATAAAAAGATTTATATAAAAAAAAAAATTGTTAGTCTGTTGGCTGCCTTTTTTTCTGTGGCCTGTTGCTGCTGTTTAGTTGTACTGTTACACCCCTCGATTACTGGTTTTGGAAATTCCGTGGTCTATGAATCGGTTCCTTTGTCCTGTATTGTACGATCAAGATGAGAGAAATTTTGATGTACTTAAGTCCATATCTTGGAGTAGAATGCAGAGCACAACAAACAAAACTTGAGTCCTACACAGTGGGCAGGGTTATATAGGAACACTAGGGGGTGGACCCAACTAAACTTTTGCTAATGTCCAACCACCTCAAGGTAGCGGCAAATTAATCTATGGTCTATGAATCAAATCCAGTGTCCTGTACTGCACTTCACGATACGAAATTTACAGATGTAATTTACAGATGTATCAAAATTCCTCGCTTCTTGGCCAGCAACTGAAAACCTCCTTCTAGCATTCAATTATAAGCAGATATTTGATTAATCCTTTTTGGTACATATCTGTGGAAAATACCTTTTTTATTTGCAATTGTTTCTAGGAAAATGTGAACAGCTGCTGACATGGAAGCAGTTAATGTAGACTCAATTACCACTTTAATGTGCACTGAATTTTTCAATATGTTACTCAGATGTGTATTTTTGTTTGTTTTTCTCCTCTTTTAGTGCCACTTGGCCAGATGGTGTTCGCCGTTTAGCCAGAACTTACTTGAAAGATCCATTAATGGTGTACGTTGGAACACTTGATTTGGCTGTAAGTAGAAGCCTTAATAAGGGTTCAAAAATAAGCAATTCATATTCATTTATAAAGAGCATCTAACAATCTTTAGAATTCTGACGTGCCTCCACATGACAGATAACAGTGCAGACAACGGATTAATGTAACTGTTGTATGTAATTTGCCCACTGCTTGCTGTCAGTTAAATGCAAGAGCAGACCTGATGGGAAGCTAGTATCTTGGCTTCCACATTAGGTTCCACCCTCTGCAACATCATTGGTTGTTAGATGTCGACAGTGTCCTTAAACGCCAAGTTCACCTTTTAACAAGCTGTTGCATGTTACACCCGTATCCAGGGTGTAACATGTTACTAAAGAAGAAGCGTCTGGGATCTTCTCCCTGCACCCGCTGTGACAGTTTGGAAAAAAAAAAACACGACTATGTAGAGCTTTGCCCATCTGGCCATGTCATTAATTTACAATTCATTCACTGTGTAATCGAGTTCTGTGAATGTGAAAACTACAGCTACCTGCAGCTGACCACTTGTAGTTTTCAATGAACTACCAGGGCGCTGATGTGCACTCTAGGTAGTTCATTGTTTCTTCCTGTCATTTAGTAACTGCCTGCTCGTACGCGGTATGGGCAAACAGCTACACTTGACAGTTTGCAGGAGTCTGTCATTGCACCCGTAATATGTAGATAAGGGGTGTTTGTAGATACAAACAAACTGTGCAGCGCTGACCAAAGTTGAATAATACCCTTGCTATAGGTGTAGATTTTTTTCATACCTCTCAAAGCCTGACTGGAATACTCCCAGGGCATTGTTAAGCGTGGCCTTGTTACTTGTTCACCACCTTCACAGGAGTGAGCTTTTTCTTTGATTCAGACCTCCCTCACATGCTCTTTCTCTCCTCAGCATTTGAGAGTTCATTCCTGTGATGGAGGTGGTGAGCAATACCAACTAGGCCTCAGTTCTGGGAGTATTCCAGTCAGGCTTTGGGAGGTAAGTTAACCACTTAAGCCCCGGAAGATTTTACCCCCATTCCGACCAGGGGGTATTTTGCGATTCGGCACTGGGTGACTTTAACGGACAATTGCGCGGTCGTGCGTACCTAAACGAATTTGGCGTCCTTTTTTTCCCACAAACAGAGCTTTCTTTTGGTGGTATTTGATCACCTGTGCGATTTTTTGATCACGCGCTATAAACAAAAAAAAAGCGTCAATTTTGCAAAAATAGCAATATTTTTCACATTTTTTTATATGAAATTCCCCAAAAAAAAAAATTTAAAAATCAAAATTTTTTTACTTTTTCGGCCAATTTGTTTTATGCTACCTATGTTTGGTAAAAAAAAAAATCGCAAAAAGCGTGTTTTGATTGGTTTGCGCAAAAGTTATCGCGTTTACTAACAAAGGGAAAGATTTCTGTCATTTTTGTTTTTTTTTTAACGTGTAATGGCGGCGATCTGCGATTTTTTTTTTTGCGGTACTGCGACATTGGGGCGGACAGATCGGACCCTTGACTGACATTTTTGACACTTTTGGGGTTACCAGTGACATTTCTACAGTAATCAGTGCTATATATATGCACTGTTACTGTAAAAATACACTGGTAGTGAAGGGGTTAACTTTATTTGGGAGGGAGGGGCTGTGTGTATCCCTAGGGGCGTGCTTTCTACTGTGATTGGCTGGGGCTTGAGCTGTATGGACACTGATCAACGGATCTACATACTAGATCCGAGTGATCAGTATCCTAACAGCAAGGAGAATGACAGGTGGCTTGTTTACACAAGCTGCCTGACATTCTCCCTCTCCCCCGCCGATCGCCGAGTGACCGGCGGACATCGGGTCCGCCGGTCACACGCGCGGGGGGGTCCGTGAACTGTAAGAATATAGTGTACATATCACATTTAAAAAATGAATAGAATCAAGTCCCACAAGATCAAAATTAAATCCAGTAATCTCCACCTCAGTGACCGTGCTTGTAGTCCTACCACCACCAAAAATAGTCGCCTCTCACCTTACTGTCTGACCCAGGAACTACCGAGGGTCAGATAAAACTATTCCCCACAGGGGTATAAAGATGATAAAGTGGATCACATTTTGGATGGTGAAAGAAGAATCCAGGCGCCGGTCTCACTCAATCATGGTCATATTTCAGGTGAAGGAGAGAGAATAAAGAGACAGATCTAATGCTTTCTGCTGGATGCTTAAATTAATTTATTAAAGAAATAAACTTACAAATCCGGCACTCAATAGTGCATGAGAAGCGCAGTTCTGTACAAAGTCAGGAAGGGATGTGACGCCTGACATACAGGCTCTGCCCCCTATACGCGTTACGTCGGCACATTAGGCAACGACTTCTTCAGTAGGGGTGGAGACTGGATGTACACAGACCCATTTCAGGCCGAGCCAGTCCGCAGCACCTGATTCTCATTGGTGGAGTGAATTACATGCTCGCCCCTCATTCACATTTGCCGGGGACACCGGAACAGAGCCCACTGTATATCTTAGCTCAGTGACAACCCAGCCAGATATCTTGGCGTACATATGATATGTCCTGCTAGTGAAAGCACTCATAATCCAATATAAAACACAATGATTCACATTGGAGCCTGTTCATCAAACGCCACATATAATCCCCTAAGGATATAGTGCAACCATTCATAAAAGCATACTAAAATCTCAATTTTAATAAAAAATTAAGAATTAAAAATGTTCATATCCATATAATGCCTTGGAAGAACGTACATAAAACGTTATAAAAAAATATATGCATAAAAAGTTCATATATATAAAAAAATTATATATAAAAATAACTTAATACAGATATCCATTATGCAAATAAAATATATTTTCCCACTTATTTACGCATCCCTCAACAATTCCCCAGGGAGAAAAATACATAAAACAAATGTGTGGAAACATATTCCAAGAGGTCCAGACAAAAAATGAATTACTATTTATCGCCAATAAAGCGGTTGAGATCGAAATCCACATTAAGACCTCAAGGCGGAAGAACCTTTGCCTCAAAGATCCAAAAGGATTCTCTCCTGCTCAGTTGGCAAAGATAATTAATATATAATAATAATCCAGTGTTTTTTAACCTGTTCAATGCCCCAAAATCGCAAAAAGTCAGGTTTCCTATCATGTACCTCCCTGAAATGTCTTGACACATTGTGTGAGACCGCCCCCTTTTTTTTAATAGTTTTGATATGTTCTGCCACTCTAACATTCAAAGCTCTTGATGTACGACCTATATATTGGAGCCCGCACTCCAACACATATACGACACCAATAGTAGAGCAAGTGATCAAATCCTTGATCACATACTCCTTGTCTGTACTGTTGGCAATAAAGATTTTCCTCTTTTTCTTATTCAGTTTGGTTTGACAGCAAACTCCACATCTACCACAAGTACGAAATCTTGATAAAAACCCAAACATGGTATTCTTCACAATGGGGGGGTCAATAACCCCTGATCTTTAAGAATCGGGGCTCTTCTGTAAACAAACCATGGTTGTTCAGCGAGATGGGGGTCCCAGAACCCTATCTTGTTTTAAAATATCCCAATGTCTCTTAACAATATGTTCCACTTGTTTATGTTGAATACTAAAATCAAAAATCATTCTAAAATCCATAATCGACGATAAGGGTTTCACAGTGTCGGCCAGGAGTGTATTCCTATCCTTAGCTATGACTTCTCTTTGATCCGCTAATACTTTATTCATGTCATGGCCTTTATCCCTAAATCGATCAATGAGAACTTTCGACTGTAAGAGATAGTCAGCCTGACTTGAGCAGTTCCTGCGTATCCGAATCAGCTGTCCCTTAGGAATATTGAATAGCCAATTCCTGTGGTGACAGCTGTCTACGGGCAGATAAAAATTTCTATTTGTTGGCTTAAAGAAATTCCTAGTAAGAATTTGCCCTTGGGCCTTAAAAATTTCCAAATCCAGGAATTGCACACTGTCAGTACTCACTGTGCAAGTCAGCTCAATACCCTTATCATTCCTACTCATTTTCTCCCTAAATTCATTAAAGGAGTTAATATCCCCCTTCCAAACAATCAGCAGATTGTCAATGAACCTCTTGTAACAAAAGAGTTCCTTCCAAAGGACGATTTATGAAAATAACATTATTCTCCCACTGGGCCATGAATAAATTCGCTACACTGGGAGCGAATCTTGTCCCCATAGCCACGTCCCGTATCTGAAGATAAGTCTCCAGCGTACCAAAAGCGTACCTCTTCTTTTTTCCCAGATGGATTTCCAGTGGATGCCCCGTACCCCCATACGCAGGGGGATACACAGGAACTGCTCCAGTCAGGCTGACTATCTCTTACAGTCGAAAGTTCTCATTGATCGATTTAGGGATAAAGGCTATGACATGAATAAAGTATTAGCGTATCAAAGAGAAGTCATAGCTAAGGATAGGAATACACTCCTAGCCGACACTGTGAAACCCTTGTTGTCGAATATGGATTTTAGAATGATTTTTTATTTTAGTATTCAACATAAACAAGTGGAACATATTGTTAAGAGACATTGGGATATTTTAAAACAAGATAGGGTTCTGGGACCTCATCTCCCTGAACAACCAAGGTTTGTTTACAGAAGAGCCCCGATTCTTAAAGATTGTTTAGCCCCAGGGGTTATTGACCCCCCCCCCCCCCATTGTGAAGAAGAATACAATCTTTGGGTTTTTATCGGAATTCCATGCTTGTGGTAGATGTGGAGTTTGCTGTCAAACCAAGCTGAATAAGAAAAAAAGGAAAACATTTATTGCCAACAGTACAGGCAAGTAGTATGCGATCAAGGATTTGATCACTTGCCCTACTATCGGTGTCATATATATGTTGGAGTGCGGTTGCGGGCTCCAGTATATAGGTCGTAAATCAAGAGCTCTGAATGTTAGAGTGGCAGAACACATCAAAAATATAAAAAAGGGGGCGGTCTCACACAATATGTGGAGACATTTCAGGGAGGTACATGATAGGAAACCTGACTTTTTGCGATTTTGGGGCATTGAACAGATTAAAAAGCACTGGAGGGGCGGAAATAATATTTGTCAACTGAGCAGGAGAGAATCCTTTTGGATCTTTGAGGCGAAGGTTCTTTCGCCCCAAGATCTTAATGTGGATTTCAATCTCAACCGCTTCATTGGCGATAAATAATAATTAATTTTTTGTCTGGACCTCTTGGAATATGTTCCCACTCATATTTGTTTTATGTATTTTTTCCCTGGGGAATGGTTGAGGGATGCTTAAATTAGTGGGAAAATATATTTTATTTGCATAATGGATATCCGTGTTATTTTTATGTATAATTTTTTTATATATACAGTGGGTACGGAAAGTCTTCAGACCCCCTTAAATTTTTCACTTTATATTGCAGCCATTTGCTAAAATCATTTAGGTTCATTCTTCTTCCTCATGAATGTACACATAGCACTCCATACTGACAGATAAACACAGAATTGTTGACATTGTTGCAGATTTATTAAAAAAGAAAATCTGAAATATCACATGGTCCTAAGTATTCAGACCCTTTGCTCAGTATTTAGTAGAAGCCCCCTTTTGATCTAATACAGCCAGGAGTCTTTTTGGGAAAGATGCAACAAGTCTTTCACACCTGGATTTGGGGATCCTCTGCCATTCCTCCTTGCAGATCCTCTCCAGTTCTGTCAGGTTGGATGGTAAACGTTGGTGGACAGCCATTTTTAGGTCTCTCCAGAGATGCTCAATTGGGTTTAAGTCAGGGCTCTGGCTGGGCCATTCAAGAACAGTCACAGAGTTGTTGTGAAGCCACTCCTTTGTTATTTTAGCTGTGTGCTTAGGGTCTTTGTCTTGTTGGAAGGTAAACCTTCGGCCCAGTCTGAGGTCCAGAGCACTCTGGAGAAGGTTTTTGTCCAGGATATCCCTGTACTTGGCCGCATTCATCTTTCCCTCGATTGCAACCAGTCGTCCTGTCCCTGCAGCTGAAAAACACCCCCACAGCATGATGCTGCCACCACCATGCTTCACTGTTGGGACTGTATTTGACAGGTGATGAGCAGTGCCTGGTTTTCTCCACACATACCGCTTAGAATTAAGGCCAAAAAGTTCTATTTTGGTCTCATCAGACCAGAGAATCTTATTTCTCACCATCTTGGAGTCCTTCGGGTGTTTTTTTTAGCAAACTCCATGCGGGCTTTCATGTGTCTTACACTGAGGAGAGGCTTCCGTCGGGCCACTCTGCCATAAAGCCCCGACTGGTGGAGGGCTGCAGTGATGGTTGACTTTCTACAACTTTCTCCCATCTCCTGACTGCATCTCTGGAGCTCAGCCACAGTGATCTTTGGGTTCTTCTTTACCTCTCTCACCAAGGCTCTTCTCCCCCGATAGCTCAGTTTGGCCGGACGGCCAGCTCTAGGAAGGGTTCTGTTCGACCCAAACGTCTTCCATTTGAGGATTATGGAGGCCACTGTGCTCTTAGGAACCTTAAGTGCAGCAGAAATCTTTTTGTAACCTTGGCCAGATCTGTGCCTTGCCACAATTCTGTCTCTGAGCTCTTCAGGCAGTTCCTTTGACCTCATGATTCTCATTTGCTCTGACATGCATTGTGATCTGGAAGGTCTTATATAGACAGGTGTGTGGCTTTCCTAATCCAGTCCAATCAGTATAATCAAACACAGCTGGACTCAAATGAAGGTGTAGAACCATCTCAAGGATGATCAGAAGAAATGGAAAGCACCTGAGTTAAATATGAGTGTCACAGCAAAGGGTCTGAATACTTAGGACCATGTGATATTTCAGTTTTTCTTTTTTAATCTGCAACAATGTCAACAATTCTGTGTTTTTCTGTCAGTATGGGGTGCTATGTGTACATTCATGAGGAAGAAGAATGAACCTAAATGATTTTAGCAAATGGCTGCAATATAACAAAGAGTGAAAAATTTAAGGGGGTCTGAATACTTTCCGTACCCACTGTATATATGAATTTTTTATGCATATATTTTTTTATATATATTTTAAGGGTTTTATGTGCTTTTCTTCCAAGGCATTATATGGATATGAACATTTTTAATTTTTGATTAAAGTTGAGATTTTAGTATGCTTTTTATGAATGGTTGCACTATATACATTAAAAATGTGTACTAATACTGCGCTATGGATGTATGATGTTTACCCTCAATCCAAAATGCTGCTGTTCAAAAGTAATTAAAAAATGACAAAAAACACAGCACAAATTGGAATATATAAAGTGACTGGTGCCAAAATTCTTGTGTAGGTGGGTGAAAACTGTGTAATATTGCAAATAAATGAATGGTAAATTAATAAATGAAATAAATCATTCTAATCTGAATCATACAGTGCTGTGAAATCAAGTGCAAATACATATGCGTGATAGAAGGCAAATCAATATACCATACAATGGTGCATAAATAATTTAAATATGAATAATTGAATAAATAAAGTTCCAAAAAAAGTCATTAAGCAAGTAGCCAGTGAAGGTGCAATGTGCTTAAGTGCTCTTTATTGTACAAACTGGTGACAATCCGTGCCAAAAAGATAAGGTGATAGACGGATCCTGCCATTTACATGTGTTAGCGGGCTCAATATTGAAACCAATATTTGTGACCACCCTGGTGTCACAGACCATCACTGAATGGGTGAAGTTACTTAAAGGTCACTTGGAAACGGAACAGATCTCTCCGGGGCTGATTGAGCTCATAGATCAATAGACACAAGCACAGCTGTATGTATGTGATGCGTCGCTGGATGCGGCTACCCTGGTGGCCAGAGTGTTTGCGGTGGGGATTGCTATTAAACGCATGGTGTGGTTAGAGCTGGTCTGCGGACCAGGCTTCCAAAAAGGCTCTTTCTGACCTTCCCTTTACGGGGGAGAAGTTGTTTGGATCCTCCCTGGATGAGTTGCTCAAAGGCCTTATGGGTTGGAAGAGTACTCTTCTTCCCCAATCCTCTTAAGGGCAAGGCACCACGTACAAGACGGGGACCTTCTTTTACTGCTTATAGGTGGCTTTTTCGTGCATCCGGGTCGCAGGAGAAAGGAAAGCCTTTCAGGTCTTCTGGGGGTTCCAAGAAGACGTGGTCAGGAAAACCAAAGACAGGCCAATCCAGATCTGCGGACAAATTCTCATCTGCATAAAAGGGCGCCCTCACCCCTTCTGGGGTGGGAGGACATCTTCACTTCTTTCCAGAACCATGGACTTCCTTGTTTTAGGACAAATGGGTTCACAAACTGATCTGATCAGGGTACAAGATCGAATTCCGGTCTCCACTGTCGGACAGGTTCTTCCCGTCCAATCTGCGCCTATCTCCAGACCGGTTAAGGGATCTATGAGCGGTGGTACAAGATCTGCTGTCTCAAGGGGTGATTGTGTCGGTTCCTTCTCAGGAACGCTTTCAAGGGTTTTATTCAAACCCATTTACTGTGCCCAGGAAGGAAGGCAAGTGCGTCCAATCTTGGACCTCAATGCTCTAAACCGTTTTGTACAGGTATAGAAGTTTTTAATGGCGTCCATTCACACAGTAGTGGCGTTCCCACACCAAGAAGACTTTTTGGCCTCCATAGATATCAAGGACGCATATTTACACATCCCTATCTACGCTGGTCACCAGCATTTTCTTCGCTTTGCTATAGGAGAGGAACATTTATGAATTTGTGGCGTTACCCTTTGGTCTCGCCTCTGCCCCCAGGGTCTTTACCAAGGTGCTGGCCCCAGTGTTGGCATTATTGCCCCAACGGGGGATTTTGGTACCTGGACGATCTATTGATAGACATCAATTTAAAAAAATCCGCTCTGATACCTTCGCTGAGACTGGATTATGTGGGCGTGACTCTGGATTCCGCTTTGGCGAGGGTCTTTCTTCCCCCGGACAATCTGCAGTAGTTTCAGCGGATGATCCGGTTGCTTTTGGAAAACAGTCTGTGCTCTGGGCAGACTTGCATGCGGGCCTTGGGTCTGATGGTATCAACCTTTGAGGCGGTTCCGTTTGCTTAGTTCCACACGAGACCCTTACAAAGTGAGATTCTTGCAAAGTGGAACAAGGATCCAAAGTTCTTGGATACCTTGATTCGGTTGAGTCGCAACACAAAGTCTGCTCTTCTATGGTGGCTTCACTGGTCAACACTACATCAAGGCAAGTCCTTCCTTCCGTTGTATTGGACGATGGTAACCAGTGACACCAGCCTGTTAGGCTAGGGAGAAGTGCTGGAGAGGCTCTGCGCCCAGGTATCCTGGACAGTGGAAGAGTCCAAGCAGCCGATAAATATCTGAGCTCAGAGCGATAAAGCTTTGCCTGAGTCGTTCCTTCCTAAGGTGGTTTCTGATTTCCATTGAATGAAGACATTGTGCTGCCTTCACTCTGTCCTAAGCCCAAGCATGCCAAGGAAATTGCTTTGCATTCTCAGCATGTGGTTCATGCAATTAGTTTACCTGGCATCTACTGAATCTTTCAGGAATTCTGACTTTGTCCTTCCTGAAGGACCTCGTAAAGGATTGGCCGTGTCTTCTGCGACCATATCCAGATGGATCAGACAGACGGTGGTTCTAGCTTATTCACTAAAGGGTCAGATTCCTCCCTTCCCGCGCATTATACTAGAGCGCTGAGTGCCTCTTGGGCTTTTCGCCATCAGGTGTCAGTGATGCAAGTTTGCAAGGTGGCAACTTGGTCATCGGTGCACACGTTGACAAAATTCTACAAGGTACATGTGTTGGCATCTTCGAATGCCTCTTTTGGCCGCAAGGTTTTGCAGGCTGCTTTCTAAAAACTTTTTTTTTTTTTTTTTTTTTCCAGGTAAGCTCCAGTTGTTCCTGGTTGAGCTCCTTGTTACCTGGTTGGCTACGTTTAGCCTTGGGAAATTACGTTCTTTGCGTTGGTTTTTCCCACCCCTCATGCAAATACTGCTTTGGGGTGTCTCAATGATCAAGAAGATGTGAAGCTGCGCCTGTCAATGAACGATAGAGAAAAATGGATTTTTGACTTACCGTAAAATCCTTTTCTCTGAAGTTCATTGAAAGACGCAGCACCCGCCCCTCTGATTTGAGTGGAATGGGTTTGTTGTCTTTGAAACACTGCAACTACACTAAGGGCTGTAGCAGAGTGTGTGGGTTTATGTCTGCAGGTATTTCCCCATAGGCGTGGTGACATTTTTTTCCTGCCTAGTGTCCTACTGCTGTAGGGGGCAGCATAACTCAATGGTCAAGAAGATATGAAGCTGTGTCTGTCAATGAACTTTAGAGAAAGGGATTTTACGGTAAGTCAAAAATCCAATTTCTCTAGCGCTCATCGACAGACGTAGTCCTCGGTGATACACCACCTTCGGGTTATGTTACCTCCGCAGGAGCAGGACTAGACAGGAAATTAAAAAGCTCTGGCCACACCCTAGGGGCAGTCCCAGAGGGTATATCCTCTCTCTCTCTGCCTCAGCAAATCAGTTATTTTCTGTCTAGTTAGGAGTAAGGACCTAGATACCTTGCTGGGATCTTAGGTCCTGGCAAGAATTTTTTTCTAAAAGGATTTTTAGACAGCTTTTTTTCTCCAGTGTTCCTGTGAGATCTTCAAGCAAGAAAGCTGAACTGGGCGACGGGCTGGATGTCGAGATCCGGTGGTCACCCCAGTTCAGCCTACGAGCGCGTGCAGGCCATAGCTCCGCGCTGGGTCGGCCGCGACAAAGTCCCATTAAAAGGACTGAACCCGCGAGTTAAACGTCTCGCTGAAACGCCAAAGACCATGAGTCACGGCGTCCGTATCGGTCGACAGCCCTCCCGCTCCGGTGGAGAGGGGTACTGTCAGGAGTTGGTGCCCGCCTGGTTCCGGTATGGTGAGTAGTATGTTCCCCCTTTTTCCCTGACGGGTTTTTGTGGTGAACGCGGGCCCCTCTCTGTATGGTAAGAAAGAGTTCTTTCTATCCTATAACATGTCACAAATCCTCCTACTTTGAGTGTGATTTTATGTGTGCAAAAAGCCAGGAGGCTTGGTTTGGGAGCTAACAATCTATTGTATACATGTTTTAAAGATGTAATCTGTGGCATTCTGGAGTATAAGCTACCTACCAGTCAGAAGCCATGGACATGTAGACTGCCTTCCAAATCAGATCTCCAGCTATTAGCAGGCCTCCCGAACGGCCATGCGGTCCGCCAGGGCCGGTACCGCCAACCACGCCATATCCCCATGCAGAGAGAGTGTTGTGTGCCTGCAGCACACCGCTAGTCAGCACAGGCCGCCGCCATTTTTTTTTTTTTGCTGGATCGCACGAGCCGCCATTTTGGCGTAGCCTCGTGTCTCCAGCATGGGGGCGGCCATGTTTGAGGTGATTCTACACCTCGTGGAGCTTGGGGGAGGCGCCGGAAGGCGTGCAGAGGGGCGGAGCCGCCTCCCTTCTTCCTGGGCAGCCAGCCAAAAGACTTCCTGTTTGTCTAAGACAGCGCTGTAAGCTGTTGCAGTTTAACTCTGAACATCAAGTGGTGAGCCTGGGGGTCTATCTCTCTCTCTCTCGATCGATAGGGATCCCTAGCAGGTAACACTAAGGGGTTTTTTTGTGGCACTGAGGGTCAAAAAAAAAAAAAAAAAAGTTTTTTCTTTACTTTTGAATTATATCATCCAGGAAGTAACTGGAGTTATTATGGACCCTGCCACACATATTCCCCCACCTGTTTCCCTCGAGGGGGCCTCGGGACCCGCCGGTGCACAGAGTATAGAGTCATTTACAGTAATTTTGGAGTCTATGGTGGCTCGGGTGGAGGCGGCCTGTCAGGGACGGGGGTCAAGGAAGCGACCCCCGCCTACCCCTATACTATCTGACACCTCTGACTCTGATTCAGAGATGGTCACTGCAGTTGCAGGTTCCTCTGCAAGGGCTGTTATCCCAGGTAAAGCCCCCTCAGACAGTGAGGAGGACGCTTCTTCTCCTGCTATAATTCAGGAAGAAGCATTGGTGGACGCACTAGTTGTGGCAGTGCAAGAAACCTTAAAACTTGAGGCTTTACCGGCAGAGGCAACTGAAACAGAAAGGCCTTTTGGGACTAATAAGCCCATCAAGACGGCGAAGGCTTTTCCTGTACCTAAATGTTTTGGTAATCAGATTAAAGGAGAATGGGAGCATTCTAAACGTACCTTTACTATTTCCAAGCGTATTGCTAGACGCTATCCGTTTGAGGAATCCATCATTAAGAAATGGACGGTACCACCAGTCGTGGATCCGCCTATTTCCAGGCTGAATAAAGCCACGGTTATTCCAGTGGAGGACACTTCGTCCTTTAAGGATCCGGTGGATCGAAAGATAGAAGCGGAGTCCCGCACTATCTTTTCTCTGATAGGGTCAGCATTTAGACCAGTAATTGTTATTGGTCTAGTTTCCCAGACACTTACGGAATGGGCGAAAATGGTACGCCAAGATCTTAGGGGAAAAGATATTCCCCAGGAGACATCTGATTTGATAGAACAGATCATACAAGGGCTACGGTTTATCTGTGACGCAGCCTTGGACACTACTCCCTTGTTAAGGCATGCATCTAAGTTAGCAGTGATCCTCAGACGTGTGCTGTGGTTAAAATGCTGGTCAGCTGACCTAGGTTCCAAAAAGACTTTGACCAATCTCCCTTTTCAGGGGAATCGTCTATTTGGAGCCAACCTAGATGAAATCATTAAGGATGCCACCGGGGGCAAGAGTACTTTTTTGCCACAGGCTGCAAAAGTTAAGGGACCTCGCAACAAGCGAGGACCTTTCTTTACCGCCCATAAAGGGCGCCCGGCTGGTACTCCCGGGAAAGGCAAGACTCCTCCAGGAGGGTTCAAGAAGGGATGGTCGGACAAGCAGAGGACCAACCCAGCCAAACCCGAAGTAAAGGAGTACACAGCCTGAAGGTGCGCCCCCACCCGATTTCAGGGTGGGGGGACGTTTTCACCGGTATTTAGGACATTAGATCGAGCATCTACCACTACTACCGGTGCGATTCTTCCCTTCCAACATTTAAGTACAGGAAGCGGTAGTTACCGTTCCCTGTATAGATCTTTTCCTTTACCTTTTCCTAAGATTAGTCCCGATACCTCACAGGAATCGGATCTGATTGACCAGATAGGCCAAGTAGCCTCTAGTCGGGTGACTTCGGTCCCTGAGGTTCAACCAGAAAAGATCACCTTTCCTGATAACTATCAGGTATCTGATAAATGTGTGGGAACAGAAAACGACCAGACTTTCTCGGATGGTCGGGGCCAGATAGCTCTAGGGACGCCTGGTTCAGATCCTATCAGCGCCAGTGGTCCTAGAAATTCTAGGCTGGCCTCTTCAAGCCGGCCTGGCCGACTTGGACATGTTAGTCGCAGACGTTCCGTGGGAACTTCGTCTCAGGGAGTGTCTGTAGTCTCTAGGACCTATTTACCTTCGTGCTTTACAGTCGCTGGTTTTAATGGCCTGGCCATTGAGACCCAAGTACTGAAGGACAGAGGTTTGTCTACTTCAGTCATTCCTACCCTTATTAAAGCAAGGAAAGCGACTTCCAGCAAAGTCTATTATCACACATGGAAGACTTACATTGCGTGGTGCGAATCTTTAGGATTTCCTCCACGTACCTATTCGGTGTCTCGAATATTGGCCTTTTTGCAACAAGGGGTTGAGCAGAAGCTAGCCTTGAGCACCATCAAGGGTCAAGTTTCAGCATTAGCAATCTTCTTTCAGAAACCTTTAGCTACCAAATCCTTGGTGCGGAATTTCATCCAGGGGGTGCGGCACCTGGCTCCTCCAGTCCGCGCGCCCTTACCGCCCTGGGATCTTAATTTGGTTTTGTCGGTTCTACAGAAACCTCCCTTTGAAAACATCAGGGAGATTCCCTTGCTTACTTTATCCCAGAAGGTGGCCTTCTTGGTGGCTATTACTTCTGCTCGCAGGGTGTCAGAACTGGCTGCATTATCATGCCAGTCCCCATACCTAGTGATTCATAGGGATAAGGTAGTACTTCATCCTAAGCCATCTTTTCTTCCTAAGGTGGTTTCAGATTTTCATCTGAATGAAGATATTGTACTACCTTCCTTGTGTCCTCAGCCCAAGCATCATCGGGAACATGCGTTGCATTCCTTGGACGTGGTTCGGGCAATCAGGGTATACCTGAAAGCTACGGAATCATTCCGTAAGACGGATTCACTTTTTGTGATCACGGATGGCCCCAGAAAGGGTTTGCCTGCATCTGCCGCGACCATTGCCAAATGGATTAGACAAACGGTGGTACAGGCTTATTCTATTAAGGGTCAGAGTCCTCCGTTCCCTGTTAGGGCGCACTCCACTCGAGCGCTCAGTACTTCCTGGGCCTTTCGCCATCAGGCGTCAGTGGTCCAGGTATGTAAGGCGGCCACTTGGTCGTCGGTACATACCTTTACTAAATTCTATAAAATTGATGTGACGGCATCGGCGGATGCCTCATTTGGCCGCAAGGTTTTGCAGGCCGCAATTTGAGGAGACCGGTGGTCTACCTCGAGGGTTTTTTTCTGTTTGAAAATTGTTTTGTTGAGTCTCATCATTAAGGATGAGCATTGTAAACTTCTAGTTGGCACCGGTTGGGCCTTCTAGATTGGGATTTGATTTCCATTTTCCCACCCCTCAGTTGTGATACTGCTCTGGGACGTCCCGAAGGTGGTGTATCACCGAGGACTACGTCTGTCGATGAGCGCTAGAGAAAAATGGATTTTTGTAAAATCTTACCGTAAAATCCTTTTCTCTTAGCTCATCGACAGACGTAGTCCCCGCCCCTCTGTTTTGGAGTTGGGTTGGGTTAAATTCTCTAAGCACTGCTTTTTCACATAACTGATTTGCTGAGGCAGAGAGAGAGAGGATATACCCTCTGGGACTGCCCCTAGGGTGTGGCCAGAGCTTTTTAATTTCCTGTCTAGTCCTGCTCCTGCGGAGGTAACATAACCCGAAGGTGGTGTATCACCGAGGACTACGTCTGTCGATGAGCTAAGAGAAAAGGATTTTACGGTAAGATTTTACAAAAATCCATTTTTTTCTCTATGTGCCTTATTTTGACAGGTATTCCTGTATGGAATGGGAACAACCAAAATTACCCTTTGTGGTCCCCAAATGTTTTGCTGTATGTTTCTTTTTTGGGGAGTCACGTTTAAAAAAGTGTGCTAGTCCACCAGTTGTGGACCCTCCTGTTTTCAGGTTGAATAAAGCAACCATGATCCCAGTAGAGGAATCCCCGTCCTTTAGGGACCCGGCTGACAAAGCGGAGGCTGTGGCACACAGAATGTTTACTATGGCTGGTTCCGAAGTCTTTGTCTCAGACCCTAACTTAATGGTCCATACTTTTGCATCAGGGCCTGGGGGGTGAGCAGGTCCCAGCTCAGTGGCGGTCGGTGTGTTGGTGGCGCAGGGGCACCACCCCCCTTCCATGCGTCCGGCCCCCTAATCTACATGCGAGACGACGGACGCATGGAGTTCAATGGGCTTTTTTTTTTCATCACCTGATTAGAGCTAGAGGCTCTAATAGGCTTCAGCAAAGGGTGGACCCTGGGCGCATAGCAGTGCGCCCCGAGCCCACCCATTGTGTGACAATAGCGAATGAAAATTCGCTATTGTCACACGGATCCTCCTCCTGGCCAATCAGGAAGTGGGTCCGATACACGCTTCCTGATATGCTGAAAGGCAAGCCCCATGCCATTGGCTGGGGAGGAGCCGGGAGGACTGAGGACTCGAGAAGGCGCCGCCACGCTGGGGAACTGAAGCAGCGAGCCCCCGCTGGTCGGATGTGACACGGTGGGGAGGGAGCCATTGTGAGCATGGGCTGACAGAGCCCAGCTGGGGAAGAGATCGGCTGGAGGAGAGCGGGGCACAGCCAGGTATGGAGGATGGGGGGCATACCGGCCCATGTGTCCACCTGATGGAGAGAACCCTCTGGGAGAGGGCCTGGGGAGAGCCTGGGATGGGAGCTCAGGATTGGGATGGGGTATGTTCTGAGCTGGTAGAAGCGAAGTCCTGCTCTGGGGGAGACTGGAGGACATGGTTGTGTTCCTGGCTACGTTCTGATTTGGTGTAGACAGGCAAAGGTTCTGATCTGTTCGAAAAAGGCAGGGGTTAGGAGCTTCCTCAGGTTTGGGGACTTTCTGGGCTGGTGGATAAGGCAGGAGTCCTGATCCTGTCGAGGTTGGGACGTTGTGATCTGGTGGAAGCAAAGCCCTGGTCTGATGGACTCCTTGGTAGGTTCTGATCTAATGTAAACAGGCAAACGTTTCTGATTTGGTGGAAGAAGGCCAGGGTTCTGAGCTGGCTTTGGTTTTGGGGACTTTCTGAGCTGGTGGGGTATGACAAGAGATCTGTTATGGTCGGGGTTTGGGAGGTTGGGAACATACTAATCTGGTGGAAGCGAAGTCCTGGTCTGGGGGAGGCTTGAGGACATGGTGGAGTTCCTGGGTAGGTTCTGATTTAGTGTAGATAGGAAGAGGTTCTGATCTGGTGGAAGAAGGCAAGTGTTCTCCGCTAGCTGAGGTTTGGGGACTTCCTGAGCTTGTGGATAAGGCAAGAATTCTGATCTGGTGGAGGCAAGGTCCTGGTATGATGGAGGCAACTATGTAGGAAACACCTATACCAGAGACCTCTGCGTCCAACGTATGTATCAGCTGGACACACTCCGTCTGGGGACCTATGAATATACTTTAAAGGCCACCATTAGAAAGCAGGGAGCCACCGCAACCAAAGGTAATATTGAGTAAAGGTTGGGGAAAGGGACTGGGAGTCAGCCCCTAAGAACGGCTGCAATAAGGGATGCTCACACCTGCTTTTTCCAAAAATAATGAAAAACTTTATTGAAAAACATTGTACACTCAGCTTAAAAATAACCCCAACATGTGGGGTACAATACACAATATATCAAAGGCAGTGGATAGATCATGTATGACATAAAAACATGACACTGACTCACACACACATGGCCGGCCACACACACACTCCAGAAGTACGGATACACAGAACCCAGGACAGGCAGCAGATAGCTCGTAGTCGTCTGGAGCTTTGTTATTGCTGCTCAGGCCGGGGTTACCGGATCGGCATGCCACAATTGTAGGATTGAGAACAACCCAGTATACCAAACCCTCTGCTTCACCTTTTCCAGAGGTAAACAACTTAGACTAATAGTGTCCAATTTCTTCATTTAATCAAGCACATATGGACCAATAGTTCTACACTTTGCCTGATCTATTATTGTGCAACATCTGAAACTACTATCATTCCAATAGATGTAGATATCAATACTGCAGTCAAGATTCAAAAATAAGACATGACTTCCTCACCAATTGGGTGTTGGAAATGAAATTAGCAGTATGCTTGAGAGATACTCTCTTTTATACGGGGATTCTCAAAGCTGAAGGAATGTCTGTAAATAAGGAACAGATGTAGAATATGGAACTGTCTGTGCTTGGCAGTATCAGCTGTTTTTTCTTTTCACAGATAGGTGAAGGCTTGTGGAGGTAATATGGCAACTTGTTGGAAATAGGGCAAATTTATACCGTAGTGATCATCCAGTGATGGTTATATAGGGACTCTCCTTATAGGTCTGATGGGAGCGGGGGAGAGATGCAGTTACAGACTGCGCAGGCTCGCACCGGTGTCTAATGGTAACCAATGTAATTTTAATATCGGGCAGATTAATATTGACCTTGTATGGTCATCCGCTGCATCTAGCAGTCCTTTATTGGCTCTATGGACTCGGTGTTCACTGCCTTTTCTCTATCCCCCTATGCAGTATAGCAGGTGCTCACCATATTTTGTGGACTTCAAGGGAGTGGATTCACCAGTCAACTTGATTTTGGGGTGGTCACTCGGCTCTCAGGCTGCCCATCCAGCGCTCCATGGGACGATCGGCGTACACCGCACATCGCGGTTTCAAGGCGCCTTGGCTGGATCAGGAAGTCGGTGGCACTTCCGGGTGGTGTGCGGCCGGCGTGTGACGTCAACGCGTTCCGCGTGCGTAACGCACGCTTCGTCAGGACGTCATTGCGTTGTACGGAGGGTCAATTTGAAGGGGCGCTGCCTGATTGGTAAGTATTCACAGCTGTCAAACCCGCGAACATTCCTTCAGTTTGTCCTCCTACTCGGTTAAAAGACCTATGGTGAAACGCCATCTTGTGGTACAAAACAGGTATAGCATGCCAATTGCTTTAAACTGGTTTAGGTGGCGAGGCTCCGGGATTATGCTAACTGTCTAATAAAACAGTAGGCTTTTATCTATCTCTTGCTACAAAAGAGCACAGGGTTCCAGAGCATTTACCCTCAGTATACCCAGGAACAAGTTTATTATTGCTGTCACTTATCCCAATATTTTTATATTTTAAAACCAATTAGGACATATTGAATTCATTCAGCATAATGCACACTATATACTGAATAATTTCCTGCCCACAGGTGCTGCATGGAACAAGAAATAGGCAGTGCCCCCCCTCTTGCTCTACACCATGAGCACCCTGAGCAGTTATCAGTTATCTTCTTAAACAAATACATGGCATCATGATTCATGGGAAACAATTCCATATTTAGTAATCATATCTACCAATGTTGACACTTATCATAATTTGAGCAGGGGACGTTTGGGTCCTAACCGTTCCACGCCATTCAGGCAATATGTCCCCAGTTTGAGGCAGGGGGCGTCTATTTTTAACCCAGTCTACAGGGCCAAAGCTGCCCTGAATTATATATGGCGAAAATACTTTGGAGAGAGACTTAAGGGGGGTGGAAGTATATTAAGGAATGTAATTTTCCTGAAGGAGGATATTATTCAAGGGGAAATATACTTATTCATAAACTACCACACCCAGTTGGTCTTGATCAAGAGACAAACTACATAAATGTAGGCCTCGCCACCTAAACCAGTTTAAAGCAATTGGCATGCTATACCTGTTTTGTACCACAAGATGGCGTTTCGCCATAGGTCTTTTAACCGAGTAGGAGGACAAACTGAAGGAATGTTCGTGGGTTTGACAGCTGTGAATACTTACCAATCAGGCAGCGCCCCTTCAAATTGACCCTCCGTACAACGCAATGACGTCCTGATGAAGTGTGCGTCACACACGCGAAACACGTTGACGTCACACGCCGGCCGCACACCACCCGGATGTGCCACCGACTTCCTGATCCAGCCAAGGCGCCTTGAAACCGCGATGCGCGGTGTACGCCGATCGTCCCATGGAGCGCGTGATGGGCAGCCTGAGAGCTGAGTGACCACCCCAAAATCAAGTTGACTGGTGAATCCACTCCCTTGAAGTCCACAAAATATGGTGAGCACCTGCTATACTGCATAGGGGGATAGAGAAAAGGCAGGGAACACCGATTCCATAGAGCCAATAAAGGACTGCTAGATGCAGCGGATGACCATACAAGGTCAACATTAATCTGCCCGATATTAAAATTACATTGGTTACCATTAGACACCGGTGCGAGCCTGCGCAGTCTGTAACTGCGTCTCTCCCCCGCTCCCATCAGACCTATAAGGAGAGTCCCTATATAACCGTCACTGGATGATCACTACGGTATAAATTTGCCCTATTTCCAACAAGTGGCCATATTACCTCCACAAGCCTTCACCTATCTGTGAAAAGAAAAAACAGCTGATACTGCCAAGCACGGACAGTTCCATATTCTACATCTGTTCCTTATTTACAGACATTCCTTCAGCTTTGAGAATCCCTGTATAAAAGAGAGTATTTCTCAAGCATACTGCTAATTTCATTTCCAACACCCAATTGGTGAGGAAGTCATGTCTTATTTTTGAATCTTGACTGCAGTATTGATATCTACACCTATTGGAATGATAGTAGTTTCAGATGTTGCACAATAATGGATCAGGCAAAGTGTAGAACTATTGGTCCATATGTGCTTGATTAAATGAAGAAATTGGACACTATTAGTCTAAGTTGTTTACCTCTGGAAAAGGTGAAGCAGAGGGTTTGGTATACTGGGTTGTTCTCAATCCTACAATTGTGGCATGCCGATACGGGAACCCCGGCCTGAGCAGCAATAACAAAGCTCCAGACTACGAGCTATCTGCTGCCTGTCCTGGGTTCTGTGTATCCGTACTTCTGGAGTGTGTGTGTGTGTGTGTGGCCGGCCATGTGTCTGTGAGTCATTGTCATGTTTTTATGTCATACATGTTCTATCCACTGCCTTTGATATATTGTGTATTGTACCCCACATGTTGGGGTTATTTTTAAGCTGAGTGTACAATGTTTTTCAATAAAGTTTTTCATTATTTTTGGAAAAAGCAGGTGTGAGCATCCCTTATTGCAGCCGTTCTTAGGGGCTGACTCCCTCCCAGTCCCTTTCCCCAACCTTTACCTGGTATGATGGAGGCTTGGGTAGGAGCACTGCAGAGCTTGTCAGGCTGTCCGGGTTACTCCAGAGAACTGTGCTCCATCCACACCATCCCGCCGGGGCAGCCAGGACACAAAGCAGAGCAAGGGGAAGAAGACACTGAGAGGAAAACATGGGTAAGTCACACTTTCCTACCCCCAATCCATTTGATGCCTTTCTCTGCAGAGCCGCCTATGCTGGCTGCACAGAGGCTGAAGGGGGTCCCAAACTTGGCAAACTTTGTCAGGGATGCTGTGGGCTTCTGCTGCAGTACACAAGCTAGCGGATCGTGAGCAATATATATATATATATAGCACCTGCAGCTACATAGAGCTGTGATTGCTGAGGTAAGTGCACTGGTCTCGCACGGGGGGGGGGGGGGGGGGCACGCTTACGCTGGCATCTCTACTGCATCTCTGCATTGAAAGGGGGCACGCTGGCATCTCTGCATTGAAAGGGGGAACCTTGGTCTGGTAAGCCTAGAGCTAGCTTCTCCGGACCCGCAGACAAGACCCCTTCAGCATGAAGGTCTGCCCTCACCCATTATTGGGGTGGGGGGGACATCTTCGCTGGTTTCCAGCCCCCGTGGACTTTTGATGAGCGTCAAGGAGATCTGCAAAATGTTTATTTTAGGGTACCCAGAAACGGGTTTGTAGGTCCTGAGTCTCCTTGTGCAGATTTAATTCCTGCAAAGAATCGGGTGAACTCCAAACTACCTAAGGTTCCACCCTATCCAGGGAATTAAATTACCTAGGTCTGATTTTAATTCTTACCAGCTTGTTCCTTCTTTTGGACAAATTTCAGGAACCACAGGCTGTGATTCACTGGCTGGTGTCACACAGACAGTTCTCTCTCCCGATTTGCATACAGGTTCTGCGTCTGGTGGTATCCACCTTCAAGACAGTTCTGTTTGCACAGTCCTACATTGCAGCTCCTTTAGCAGGTTTGGGTTCACAGGCGGATACCAAGGTTCGTGGTGTGATCATGAGTTCCTCTGGCAGACGCCTTAGGTGTCCAGGGCCCTTGGTAAGGCCAGCAATCATCCTTGGCTCAGGCTTCCTCTGCTGTCCCTGCAAGGAATCAAGAGCAAGGATCTTACAATCATCATGGTGGCCGTAAACGTTCCTTGGGGGCTTCCTCTCAGAGAAGACCAGTTGTCCCAAGGGCTAATCTACCATCCTGACTTTACTGGTTTTAAAGGCTTAGCTATTGAAAGCCAGGGTACTGAGGGATAAAGGTTTGTCTGGATCAGTGATCCCTACTATGGTGAAGGTGAGGAAGTTGTCTTCCAGCAAGATATATCTTCGTATGTGGAAAGTGTACATTTCTTGGTGTGAGTCAATTGACGCTCCTCCTCGATCCTTTTCTGTGGCTCGGATCTTAACCTTTCTTCAACAGGGCATTGATCAGCAGTTGGCCCTGAGTACCATCAAGGGCCAGGTGTCTGCCTTGGCAATCTTCTTTCAGCGACTCCTAGCCACTCACTCTTTAGTTTGTACCTTCATTCAGGGGGTTCGACATGTGTCCACCTGTACAGTCTCTTTGCCGCCATGGGATTTAAATTTAGTGCTTTTGGTTCTCCAGAAACCTCCATTTGAGAATAGTCGGGAGATTCCCTTGCCTGTTATCCCAGGTGGTGACATTCTTGGCTATTACCTTGGCCCGCAGAGTATCTGAGTTGGCGGTATTATCCTATCGCAGTCCCTTTTTGGTGGTCCATAGGGATAAAGTGGTTCTTCGTCCCTGTCCAACATTCCTGCCCAAAGTTGTCTCTGACTTCCATTTGAATGACATTGTGTTGCCTTACTTGTATCCCAAGCTGGCTCATCCCAAGGAATTTGCTTTGCATACTTTTGGATGTGGTTCGTGCGATTCAGGTGAGTCCTTTCGAAGGTCAGACTCACTTTTTGTGGTTACGGACAGACCAAGAAAAGAACTGGCTGTTTCTTCGGCTACCATCTTCAGATGGATCAGACAGACGGTGACTCAGGCCTATTCCTTTACAGGTCAGGTTCCACCTTTCCCTGTCACAACTCATTCTACTCGGGCACTAAGTGCTTCTTGGGCCTTCCGTCATCCGGCTTCAATATCGCAAGTTTGCAAGGCAGCCACTTGGTCGTCCGTGCATAACTTCACAAAATTCCATAAGGTAGATACTTTGGCATCTGCGGATCTTTCTTTTGGCTGCAAAGTTTTGCAGACTGCCGTTTTAAGAGGGGCTGTTCCCTCTTGAGGGTAGTTTTTTTTCTTTAAACCTTTATTTCTCTAGCGCTCATCGACAGACGTAGTCCTCGGTGATACACCACCTTCGGGTTATGTTACCTCCGCAGGAGCAGGACTAGACAGGAAATTAAAAAGCTCTGGCCACACCCTAGGGGCAGTCCCAGAGGGTATATCCTCTCTCTCTCTGCCTCAGCAAATCAGTTATTTTCTGTCTAGTTAGGAGTAAGGACCTAGACACCTTGCTGGGATCTTAGGTCCTGGCAAGAATTTTTTCTTAAAAGATTTTTTTTTAGACAGCTTTTTTCTCCAGTGTTCCTGTGAGATCTTCAAGCAAGAAAGCTGAACTGGGCGACGGGCTGGATGTTGAGATCCGGTGGTCACCCCAGTTCAGCCTACGAGCGCGTGCAGGCCATAGCTCCGCGCTGGGTCGGCCGCGACAAAGTCCCATTAAAGGACTGTCCACGCGAGTTAAATGTCTCGCCGAAACGCCAAAGACCATGAGTCACGGCGTCCGTATCGGTCGACAGCCCTCCCGCCCCGGTGGAGAGGGGTACTGTCAGGAGTTGGTGCCCGCCTGGTTCCGGTATGGTAGTAGTATGTTCCCCCTTTCCCCCTGACGGGTGTTGTGGTGAACGCGGGCCCCTCTCTGTATGGTAAGATAGAGTCCCTTTCTATCCTACAACATGACACAGATCCTCCTATTTTGAGTGTGATTTTATGTGTGCAAAAAAGCCAGGAGGCTTGGTTTGGGAGCTAACAATCTAATTGTATACATGTCATAAAGATGTAATCTGTGGCATTCTGGGAATCTTATGGGTTAAGAATAAGCTACCTACCAGTCAGAAGCCACGGACATGTAGACTGCCTTCCTAATCAGATCTCCAGCTATTAGCAGGCCTCCCGAACGGCCATGCGGTCCGCCAGGGCCGGTACCGCCAACCACGCCATATCCCCATGCAGTGAGAGTGTTGTGTGCCCTGCGACGGCATCGGCGGATGCCTCATTTGGCCGCAAGGTTTTGCAGGCCGCAATTTGAGGAGACCGGTGGTCTACCTCGAGGGTTTTTTTCTGTTTGAAAATTTTTTTGTTGAGTCTCATCATTAAGGATGAGCATTGTAAACTTCTAGTTGGCACCGGTTGGGCCTTCTAGATTGGGATTTGATTTCCATTTTCCCACCCCTCAGTTGTGATACTGCTCTGGGACGTCCCGAAGGTGGTGTATCACCGAGGACTACGTCTGTCGATGAGCGCTAGAGAAAAATGGATTTTTGTAAAATCTTACCGTAAAATCCTTTTCTCTTAGCTCATCGACAGACGTAGTCCCCGCCCCTCTGTTTTGGAGTTGGGTTGGGTTAAATTCTCTAAGCACTGCTTTTTCACATAACTGATTTGCTGAGGCAGAGAGAGAGAGGATATACCCTCTGGGACTGCCCCTAGGGTGTGGCCAGAGCTTTTTAATTTCCTGTCTAGTCCTGCTCCTGCGGAGGTAACATAACCCGAAGGTGGTGTATCACCGAGGACTACGTCTGTCGATGAGCTAAGAGAAAAGGATTTTACGGTAAGATTTTACAAAAATCCATTTTTTTCAGATGTGGTTCCTGTGACCAGGTTAAGACTTCTGTGTCCTGGTTAAGGACTCTTATTTTTAGCCTTGGGTTATTTTTTCCACCCTTCATTTTCCTTTTGGCACTGCTTTTGGACGTCCCACTAGTTATGATTTTATGGAGCGCTGTGTCCCGTCAATGAACGAAAGAGAAAATGGGATGAGTTCATTGATGGACACAGCACCCACCCCTCTATGGAGTTCTGATACTTCTAATACTGCTTGCTACTAAACTGATTACCTAGAGCAGAGGGGGGTTATATTTAGTCTAGAGGAAAACAGATTTTGTCTCCAAATACGGAAAGGTTTCTTCACCGTAAGAGCTGTGAAAATGTGGAATAGACTACCTCCAGAGGTGGTTCTGGCCAGCTCACTAGATTGCTTTAAAAAAGGCCTGGATTCTTTCCTAGTTGTACATAATATAAATGGGTACTGAAATTTTTTTTTTTTTTTTTAGGTAAAGTTGATCCAGTGAATATCCGATTGCCTCTCGGAGGATCACGAAGGAATTTTTTTTCCCCTGCTGTAGCAAATTGGATCATGCTTTGTTGGGGTTTTTTTTTTTTTTTTTCACCTTCCTCTGGATCAACTGCGGGTATAGGATTGTGTATATGGGATTGTATGGGTTGGTTTTCAATACGGTTTTTTTTTTTTTTTTTGGTTGAACCACACTTGTGTCTTTTTTTCAACCTGATTAACTATGTAACTATATACCAGCTGGGGACGGCCCATGGGCGTAGCCAGGTGTTTTTTGTTCTGCCTAGTCCTACTCCTGGAGCAGGCACTATAACCCACTAGTAATGATTTATGGAGCGCGGTCTGTCGAACGAAAGAGAAATTAATTTTACAGTAAGTACAAAAATCCCATTATTTTCCTCAAATTTCTACAAACAATACTGTACGGTAACAATACAATACTATGACAACATGAAAGATTATTTTAAATCTTTCCAAATGTATTAAAAAGGAAAAAAAAAATACATGTACATAAGTAGTCGCAGCCTTTACTGAATACTTTGTTGAAGCACCTTTGGCACCAATTACAGCCTCAAGTCTTTTTGAGTATGATGCTATAAGCTTGGCACACCTATTTTTGGCCAGTTTCTCCCATTCTTCTTCTTTGCAGGACCTTTCAAGCTCTATCAGGTTGGTTTGGGAGCGTCGTGCACAGACATTTTCAGATCTCTCCAGAGATGTTCAATCGGGTTCAAGTCTGGGCTCTGGCTGGGCCACTCAGACATTCAGAGTTGTCCTGTAGCTACTCCTTATATTGGCTGTGTGCTTAGGGTTGTTGTCCTGTCGGAAGATAAACCTTCACCCCACTCTGAGGTCTAGAGAGCTCTGGAGCAAGTTTTCATCAAGAATGTCTCTGTACATTGCTGCATTCCTCTTTTCACTCGATCATGTTTAGTCTCCCATCCCCACCTAATGTCACACACACACATATATATATATATATATATATATATATATATATATATATATACATACAAACAGTGCTTTGCTAAAGTATTCAGCCCCCTTGAACTTTTCAACCTTTTGCCACATTTCAGGCTTCAAACATAAAGATATAAAACTGTTATTTTTTGTGAAGAATCAACAAGTGGGACACAATCTGAAGTGGAACGAAATTTATTGGATATTTCAAACTTTTTTAACAAATAAAAGACTGAAAAATTGGGCGTGCAAAATTATTCAGCCCCCTTAAGTTAATACTTTGTAGCGCCACCTTTTGCTGCGATTACAGCTGTAAGTCGCTTGGGGTATGTCTTTCTAAGTTTTGCACATTGAGAGACTGAAATTGTTGCCCATTCCTCCTTGCAAAACAGCTCAAGCTCAGTGAGGTTGGATGGAGAGCGTTTGTGAACAGCAGTTTTCAGTTCTTTCCACAGATTCTCGATTGGATTCAGGTCTGGACTTCGACTTGGCCATTCTAACACCTTGATATGTTTATTTGTGAACCATTCCATTGTAGATTTTGCTTTGTTTTGGATCATTGTCTTGTTGGAAGACAAATCTCCGTCCCAGTCTCAGGTCTTTTGCAGACTCCCATCAGGTTTTCTTCCAGAATGGTCCTGTATTTGGCTCCATCCATCTTCCCATCAATTTTAACCATCTTCCCTGTCCCTGCTGAAGAAAAGCAGGCCCAAACCATGATGCTGCCACCACCATGTTTGACAGTGGGGATGGTGTGTTCAGGGTGATGAGCTGTGTTGCTTTTACGCCAAACATAACGTTTTGCATTGTTGCCAAAAAGTTCGATTTTGGTTTCATCTGACCAGAGCACCTTCTTCCACATGTTTGGTGTGTCTCCCAGGTGGCTTGTGGCAAACTTTAAATGACACTTTTTATGGATATCTTTTAAGAAATGGCTTTCTTCTTGCCACTCTTCCATAAAGGCCAGATTTGTGCAGTATACGACTGATTGTTGTCCTATGGACAGAGTCTCCCACCTCAGCTGTAGATCTCTGCAGTTCATCCAGAGAGGGATCATGGGCCTCTTGGCTGCATTTCTGATCAGTCTTCCCCTTGTATGAGCTGAAAGTTTAGAGGGACGGCCAGGTCTTCGTAGATTTGCAGTGGTCTGATACTCCTTCCATTTCAATATTATCGCTTGCACAGTGCTCCTTGGGATGTTTAAAGCTTGGGAAATATTTTTGTATCTAAATCCGGCTTTAAACTTCTCCACAACATTATCTCGGACCTGCCTGGTGTGTTCCTGGTTCTTCATGATGCTCTCTGCGCTTTAAACGGACCTCTGAGACTATCGCAGTGCAGGTGCATTTATACGGAGACTTGATTACACACAGGTGGATTCTATTTATCATCATTAGTCATTTAGGTCAACATTGGATCATTCAGAGATCCTCACTGAACTTCTGGAGAGAGTTGCTGCACTGAAAGTAAAGGGGCTGAATAATTTTGCACGCCCAATTTTTCAGTTTTTTATTTAACAAAGTTTGAAATATCCAATAAATTTCGTTCCACTTCATGAATGTGTCCCACTTGTTGTTGATTCTTCACAAAAAAATGACAGTTTTAGATCTT
This sequence comes from Pelophylax lessonae, assembly GCF_965119305.1. NCBI lineage: Eukaryota > Metazoa > Chordata > Amphibia > Anura > Ranidae > Pelophylax > Pelophylax lessonae. The sequence goes on from NC_138770.1 coordinate 348,422,495, forward strand.
TGCTTGAAGCCTGAAATGTGGCAAAAGGTCGAAAAGTTCAAGGGGGCCGAATACTTTCGAATACTTTTGCAAGGCACTTTATGTGTGTATATATATATGTGTGTGTGTGTGTGTATGTATGTATGTATGTGTGTGTGTGTGTGTATATATATATATATATATATATAAGGGGGGGAAGAAAAAGGAGAGAGGGACGAAAGGAGGAAAAGTGTAAGTCATCAGACTGAATCGGCCCATTCAGTCTGATGACTTCCACTTTTCCTCCTTCCGTCCCTCTCTCCTCTTTCTCCCCGTTTTTTTATATATATATATATATATATATATATATATATATATATATATATATATATATGAGACATTTAATGTATGTTGATATGGATTATTGTTTGTTCTAGAGATTGTGATTTAATGAGTCTGTCTGAAAAGATATTCTCTTGGATCCTGAAGAAGCTCTGTTGAGCCAAACTCGTAGATTACAAGATGTATTTTAGATATGAACTGTGATGCTTATATGACTTCTAGACAATATATACATTTTTATTGTATGTTATTTTTATAATTCAAAAATTATATTATTAATTCTTCTTTTATATTTATTTTTTCGGTCTTAGTTGTTGACATATGGGCACATTCAAATCCCCACATCCAGAGTTTGGTAGATTTATTTTCCCTTCATGTCCCCCCCTTCCCTTTCCCTTGTCCCCATCCCTAGCAGTCGCCTACCAACCTGGCTACTTTACTATTATGTTTAATTGCCTAAGGATTGCAAAAAAAAATTGTTGCAGGGCAATAGTCCCAAAAAGAAAGCCTTGTTTGGCCTTTAAAAAAAAAAAAAAGAAAAAAAATTTGACAAAATATCGACTCTTAGAAGAAATTTGAAAATTGCACTGGTCTATAAGGGGTAAACAGGTGTGAGAGCCGAAGTGGTTAAATAGACAGGTGTGTGCCTTTCCATACTATGTCCAATCAACTGAGTTTACCATAGGTAGACTCCCAAGTTGTAGAAACCTCTCAAGGATGGTCAGTGGAAACAGGATGCATCTAAGCTTACTTTTGAGTGTGATGGCAAAGGCTGTGAATACTTATGTACTTGTGATTTTATTTTTATATATATGTATTTTTTTAAAATAAATTTATTTGTAAAAGTTTCAAACAAACTTCTTTCATGTTGTCATTATGGGGTATTGTTTGTAGAATTTTGAATAAAATAATTAATTTTCTCCATTTTGGAATAAGGCTGTAACATAAAATGTGGAAAAAGTGAAGCACTGTAAATACTTTCCGGATGCACTGTATTATGCGGCTTCCAGGTTTAAAGCCCACCTCCTGGACACTGCATATATGTATTACTGTGTCGTTAGGAGGTTAATTACCTCCAGTTTTGTTATCTACAAACTGGAGGTAGTTTTTTTTTCTCTTACGTCCTCCGACAGTCACCGCCCACTCATACAGTCTTCACCAATGGGGTATTGACTTCCTCTCCTTAGGAGTAGCTAGGCAAAATACTTGTTAAAACAAAAGCATTTACATAGACACACCCATGGGGGCTGTCCCACTAGTCGAATACCCCCTTGCAATAGCCATCCCAACTCAGTTTGTCTTCTGCCTAGTTCAGGAGTAGTCAGGCTTCCCTGTGCTGGGGCTACAGTCTCAGCCTTCTTCTATTTTATGATTTTATTTTCTAAAAATTTCATTTTTTCTTTGCATTACTAGCTGTTTATTTTGTCAGCGTTGGTTAGTCGGATCTTCGGATGAAGATGGCGCTTGCGGAGCTAGGAATCGGACTGGTCGTCCGGGTTCTCCAGGACAGAGGGTCAGATGGAACCCCAGCCCGCCATCGAGCGTTTAATAGGCTATGCGTTCGCCCTGGCCTCACAAACAACCCATCCCTGTCCTCAGGGATGCAGCCTTGTGAGGTGGCTACCTCACCAGGCACATGCACGGTTCGCCCGTGCGCTCCTGGTGTCCTGCGCCTTTGGCTGACGGCACTCCCCTGCCATCTGAGGGTGGGCGGTTTCACGTTTGATATGAGGCACCCCACGCCATTGGGTACAGGTAAGTACACTCTGTGTGGGGCCTCTGTCTGGGCCGGCAGTCCTGTGTGTCTGTGGTGTCCCCTATGTCTGTGCGTTTTGGGCTCCCTGATCCCAGCCCCTGCGGGGGTTTTTTCTCTCACAGCTAGCGCTGTGTGGGGTTTTAGGGGGATCCATCTCCTGTGTCACTTGAGGGTGCTTGGAGGTACAGACACGTGCGGCGACCGCTGCGGGGTTAAAAACCGCCGGTCCGCCATTTTAGGTGTGGGCAGCATGTCTGGCTTCACTGTGGGCATTGTATGTAGTGTCTTTTGGCGCCTGGCGCCATCTTGTGTGTGGCAACGATCGTTCCGAGCACGTCGGTGGCCATTTTGCCGAAGCCTCCCATTGCTTTGCATAGGCATCCATGTTTCCTTGGCCTGCAGCCTCAGTTCAGTCTCTGCGGTGACATCACTTCCTTCCTTTACTCAAAGCGACCGAAGGAGCTGGTAACACTCTTGTGGGATCTGTCCTGCTGTCCTTTCTTTTCCTCCATTGTGCAATCTTCCTGGCTCAGTTTGTCCCTGCGGGGGTCTGTGTTCCACAGTATTGTAGCGGTGTGCTGCGGGGTCTGCGGCGCTCTTAAAGGGCCAGTACCAAAAAAAAAACGTTCTTTTTGCAATGGACTCCCAGGACAGCAAATTCCCTCCAGCCTTGGTGGGGGATTCTAGTTCTTCTGAATCCTCTACTCTGACTAATTTGGCTGCTGTTGTGGCGTCTTTGGTGTCCAAAATGGATGTGCTGATGTCTGAACGTGCTGCTAGATTTCTTTTTCTTCTGATTCTGAATGTGACATGGTTGCTGTAGGTAGCGTACCCCTGTCTGGGTCTCGCTCTTCTCAGGACCCGCAAGAGTCTGAGGGGGATGCGGAGGTCACAGGGCTGGATGATTCTCCCCCTGGGACGCCAGAGGAACGTGCAGCTATGGACGCGCTGATTTCTGCCATTAAAGAAACACTACATTTAGAGGATGAGCCCAATCCTCCGGGCATTGTCATCTTTTGGTACACACAGAACCCGCAAGATGACGCAGGTTTTTCCCTGTCCCGCGGAGTTTCATCACACTATGAATGAGCAATGGCGCAATTTAAAACACACCTTCACTGTGCCAAAAAGGTTTCAACTTCTTTATCCTTTTGCGTCTACTACGGTTGCACGTTGGTGTGTGGCTCCTCAAGTGGATCACACTGTAGCCAGATTAAACAAGGCTACTCTGGTTCCTACCGAGGATTCTCCAGTATTTAGGGATCCTACGGATAGGAGGCTGGGATCACTTGCCCGCCACTCCTATGTGTGCATGGCGGGTTCCATGCTCAAGCCTGTTAGTGGGTCCTGAGGATGGGAGTTGAGAACCACTGGACTAGAGGATCTCCACTATGGGAAAAGACTACAAGCATTGAACGTATTCTCTCTGGAGATGAAACGCTTGAGAGGGGATATGATAGCAATGTACAAATACCATACTGATGATCTTCGCATAGGGAAAAAACTTTTCAGTGAAACAGAATTTAAAAAGACACGCAGCTATTCACTGAAATTGGAAGAGAAGTGGTTTTATCTTAAACTGCGTGGAGGGTTCTTTACAGAGCAGTAATGATGTGAAATTCTCTTCCACAAGCAGTGGTATCAGCAGGGAGCATTGATAGTTTAAAAAGACTATTAGATGGGCACCCTAATGATCACAACATAGAGGGATATACAATGTACTATTGACACAAGCGCACTCACACACCACAGGGATGCACTGGTGTTTTTTTTTTTTTTTCAGCCTTACCAACTATCGAACTGTTTCCATCACTCCAGGAGAGATAGCAAAATATTTGCAGGGTTTTAAAGAACTTTTTTTTTTTTTTTTTTACCATTTCATCTCACAGGATAACAAAATGAGTTTTCTAAAAGGTTTTTCATGTGTCGCATTGTTAGCCAGTTTTGGGCTGTTGGGAGGGCCAGTTCTCCAAACCATGAAAGCTGTGTAGAAAAATAAAGTAGTTTGAAATAATGTGAGTTCTTCAAAATATCTTCTAAATGAAAAGTTTGAGCAATAGCTTGGTGTTTTTTTTCACCCTCACTTCTGTAACATCTGGCATGACCAAGCCCCCTTTATTGTTTGTTGTTTCTCTAGAGCAGTGGTTCTCAACTCCGGTCCTTCAGGACCCACTAACAGGCCAGGTTTGCAAGATAACTGAAATACATCACAGGTGATATACTTTGAAGCTCAGCGATTGCAGTACTCTAGTCTGCATCTCCCCAAGGTACTACTTAAAATCTGGCCTGTTAGTGGATCCTGAGGACTGGAGTTGAGAACCACTGCTCTAGAGTAATAAAGTATGCACTTTAGAGATTGTAACCAAGGAGGTTCAGCTCGCCTCACACTGTAGCTCTGGCTGTCACAGGGTTCAGAGCTGAGGTAAGGTACCTTTTTTTTATCGGGGCTTCAGACAGCAGTAAAAACCTGACCTATGATTAGTCCCAAAAAAAAAGACATTTCAGAAGAATATTTTATTACGTTGTGCTGCTGTGCATATGTTATTACCAAATATATGTAAGTTTAACGATTTATAAAACCAAAAATGTAATTTCTCTTTCGTTCATTGACGGACACAACTCCAGAATTCTTGACTATTGGGTTATGCTGCCCCCTACAGGAGTAGGACACTAGGCAGGAAAAAGCTTTCCCACGCCTATGGGGCAGTCACGGGGGGGGGGGGGGGGGTATGCATTCAGTTTTTTTTCTGCCTAGTCAGGAGTACGGACCTAGTTCCTTGCTGGGATCCCTGGTCCTAGCATTTTTTTCTCTTTTTAAACTGATTTTCTCTTACGTCCTCCGACAGTCGCCCCCACTTCATAATCTTCACTAATGGGGTAATTGACCTTTTCTCCGCAGGAGTAGCTAGGCAACAAGATTTGTTAATATCAAAGCTTTTAGCATATCACACCCCTAGGGGGTGGTCCCCTCAGTCAATACCTCCCTGCTTCCTGCATTCTCAACTCAGTTTCTAATGCCTAGCTTAGGAGTAGCTGGATGATCCTGTGCTGGGGCTTTCAGTCTCAGCCTTCTATCCTCTTTTTGATTTTATTTTGAGTATTATTCTCTTTCTTTTACTTAGCTGTTCTTTTTCTCAGCATTAGTTTAGTTTCTTCGGATGAAGATGATCATGCGGAGCTGGGTCTCGGACTGGCCGCCCTGGATCCCAGGGTTCAGGGCCAGGGGCTTCCCAGCCTGCCATCGAGCGTTCAGCTCAGGTTTTCCCTGGCATATTGAATGACCCATCCCTGTTCGCTGCAGGGATGCTGCCTGTGAGGTGGCTACCTCACCGGACGCCATTTGCGGTTTCGCACCGCAGTTCCACTGCGTCCTGGCTGCGACACTCCCTGTCCTCAGTGCAGCGGTTTGGTCGCTGGCGAAGGCTCCCCACGCCATCCGGACTGGTAAGTGCATTTCTATGTGGGGACCTGTCTGTTTTGGGTGTCAGTCTGTGACTGTGTGACCCTGCATGTCTGTGTATGTGCTGAGCTCCCTGTCAGATTCCTGTGTGGAATAGCTGCCTTTCTGTGGGCTGCGGGGGTGGGGGGGCTCTCCCGCTCTGCTATGTGAGAGTATGGGGCAGACTGGGCTTAGACATGCTGTGCGGTGGCCGCTACTGCGGCCCGCCATTTTTTTGCGGCAAATTATGGTGACCGGCCCTGTGTGGTATGGCGCGGTGTTTTGGCGCCAAACGCCGCCATTTTTGGCGGCGATCGATCATACAGCCACATTTCGGCGCCATTTTTCTCATTGCCTAAAATGCCTCAGCCGAGCGGCCATGTTTGTGTAGCCTGCATAGGCTTTATAGGGCGGTCAGTCATTGCATCACTTCCTTTTGCTCTGGAACAGCGATCGGTGGCAGCAGCCTGTGTGGTCTCTCCAGGTTTTTACCTTTCCTTTTCCTGTATTTCCTTGCTCAGTGTCCTTATCCCTGTGGGGGTCGGTACATACAGTAGTGTGCGGTGGGCTACGCTCGCCGCCGTCTTAAAGGGGCAGTCCTCCTTTTTTTCAATTATTGCTGGGGCATGGATTCTCAGGATTGCAAGTTTCCTCCCACCTTGGTGGGGGGCCAAGGGGCTGCTGTATCCCCCGAGGGGGCTGATCTGGCTGCTATTGTGGCGAACTTGGCTTCTCAGGTGCAGATGCTAATGGCTGATCGATCCGCAAAACGGCACAGATTGTCTATTTCCTCTGATTCAGAGGGCGATGGGGCTGCTATGGCTGGAGTGCCCTTCTCAGGGTCTCGCTCATCTCTGGACCTTGGGGGGTCTGAGGGGGAGGCTGAGGTAGAAGGGGTTGATAATTCTCCCCCTGGCTCGCCTGAAGAGCTTGCACTCATGGATGAGTTGGTTGCGTCTATCAAGGAAACGCTGCGTTTGCAGGATGAACCATGTCCTCCTGCTTTGATGTCCTCTTATGGGACGCAAAGGAAACGCAAAACAGCGCAGGTTTTTCCCTGCCCTGCGGAATTTCAGCGTGCTGTTGATGAGCAATGGCGCAATTTAAAGAAGCCCTTTACTGTGCCCAGTAAGTTCAAGCTGCGTTACCCATTTACACCCACCACTGATGAGCGTTGGTGTGTGCCGCCTCAGGTGGATCACGCGGTGGCGGTTTTGAATAAATCTACTGCGATCCCTGCTGAGGATACTCCGGTGTTCCGGGACCCTACGGACAGGAGATTGGAGTCTCTTGCCCGTCATGCTTATACGGTTGCTGGTTCTATGCTGAAGCCTATTTTTGCTTCCATTTTGGCGGCCCAGGCTATTGCGGATTGGGCGCAGGTGCTCAGGCGCACCCTGGTGGCTGACTCTGCTCCACCGACGACATTGGCTATGGTAGATCAAATTCATCAGGGTGTCATGTATTTGTGTGATGCGGACTTGGATTTAGTCCCTTTGGCTGCACGCCTCTCGAGTGTGGCGGTATTGAACCGTCGCCTGATATGGCTGAAATGTTGGTCGGTTGACCAATCATCTCGCAAGACTTTAGCTAATTTGCCCTACGCGGGGTCTCGCCTTTTTGGCAAATCTTTGGATACTCTGATAAAGGGAATTTCCGGGGGTAAGAGCACTCTCTTACCCCAAACTCACAAGAATAAGTTTGTTCGCGGTAAGAAGAATACCTCGTTTAGGCCCTCTCAGGGGTCCTTTCGTGCCTTTCGGTCGCAATATAAGGGCAAGCCCTTCAAGGGCCAAGGCTCCCAGAAGAAGCCGTGGACAGGTAAGCAGAAGTCCGGCCAGTCCGGATCCGCTGCCCATGCCAATTCGGCCTGAAGGGGCGCCCTCACCCGGTTCTGGGGTGGGGGGACGTTTGCTCGGTTTTCTTCAACCCTGGCTGGCCCGCATTCGGGACAGGTGGGTTCAGGAAATCGTTCGATCTGGATACAAGATCGAGTTTCTCTCTCGGCCGGCGAGCAGATTTTTTCCCTCAAATCTTTAGCTGTCTCCGGAGCGCTTGCAGGATCTGCACCTGGCGGTGCGGGACCTGCGGGTCCATGGAGTGGTGGTTCCGGTGCCTCATCGGGACAGATTTCGGGGGTTCTATTCCAATCTGTTCACTGTGCCCAGAAAGGAGGGCAAGGTATGTCCGATTTTGGACTTAAAAGCTCTGAACCGCTTTGTGCGGGTTCGCAAGTTCCGCATGGAATCCCTGCGCTCGGTGGTGGCTGCCCTGGTTCCGGGGGAATTCATGGCCTCCATCGACTTGAAGGATGCGTACCTTCACATCCCCATTTTCGAGGGTCACCAGAGGTACCTTCGATTCGCCATTGCGGAGGATCATTACCAATTCGTGGCGTTACCCTTTGGTCTCGCTTCGGCTCCGCGGGTTTTCACCAAGGTGTTTGCGCCTGTCCTGGCTTTACTGAGAGCCCAGGGCATCTCTGTCTTGGGGTATCTGGACGATATCTTGATTCGGTCTGCCACCAGTCAGGGCCTGGTGAACGACCTGTCCATCACGATGCAGACTCTGCAGGAGTTCGGTTGGACGATAAATTTTCCGAAGTCGACGCTGTGTCCGTCAGTTCATCTTCCCTACCTGGGGATGATCCTGGACTCTGTTCAAGCGAAGGTCTTCCTGCCGTAAGACAAGCTCCGGACTCTTCAGGACGAGGTCAGGTCCCTAAGGGACAATCAGTGCTCGTCCCTCCGGATGGGTATGAGGTGTCTGGGATTGATGGTCTCGGCTTTCGAGGCGATTCCCTTCGCCCAGTTTCACACACGGGATCTTCAGGCGGAGATCCTGGCCAAGTGGGATGGGCGTCCGCAATCTCTGGATCTGCGGATTTCGTTGAGCCGCCTCACCCGAAGGGGTCTTTTGTGGTGGCTCCAGTCCCCGGCGGTGTCGGGGGGCAAGTCCTTTGTCGTGGACGGTGATCACATGGATGCCAGCCTGTCGGGCTGGGGTGGTGTTCTGGGCGTTCTGTCCGCCCAGGGAACTTGGTCGGAGGAGGAATCCTCCCTTCCGATCAACATTCTGGAATTGCGAGCGATAAATCTCTGCCTTCTGCGTTGGACGGACAGGCTTCAGGGCCGTCCGGTTCGGGTGCAGATGGACAATGCCACAGCGGTGGCCTACATCAACCACCAAGGGGGCACCAGGAGTGCCCGAGCGGCTCGGGAAGTAGCCGACATTCTGTCTTGGGCCGAGACGCACGTCCCGGCGATATCTGCAGTTCACATTCCAGGGGTGGAGAACTGGCAGGCGGATTATCTGAGTCGCCAGACCCTGGACCAGGGGGAATGGTCCCTTCACCCGGATGTCTTTCAGATGTTGTGCGCGAAGTAGGGTTCCCCAGATGTGGACCTGTTCGCGTCTGGTGGAAAGGTGGAAAGGTTCGTGGCAAGGACGCGCGATCCTCGGGCAGACGGCTCAGACGCGTTAGTGGCGCCCTGGCATCAGTATCGTCTGATGTATGCCTTTCCACCGATTCAGCTGCTGTCCAGGCTCCTTCGCAGGTTGGCCTCGGAACCGCTCACAGTGATTCTGGTGGCGCCAGACTGGCCTCGCCGGTCTTGGTATGCAGACCTCGTGAATCTGGTGGTCGACGCTCCGTGGCGTCTGCCTCTTCGAGAAGATCTTCTGTCTCAAGGACCGATATTCCATCCTGCTTTACAGTCGCTGGCTTTAACGGCTTGGCTGTTGAAAGCCAGGTCCTGAAGGATAGGGGTCTCTCCCCTGCGGTCATTCCCACTTTGATCAAAGCTAGAAAAGCCTCTTCGGGGAAGATTTACTACCGTACTTGGAAGGCGTATTTTGCCTGGTGTGAGTCCAGGGGGTATTCCCCTCGCTCATACTCGGTATCGAGAGTGTTGGCTTTCCTTCAAACGGGCGTGGATCAGCGTTTGGCGTTGGCCACGATTAAGGGTCAGATTTCTGCGCTGGCCGTTCTCTTTCAACACCCTGTGGCGTCTAATTCTTTGGTTAGCTCCTTTGTTCAAGGGGTGCGACACTTGGCCCCTCCTTGGAGGGACCCTTTACCTCCATGGGACTTGAACCTTGTTCTGTCCGTGTTGCAGCATGCTCCCTTTGAAAAGATCAGGGAGATCTCGTTGTCTCTGTTGTCCAAGAAGGTTGCCTTTTTGGTGGCGATCACTTCGGCTCGCAGGGTGTCGGAGCTGGCGGCCCTGTCCTGCAGCTCTCCCTACTTGGTGATTCACTTGGATAAGGTGGTCTTACGACCTAACCCTTCTTTTCTTCCGAAGAGGATCTCGGAATTTCACCTCAATGAGGACATTGTCTTGCCTTCGCTTTGCGCGAAGCCCAAGCATCCAAAGGAGGTGGCTTTGCATTCCTTGGATGTTGTTCGGGCGATCAGAGTTTACCTGTCATCGACGAAATCCTTTCGCAAGTCGGATTCTCTATTTGTCCTTCCAGAGGGTCCTCGGAAGGGCATGGCGGCGTCGGCTGCGACCATCGCCAAATGGATCAGACAGACGATTGTGCAAGCCTATGCTTTGAAGGGGAAGGTTCCTCCTTTCCCTGTGAAGGCGCACTATACTAGGTCTCTGAGTACGTCTTGGGCCTATCGTCATCAGGCTTCTGTGGCCCAGGTGTGTAAGGCGGCGACTTGGTCGTCCGTTCACACCTTCTCAAAATTTTACAAGGCGGATGTTCAGGCATCGGCAGATGCTTCCTTTGGCCGTAAAGTTCTTAGTGCGGCAGTGCCTTAGGGTCCCTTGTTTGGGTCCTTGGCTGTTCGGGTGTTTTTCCCTTAGGTTACTTGTTCTTCCTGGGATGTTGCTCCTGTTGAGCACGTTTTCCTGTTGCCCAGTTGGTTCTCTTACTTTGGTAAGGTTCTTTTTTCTGATGTGGGTACTGCGTTGCTTTAGGCGCGGCTGCGTTTTTCCCACCCCTCATGTCTACACTGCTCTGGGACGTCCCCATTAGTGAAGATTATGAAGTGGCGGCGACTGTCGGAGGACGTAAGAGAAAACGGAATTTTTGTAAAATCTTACAAAAGTCCTCCGACAGTCGCCGCCCCCGCCCCCGCCCCTCTTTTGGGGTTTGTTTATGTACTCTACTGCTATGCTACTGAAACTGATTTGAGAATGCAGGAAGCAGGGAGGTATTGACTGAGGGGACCACCCCCTAGGGGTGTGATATGCTAAAAGCTTTGATATTAACAAATCTTGTTGCCTAGCTACTCCTGCGGAGCAAAGGTCAATTACCCCATTTGTGAAGATTATGAAGTGGCGGCGACTGTCGGAGTACTCAGAGAAAGGAATTTTACGGTAAGATTTTACAAAAATTCAGTTCTTTTCCTCCCATTTTCTGTACCTGTGAGAACTACAATCAACTGCTGACCTGGGCGAGGGACTGGATATTCTAGATCCTTATGGTCTCCCTAGTCCAGCCAGCGAGCGCGTGCCGACCTCAGCTCTGCACTGGGTCGGCTGTGACATAGCTCCACTGGACGGGGGTTGGTCGGCGAATTAAAAAGGGCCATGCAGCCAGCTTGACGCCTTCCTTGGCGGGGCATTGTGGGGGTGGTCACCTTTGACAACATGCCTCCATTTTGCGTAGGTCACCCCCCCTTTAGCTCTGCGGACCCTCTGGGTACCTTGCCTGCACTTTCGCATTGTGGTGGGTGGCCCCCTTCTAGGGGGCCATTTATTTTCATACGGCCTATATGAAGGGGCTCAGAGGGTGACCCCCTTTTTTTTACATTTTTGCGGGGTCCAGTAGGTGGTCCATTCGTAGGCCCTGGGATGGCGTGGGGGCGGGATTGCAGTCGGCGACCCTCCCCTGCCTGTTTTCTGTATATGCAATAATCCTGACTATGCTTCAGGGTGAGCTTAGTATGTTGCAACCCTACTGGGTCTGCGTCCACGCACTTCGTGTGCTCTGATAGTGAGGATGTTTCTACTCCAGCCATGCATGCAACGGCGCTGGTGGATGCACTGATTGGATCGGTGTGGGCAACTTTAAAATTGGAGGATGCAGCTGCTGCGTTGGAGGTGCCAGTCTCTTTTGGTACCCGCAGCTTCCCAAAAGCGGCAAAAGGTGTACCCTTTTTTTGCCTAATTGACAAAATTGTCGCGAGTCAGTGACCTAAACTCACAATAATGGTGCCTAAGCTGTTTTTTGCTAGACGGGATCCCTTTGCCGTGTCCTTGTTTTAAAAAAGTGGGCAGTCCCACCTGTGGTGGATTCTCGGGGTTTCAGGCCCAATAACTCCACTTTAAGTCCGGTGGAGGAGTCTCCAGCTTTTAAAGACCCCTTTGACAAGAGAGCCAAGACTTTGGTCCGCCACATGTTTCCTGTGCCCGGTTCGGTCCTTAGGCTGGTGTTCACCATGGCATCGGTGTCCCAGACTTTAACGGAGTGGGCAAAGCTTTTGCGCCATGATATGGAAGGGGAACAGCTTCCCCCCTGCCCTTGCGAGCTGACAGACCAGTTGGTCTAGGGGTTTCAGTTTTGTCTGTGGTGCCTGTCTGGATGTGCAGCTTCCTTGGTTTTTAGGCTGTTCGTGACAGCAGTGGTCCTTCGGCACCTGATGTGACTGAAATGCTGATCTGCAGACCAGTATTCCAAGATGGCCTTATCTGTTCTCCCTTTTTAGGGGATTGCCTGTTTGGATCTTCCTGGATGATATTCTTAAGGGTTTTACAGGGGGGAAGAGTACTCTTCTTCCACAGGCTGCCAGGGGCGGAGTCTCGTCAGAGTGCGTTCTTCCAGACCTGAGGACAAGCCCTCTTCTGCCTGAAGGGGCGCCCTCATTCCTGTCTGAGGTGGGGAGATGTCTTCCCTTCTTTCTGGACCCATGGACCTTAGTGATTCAAGACAGGTGGGTCCACGATCTGATCCGGTCCAGCTACAAGATCAGGTTTTGGTCTTATCCTCCAGTGAGGTTCTTTCCTTCCAATCTGCGTTCGTCCCCAGACCGCCTGCAGGGTCTCTTCTGGGCGGGGCAAGTCTTCTACTACAAGGGGTGATTGTTGGGGTTCCAAAATCGGAACGTTTTGAAGGTTTCTAGTCCAATCTGTTTACATTTCCCTGGAAAGAAGGCAAGGTACGTTCAATCCTGGACCTTAAGATTTTGAACCGCTTGTGTGGGTACAGAAGTTTGGAATGGGGTTTATTCGTACAGTAGTGGCATCCCCACATCAAGGACACTTGCCTTCATATTCCATTATGTCGGTCATCAGCATTTCCTCCACTTGCTGTGAGTGAGGAGCATGCTCTATTCATGGCATTACTCTTTGGTCGCCGCAGCTCCTCGGGTATTCACAAAAGTGTTGGCATTGTAGCGGCAGTGGGGGATTGTGGTACTGGGCACCTGGACTATCTTCTTCTGCGACCAGAGTCTCCGACTGCTGTAAAGGACAACAACTGTGCGGACTCTGCTGGAGTTCAGTTGGAAATTGAAGTTTCAAAAATCTGCTTTGGTTCCATCCACCAAGTTGGACTATTTGGGTCTGACTCTGGATCGGCTTCAGCCACGGTGTTTTTTTCCCAGGGGAACAAACCTCCAAAGCTGCAGGATGCAACTCCGCTCCCGTTGTTCAGCAGTCAGTCTTCTTTCTGGACTTGCGTGTGGGCGCTGTGCTGGATGTCTACCTTTGAGGCTGTTCCATTTGCACAGTTCAACTCAAGCCTCTGCAAAGGGATACTCTTGATAAGTGGGACAAGGATCTACAGTCTCTAGATAATCCTTCCCCTACACTGGACGGTGGTCCCCGTGGTTGCCAGCCTGTCTGGGTGGAGAGGCATTTTGGGCACGGATGTGCTCAAGGGGTTTGGACTCTGGGGGAGTCAAGACTACTGATCAATATACTGGAACTTCGGGCAATGAGATTTTTCTGGCTCGTTGGACAAATTGCCTTCAGGTAAGGATCCATTGGACAATGCCACGGCCGTGGCATATACCTATCACCAACGGGGCACAAGAAGTGTCCTGGTGGCTCGGGAGGTAGCCGGCATTCTAAGGTTCAGCTGTGTTTCCGGTGGGTAACTCCCGAGGTGGACCTGTTGGCCCTTCGTCTCAACAGGAAGGTACAGAGAATTTTGGCAAGGTCTCGGGATACTCTGGCCAATGTCAGACGCAGTGGTGTCTCCTTGGGGGCCAGCTTTTTCCCCACTAAAACTTCTGCCGAGTCTTGTGTGAAGGATTGAGGCAGAAGGGATCTGGTCATCCTAGTGGCTCCAGACTGGCCTTGCTGGTCTTGGTACGGCTGGTCGCCGATTCCCCTTGGAGACTTTCAGAGAAGATATATTGGCCCAGGTGCTAATCTTCCATCCTGCTTTACTGTCGCTGGATTGAACGGCTTGGCTGTTGAAGGTTAGGTGCTGCAGGACAGGGGGTTGTCTGAATCAGTGATTCCCACGTTTTAAAGGACTTAAAAATCTACCTCTATAAAGGTTTTACCATCGCTCTGGAAGGTGTACATTGCGTGGTGTGAGTCTCTTGGGGTTCATCCCCATTCCATTTCGGTGGCTCGGATTTTGGCATTCCTCCAACGAGGTGTTGCGCAGCACCTGCCCTTTGGTACGGTCAAGGGCCTGGTTTCCGGCCTTGGCAGTCTTCTTTTGCCATCCTTTGGCTACATGTTCTTTGTTTTATTCAGGGGGTTTGCCACTTGGCTCCCCAGTACGCTCTCCGTTGCCCCCGTGGGATCTCAATTTGGTGCCGTCGGTTCTCCAGTACCCGCCTTCGGAAATATTGGGGAGGTTCCTCTGTTTACCTTGTTCCAGTAGGTAGCGTTCTTGTAGTTTTGCACACAGGGTGTCGGAGCTAGCGGTGTTGTCTTGTCATTCACCTTACCTGGTGATTCAGAGATAAGGTGGTGCTTCGCTCTTTCGGTCGTTCCTTCCTAAGGTTGTTTCTGGTTTCCATTTGATTAACGACATTGTGTTGCCTTCCCTGTGTTCTAAGCCTGAACATCTTAAGGAGATTGCCTTGCACTCTCTGAATGTGGATCGGGCGATCAGGGTGTACCTTGCGGCTACTGAGTCGTTTATGAAATCGGCTTTATTACTTGTCCTTATGGATGGACCTCGCAAAGGGTTGGTCACGTCTGTCGCGACCATTTCCAGATGGACAAGACGGGCGGTGGTGCAGGCCTATTCCATCAAGGGTCAGGTTCATCCGTTCCCTGTTAAGGCGCTTTGTACGCAAGCGCTTAGTGCCTTTTGGGCCTTCCGCCATCGGGCGTCAGTGGTGCAGGTTGGCAAGGTGGCCACCTGTTCGTCTGTGCACACTTTTTACAAATTTGTATACTGCAATAGATGTGTTGGCATCTGCGGATGCTGCTTTTGGCCGCATCGTTTTGCAAGCTGCTGTTTGAGAGGATTAGTCCTCTTTGACAGGGTGTGGTTTTTTTTTTTTCCAGGTGAGCTCCTTTTGTTTCTCGTTGGCTAGGTTTAGCCTTTTTGGGAGTTTTTTTTTCTGCTGTGTTTTTCTCACCCCTCATGTTTGACACTGCTTTGGGACGTCCAAATAGTCAAGAAGATTCTGGAGCTGTGTCCGTCAATGAACGAAAGAAGAAAATTGGATTTTTGTCTTACCGTAAAATCCTTTTCTCTGATGTTCATTGACGGACACAGCACCCACCGCTCTATTGAGTTGGGTTATTTTTTCTTCTGACCCTGCTTGCAACTAAATTGAATGCCTATAGCAGAAAGTGGGAGTATACCCCCTGGGACTGCCCCATAGGTGTGGTAAAGCTTTTTCCTGCCTAGTGTCCTCCTGTAGAGGGCAGCATAACCCAATGGTCAAGAAGATTCTGGAGTTGTGTCCATCAATAAATATCAGAGAAGAGGATATTACGGTAAGACAAAAATCCAATTTTATTGCTCCTTCCCAATCATTAGATGTGGTTGCTACATTTGTTTTCTAAGGGTTTTTTTTAACCTCTGTTCACCTGGTGATCCTGCCAGTAAAACACCTCCTGTATTAAAGTTCCAACACTCTGGATAAAAGAGCACAGAGACACCACTGGGCAGCAGCATTGACAGTCTGGGTGGAGGAGAGCGTTAAATGCACTAGTAGTTTTAACCACTTAAGCCCCGGAGGATTTTCCTGCTAAAAGATCAGGGGGTATTTTGCGATTCGGCACTGCGTGACTTTAACGGACAATTGCGCGGTCGTGCGACGCTGTACCTAAACGAATTTGATGTCCTTTTTTTCCCACAAACAGAGCTTTCTTTTGGTGGTATTTGATCACCTGTGCGATTTTTTGATCACGCGCTATAAACAAAAAAAGAGCGACAATTTTGCAAAAATAGCAATATTTTTCACATTTTTTTATATGAAATTCCCCAAAAAAAATGTAAAATCAAAATTTTTAACATTTTCGGCCAATTTGTTTTATCCTACCTATGTTTGGTAAAAAAAATTGCAAAAAGCGTATTTTTATTGGTTTGCGCAAAAGTTATCGCGTTTACTAACAAAGGGAAAGATTTTTGTCATTTTTGTTTTTTTTTTTTTTAACGCGTAATGGCGGCGATCTGCGTTTTTTTTTTTTTTTTTTTGCGGTACTGCGACATTGCGGCAGACAGATTGGACCCTTGACTGACATTTTTGACACTTTTGGGGTTACCAGTGACATTTCTACAGTAATCAGTGCTATACATATGCACTGTTACTGTAAAAATACACTGGTAGTGAAGGGGTTAACTTTATTTGGGAGGGAGGGGCTGTGTGTGTCCCTAGGGCCGTGCTTTCTACTGTGATTGGCTGTGGCTTGAGCTGTAAGGACACTGATCAACGGATCTACATAGTAGATCCGTGTGATCAGTGTCTTTACACCGAGGAGAATGACAGGTGGCTTGTTTACACAAGCTGCCTGACATTCTCCCTCTCCCCCGACGATCGCCGAGTGACCGGCGGACATCGGGTCCACTGGTCACACGCGCGGGGGGGTCCGTGACCGCGCGGGAGCGGGCGCGCGCTCGCTCCCCAGACCTTCCCAGGCTAGTGACGTTAATTAACGTCACTCTGCCTGGCAGGGGCTGACCGCCGCAGTAAATCTACTTGCGGTGGTCGCAAGCGGTTAAATAAATTAACAAATTAGAGCCAAACTCTAGCTAACACTGTTTTGCTTGTGCTTATCTAGCGAGGTTACTTTGCGGTACAACCAAGGAAACTTAGACCTTTGTGGTGTATATAAATGTGCTTTTACTATGCAAAAGCAATCTGTACATACAAAACTAATACAATATTTGGGAGCATAATACAAGACTAGCCGATAAAGATAAAGCAAATATACTTAACTAAAAGATGTTTGCAGCCATGGAGTCTCATTCCATGCACATGGCTCAGGGAAGTCAGCAGTTCTTGCTTCATGGATGTTTCTTTTGAGACTGAAAACTTTCTTGCAGCTTTGGCCAGAAGTATTTAGAATATACCATCCCCCCAAACCAACACCCTTTGTCCTGAGGAGAAAAGGGCTGCTTATCCATTGTTTGGACAGTGACTTTGAAGGGGGGGGAAGGTTAGGCTTGGCCAAACTGCATTCCTCAAACTCAAGCCTTTACAAAAGAAAGGTATGACCTTATATGGCTTCTTTACCAGAGATTACAATGCATTGGTGCGCCACTATTTTAAATAAAGAAATATGTAATATGCAATTTCCACAACAAACACTTTGCAAACAGTTACAGCAAGGTTTTTGTTTTTCCTTTTTCGGTTAACGGATAAAAGCCCATCATTTTAAGCACCTCTGTCAGTGGTAAATGATTTGTCTCAACATTCTGACATTTTATCTGGACAGCTTTGTCTACTAAAGGAAGTTGAGAAACAGACTTACTGGCAGGATCACCAGGTAAGAGTAAAGGGGGTTAAAAAAGGAAAACATGCAGCTATCACATCTAAGAATTAATGAGCTGCAATTTTAATACATTTTTGTTTTTGGGTTTAATGCCGTTTTAAGTTTAAAGCTTGAGTAATCAATGGTAATAGTTGCACTTCGGTTTTAATGTGTCTCTTACATTTTATCTTGCAGGCTGTTAATACAGTAGAACAAAGAGTTTTGGTGATTCCAGAAGAAGAGAAAAGAGCTTTTACTCTTCATTTAATTGATTCACTAAATCCTGAGGACAAAGTATTAATATTTGTTGGGAAAAAATTGGTGTAAGTAGAATGGTGAGGTATAAGGAAACGTAGATGGTGTTGTCACATTAAAAAGATATGCCATGGTGACTGATTATCATATTCAATCCCATCCCCACTCTTCACTTAAGTCATGGAAATTAGTGGTCCAGCATTATAAAAAAAAAAAAAAGCCATTAGTACTCGCCAATACCTTTCACGTGAGATTCAAGCCATCCCAGCAGCCACATCTCTTCTGGGTTGAGTGATCCCAAATATCATACAGCCCATCTTCTTTAAATCTTAGCTGTTAACGACCCCTGGGGGGTGTGCATAATCATTCTGGTAGGGTCTGCAGTATTCATGGCACTCAATGTCATTACTCATGGGCACCTTTACAGTCATCATTTGAGCACTTTCAGTAAACTTTGACCTCTGGTCTTAAAAAGGCATACTGTCTGGGGACATGGGGCAAACCCTTTTTGCATCCAGGCCTTGGAGTGCAGATCTGCCTAGCTATATTATATACAGCCATGGCCAAAAGTTTTGAGAATTACAGTATTCATTTTCGCAAAGTCTGCATATACTCCAGAATGTTAGTGATCAGATGAATTGCAATTATTTGCAAAGTCCCTTTTTGCTATGAAATTTAACTTAATCTCATGAATAACATTTCTACTGCATTTGTGAAGAAGGCTTCAGGGTGCCCAAGAAAGTCCAGCAAGCGCCAGGACCGTCTCCTACAGTTGATTCAGCTGCAGGATTGGAGCACCACAATTGCAGAGTTTGCTCAGGAATGGCAGCAGGCAGGTGGGATTTTTCTCTGATGAATCCCCTTTCCGATTGTTTAGGGCATCTGGATAAAACTTTGCCCAGAGAAGAAAAGGTGAGAGCTACCATCAGTCCTGTGTTATGCCAACAGACCATTCATGTGTGGGGTCGCTTCTCAGCCAAGGGATTTGGCTCACTCGTTGGGCTCACTCGTTGGGCTCACTCACAGCCATGAATTAATAATGGTACAAACGCATCCTCCGAGAGCAACTTCTCCCAACCATCCAAGAACAGTTTGGTGACGAACAATGGCTTTTCCAGTATGGTGGAGCATCTTGCCATAAGGCAAAAGTGATAACTAAGTGGCTTGGGGAACAAAACATCTAAAATTTGGGCCCATGGCCAGGAAACTCTGCAGATCCTATTCCCATTGAGAACTTGTGGTCAACCCTCAAGAGGTGGGTGAACAAATAAATAAAAATACAAATTCTGACAAACTCTATGCAATGATTATGCAAGAACGGACTGCCATCAGTCAGGATGTGGCTCAGAATGTGATTGACAGCATGCCAGGGCGAATTAGAGGTCTTGATAAAGAAGGGTCAACACTGAAAATATTGGCTCTTTGCACAAACTTAATGTAATTGTCAAAAGCGTTTGACACTTAGAAATGCTTGTAATTATACTTCAGTATACCATAGTAACATAGTATACCATAGTAACATCGGAAAAAGATCTAAAAACACTGAAGCAGCAGACTTTGTGAAAATTAATATTTCTCTTTCGTTCATTGACGGACACAGCTCTCCATTATTCAGAACCATAGTTGTATTGCCCCCTACAGAAGTAGGACATTAGGCAGAAAAAAGACTTGGCTATGCCTATGGGCAGTCCTAGGTGGTATACACCCACCTCACTGCTATAGGTCTTCAGTTATTGTCTGCCGGGATCTCTGGTCCTAGCACTTTTTTCTTTTTACTGTCTTTTTTCTCCTGTTTTTTTCCTGTGAGATCTACAATCAACTGCCGGCTGGATAATCTAGATCCAGTGGTCCCTCCAGTCTGGCCAGCGAACGCGCGCAGACCAGAGCTCCGTGTTAGGTAGGCCACGACAGGCCCCATCCTAGACCGGGGGAGGCAAGCGAGTTAAGAGTCTTGCGGGGACACACATAATCAGGAGCCAATAGTCCACATCAGTGTTACCCTGGCTTGACAGCCCCCCCCCCCTCCCTGCCACACTTGGGTGGCAAGGAGGTTCTGTCTTGAGAGTGTTGCACGCACGCTGGACTGGTAAGTAAATGCCCCCCCCTTTCCTGGACGGTGTGGGGTGCGAGTACTCCCTGGGGGTGGTCGATCCCTCTAGGGTTCTTCGCCACCCTCCTCAGGGAGGCCGTGGGCTGGCATTTCTACATGGCCAGGTGTTTGTATCCCCCTGGCCTATGTACCTAGTGGGTGTACTGTCCCCCCTCCACCCTCAGGGTTTTTTACTGGGAAGGGGGGGGATGTCCCTTGTGCTCGCCTACCACTGCTGTTAGGCCTAGGAAGCGGGTTACCGGGTGTCCGCGCTCCACGCGGTCAGACCCTCCGGTAATTTAGGCCATGGCTTTGCGGCCTACTGGCCAGATGCTGTGTGGGGCGGCCCCAGTGAGGACAGCTGAAGTAGCCACTCACCATTTGGACATCCGCCCTCCCCTCAGTTTCCTTGGTCGGTCCCGGCCCCTTCAGATCCGAGGACTCATGGCCAAGCGGCCGAATATTTAGGCCACAGCTTGTCTTCTACTAAGCTGTGCAGCCAAGCTGGGTGCCGCCTCCTGGAGAGGTGGCGCTGTGGGGGTGGTCCAGATTGCCGGTGGCTGTAGCCTGCCATTATTCTGTAGGGCGTCCTTCCCAGTAGGTGTTGGACTCTAGGGGGATTCTGCCTGTGGGACTACCTGCATTGCGGCAGACGGCCCCTTTTAAGGGGACTCATTTTTTTGCGCCCTCCCCTGCGGGCCTTTTTTTTTTTTATTGCCGGGTTCAGTCAGTGGCCCCCTTCGTGGGCCTTTAGTCAGTGCCCTCTGTGCGGGGCCTCAGACGGCGGCCCCTTCTGGGGTTTTTTGTGTTTCCCTTTAGTGCCCTCCCCTGCCTCATCTGTTGTCTGGTCCTGAATCTGGCTCTGTCGCCACAAACGTGGCCCACCCAGTGGGGTTGTAGCCACGCTCCCTGACCTGTCAGATAGTGAGATTGATTCCTCCATAGCTGTACTCAAGAGGTGCCCGTTGACGCACTGATTATATCCGTGTGGGAGGGATTGCAGATGGAAGATGCTGCGGAGTTGGCCGTCCCTTTTTTGGCACTCACTAGCCTTCTCGCACAGTGAAAGTGTTTCCTTATCCCTCCTATTTTGACATATTTGTCTCTATAGAATGGGAGCGTCCAAAACGCCCCCTTGTGGTTATTAAACTCTTTGCTGTGAGGTACCTCTTTGAGGAGTCGCTACTCAAGAAGTGGACTGTCCCACCAGTGGTGTACCCCCTGTCTCCAGGTTGAATAAGGCAAATAATGATTTTGGTAGGATAATCTCCAGCTTTTAAAGATCCGGCTCACAGGAAGACGGAGGCTGTGGCCCGCAATATGCTCATTATTGCTGGCTCGGTGCTTAATCCTGGCCATTGCCCTGGTGTTAAAAAAAACACTGAGTGGGCTAAGCTTTTGAGCTGTGACCTAGAGGGTGAGCAGGTTCCCTTTGCTGAGTTTGCAGACCAGTTGGTCCAGGGGCTTCAGTTTGTCTGCGCTGCCTCCTTGGGCGCTTAGGCGTTTATTGTGGATAAGTGTTGGTCTGCGGTCCAGACTTCTAAAAAATGCTCTACCACTTCAAGGTGGTTGCTTGTTTGGGGCTACCCTGGAGGACCTTATTTGGAGTCTCACAGGGGGGAAGAATACCTTTCCTCCACAGTCTGGGAAGGAGGAAACCTTGTTGCAGACGTGGCCTATCTCTCGGCTCACAATACCTTTTTTTTTTTTGTCTCTCGGATCTACTGACAAATGTTCAAAACCTTTCAAGTCTTCCTCGGAAGATTCCAAGTGCTCCTGGTCTTCCAAGACTAGAGCGTGATTCTCTGGACCTGTGGACAAGGCTCCTTCAGCATGAAGGTGCGCCCTTACTCGTACCTGGGGTGGGGGGATGTCTTTGCTGGTTTATGGGCCTGTGGACCTTATTGTGTCCGGTTACAAGATAGTTTCACTCCTCCCTTCCAATGTGCATCTGTCCCTGGACTGATTGCAAGCTCTCTTTGGGGGGGTGCAAGACCTGTTGTTTCAGGGTGTGATTGTTTTCCGGTTCAGAACGGTTTCAGGGTTTTTTTTTATTCAAGCCTGTTCACTGTCCCAAAGGAGGAGGTCAAGGTATGTCCAGTTCTGGGCCTCCAGACCCTGAACTCCTTTCTGCGGGTATTGAAATTCAGAAATGAGTCCATTTGCATGGTGGTGGCATCCCTTCATCAGGGGGACTTTCTTGCTTCCATCGACATCAGGGATGCTTACCTGCACATTCCAATATGTGCCCAATGCCAGCGCTTCCTCCGTTTTGCTGTGGGAGAAGAGCATTATCAGTTCATGGCATTATCCTTTGATCTCACCTCCGCTTCTAGGGTCTTCACAAAAGTGTTGGTCCCGGTCCTGGGGTTCCAACGTCAGCGGGGGATTGCAGTACTGGGCTACCTGCACGACCTCCTCTTGTGAGCGGAGTCCTCTGCTGCCCTGATGGGACAACAGAGATCACTATACAGACAGAGTTCAGTTGTATTTTAAACTACCAGAAGTTGGCTCTGATTCCATCCAGAAAATTGGATTATCTGGGTTTGACTCTGCATTTAGCTCCAGCCAGAGTGTTAAAGTTGCATGCTGCGATTCATCTACTGCTGTCCTGCAGGTGGTTCTTCCTCCAGATCTGCATGCGGGTGCTGGGCCTGATAGTATCTGCCTTTTGAGGCGGTTGCGTTTGCACAGTTACATGTGAGGCCCCTTCAAAGGGAGATCCTGGTGAAATGGGACATGTCTGAGGTCTCTGGACAATCCGATTCGGCTGAGCTGGGTAAGTAGGGGGTCCCTGGTCTGGTGGCTTCTAGTAGGTCAACCTTTGCCTATTAGTACCTGTAAAACACTCTAACCTTATACCTGATCTAATTCTCTGGTTAACCTCTTACCTCTGTTCAATTTGCTCAGAAACAGCGGGAAACGCCACACATCTACAATGGAAGTCGGTATGATGTTCAAAGTTTATTTACGCATACAATCTTATACAAAACCAGATTACAGGATGCAATGATGCACAGCACAGGATATCCCATGAGAATTAAAGGTGGCACTCAATTATGGTATCTCTTGATAGGATATAATTCCCCTTCCAGAGGTGGATGAATTAACCCTTATTACCTCCCCCTCTGCGCTCATCTTAGCAGAATTATAACCTATTGCTAAATATTGCTTACTTGCAAACATTGTCTGCACATTTGCGGTAAGCTAAGCTAGGACATGAAAAACACTTCCTCATTCCTAGGCAAGTAATTCCCTCTACACACTGTTACACATAGTCTCATGATATTAAAGTAGTCTCCCAACCCTCCTCTTCATAAAGCATTTCAAATACATGTAGTTTATACATTTTTGCATAAAATCAATTTTCGCAGAGATCCACATCCTATCCACTCTACTCTCAGGCTCTTCGGCAGGGCAAATAATTTCTCCCCTTGTATGTGAAGGTGGTCACCACGGATGCCTGTCTGTCCGAGTGGGGAGGTATCCTGGGACTGAGCTCTGCCCAGGGTTTGTTAGACGCTGGAGGAATCCAGTTTTCTCATCAATGTCTTGGAGATTTGGGTGATAAGGCTGTGCCTGGATAACTGGACGGATCGACTCTGGGGGCTCCCATTACAGATCCAGTTGAACAATGCCACAGCGGTGGCCTATGTCAATCACTGGGGCAGAACAAAGAGTGTGTTGGCGGCCCTGGAATTAACCGGCATTCTCCAGTGGGCAGAATGCTTCTTTCCATGGGCAGAATGCTTCTTTCCAGCCCTCTTCGCCGTACACATTCGGTGAAATTCAGTGAAAAACTGGCAGGCGGATTATATCAGTGGGAATGCGTTGGACCAAGGGGAGTGGTCCCTTCCCCAGACATGTTTCATCAGATGTCTCCGGTGGGGCACCCCCCGAGGTGGATCTGTTGGTGTCCCGGCTCAACAGAAAGGTACTTTGGTTTGTGGCCTTTCCTCCGCTCCAACTTCTGCTGAGGCTTTTGCGCAGGATCGAGGCAAAAGGGATTCTGGTCATTCTAGGGACCCCCGGACTGGCCTCGCTGGTCTTGGTATGCCGACCTGGTGCGACTAGTCACCGAAGTCCCTTGGAGACTGCCTCTGAAGGGGGATCTACTGTCCCTAGGGGCGATCTTATATCCTGCTTTACAGTCGCTGGCTTTAACATCCTTGCTCTTTAAAGCCAGGTACTAAAGGATAGAGGTTTGCCTGGGTCGGTAATCCCAACACTGCTGAAAGATCAGAAGTCTGCCTCTAGGAAGATCTTCCATTGTACCTGCAAAAAAGCGTACATTTCGTGGTGAGTCAATTGAAGTTCACCCTCGTTCTTTTTCAGTTGCTCTGATGTTGGCCTTCTTTTAACCATTTTAAGACCGGGCCTATTTCTGACACTTGTTTACAA
Organism: Pelophylax lessonae; assembly: GCF_965119305.1. NCBI lineage: Eukaryota > Metazoa > Chordata > Amphibia > Anura > Ranidae > Pelophylax > Pelophylax lessonae. The sequence goes on from NC_138770.1 coordinate 348,446,587, forward strand.
GTTAAAATCATTTTTTTTTTGTTTGCTAGAAAATTACTTGGAACCCCCAAACATTATATATTTTATTTTTTAGCCGAGACCCTGTAACGCTCCTGCGTTTTATGTATGATGTGGATTTACAGCTGCAGAAATATTCCACTTCAGTAGTCATGTAGAGAAACGCTGAGACACCAATCTCAACTCCCAAAGACTCATCATGTGTGGATGATCTCAATTCAGCAAGTAAATACACACACTCAATAAGATGTTCCTAGAGTGACTTATGTATATAGTAACACAGTGATGATAGGCTGAAGAGACAGGTTGGGTAGAGATGGTAGATGACAGACACTTGAAAGGAAATGTTCTTGAAAGTAAGATAGTAGCAGATGGGATGCAGATAGGTTAGCAATCATGTATGGTAGCAGATGATAGAGTAGCAGGTGAACATACAGGAGAGCCCAACCCAGTGCAAGAGCAAATGGTAGTAGGCTCAAGAGCTAGCAATCTTAGATAATGCAGATGTAATAATAGTCCTTAGTATGCAGAGCTAGATAGTGTAAGCTTTAGTATGAAGGTTTATAGAGGTTTCCCCTGTGGGGTACTTATCACTAGTAGCAATGTAGCAGAGGAGAGGTTCGTCAAGAGCGGATGATCCGGTAGCGGGATACAGGGATCAGTGCAGCGTGGTTCCGTCAGCGAGGTATGCAAGCATGAGAGCTTCAAGACAGGTTAGCATCAAGGCACAAAGCAGGTTGAACGAACACATGTGAGTGAGAGCTGGTGATTTAAATAGCTGTTCAGTCCGGTGCTCAGTGATGACAGCATCAGTCTTAAAGGTAAACACACCTATATGTGCTTCATCTATCTAGGTAGATGGAAAGCACCCGGAAATGATGTGATAGGAGGCACTGAGAGTGCCAGAACCTTACAGACCCTAGAGAATAAAAAGGAGATTGTTGATATATTTTTTATCACACCGTATTTGCACAGTGGTCTTACAAATGCAATGTTTTGGGAAATCACTTTTTTTAAATTAAAAGATAACAAAACTGTAAAGTTAGCCCAATTTTTTTTTTCTAAAATGTGAAAAATAATGTTACGTCAAGTACAGTGCTTTGCGAAAGTATTCAGCCCCCTTGAACCTTTCGACCTTTTGCCACATTTCAGGCTTCAAACATAGATATAAAACTGTAATTTTTTGTGAAGAATCAACAAGTGGGACACAATCATGAAGTGGAACGAAATTTGTTGGTTATTTCAAACTTTTTTAACAAATAAAAAACTGAAAAATTGGGCGTGCAAAATTATACAGCCCCCTTAAGTTAATACTTTGTAGCGCCACCTTTTGCTGCGATTACAGCTGCAAGTCGCTTGGGGTATGTCTGTCAGTTTTGCACATCGAGAGACTGAAATTTTTGCCCATTCCTCCTTGCAAAACAGCTCAAGCTCAGTGAGTTTGGATGGAGAGCGTTTGTGAACAGCAGTTTTCAGTTCTTTCCACAGATTCTCGATTGGATTCAGGTCTGGACTTGGCCATTCTAACACCTGGATATGTTTATTTGTGAACCATTCCATTGTAGATTTTGCTTTGTTTTGGATCATTGTCTTGTTGGAAGACAAATCTCCGTCCCAGTCTCAGGTCTTTTGCAGACTCCATCAGGTTTTCTTCCAGAATGGTCCTGTATTTGGCTCCATCCATCTTCCCATCAATTTTAACCATCTTCCCTGTCCCTGCTGAAGAAAAGCAGGCCCAAACCATGATGCTGCCACCACCATGTTTGACAGTGGGGATGGTGTGTTCAGGGTGATGAGCTGTGTTGCTTTTACGCCAAACATAACGTTTTGCACTGTTGCCAAAAAGTTCAATTTTGGTTTCATCTGACCAGAGCACCTTCTTCCACATGTTTGGTGTATCTCCCAGGTGGCTTGTGGCAAACTTTAAACGACACTTTTTATGGATATTTTAAAGAAATGGCTTGCTATTGGCCACTCTTCCATAAAGGCCAGATTTGTGCAGTATACGACTGATTGTTGTCCTATAGACAGAGTCTCCCACCTCAGCTGTAGATCTCTGCAGTTCATCCAGAGAGGGATCATGGGCCTCTTGGCTGCATTTCTGATCAGTCTTCTCCTTGTATGAGCTGAAAGTTTAGAGGGACGGCCATGTCTTGATAGATTTGAAGAGGTCTGATACTCCTTCCATTTCAATATTATCACTTGTACAGTGCTCCTTGGGATGTTTAAAGCTTGAGAAATCTTTTTGTATCCAAATCCGGCTTTAAACTTCTCCACAACAGTATCTCGGACCTGCCTGGTGTGTTCCTTGTTCTTCATGATGCTCTCTGCGCTTTAAACGGACCTCTGAGACTATCACAGTGCAGGTGCATTTATACGGAGACTTGATTACACACAGGTGGATTCTATTTATCATCATTAGTCATTTAGGTCAACATTGGATCATTCAGAGATCCTCACTGAACTTCTGGAGAGAGTTTGCTGCTCTGAAAGTAAAGGGGCTGAATAATTTTGCACGCCCAATTTCTCTTACGTCCTCCGACAGTCGCCGCCTCCTCTAAGTCATCACTATTGGGTATTGACTTCCGCTCCGCAGGAGTAGCTAGGCATAAGACTTAGTCAAAAGAACAAAATCATTTGCATAGACACACCCATGGGGGCTGTCCCACTGGTCAATACCCCCCTGCAGTGACACTCCCAACTCAGTTTATTTCTGCCTAGCGTCAGGAGTAGTTAGGCTTTCCCTGTGCTGGGGCTACAGTCTCAGCCTTTCTAATCTCTTTTATTTAATTTTCTTTACAAATGTCAGTTTTTTTCTTGTTATACTAGCTGTTTATTTTGTCAGCTTTAGTATTTAGTTGACTTTTCGGATTAAGATGGATTCTTGCGGAGCGTTCAGCCATGTGTTTGTCCTGGCATTATGAACGACCCATCCCTGCTCGCAGCAGGGATGCAGCCTGTGAGGTGGCTACCTCACTGGACACATCTGCGATGCTGCAGTGTTCTGTCCTTGACTAACGGCATTCCCTGTCAGATGAGGACAGCAGCTTTCCATTCATAGAGGCACCCCACGCCATCTGGTACAGGTAAGTACTTCTGTGTGGGGCCTCTGTCTGGGGTGGCAGTCCTGTGTTGCTGTGTGTCCCCCATGTCTGTGCCTGTGTGGGGCTCCCTGTGGCGATCCCTGCGGGGGTCTTTTGTACATGCGGTGCTGTGTATTGTTGGGGGCCCCTTCCCCTGTGTCACTTAGGTGTTTTTCTGGGGGTGCAGACGATGTGTGTGGCGGCCGCAGCGGGGGAAAAAACGCGCGGTCCGCCATTTTTTACTATGGGCATGCATGTCTGGCTTCACTGTGGGCTAGATTACATGTTGTTTTGGCGCCATCTTGCATGTGACAGACCGATCGTTCCGAGCACATGTTCGGCGGCCATTTTCCCGAAGCCTCCCATTCAGTTGTCAGAAATTAATAATATCTCGCTGGGCCGCCTCCATTATGTCAGAAATTAATAATATCTCGCTGGGCCGCCTCCATTATGTCAGAATGTTTATACTGCTCTGAATATAACAGTGTCTATTTATGTCAATAAGCAAAGATCTGTGCGCAAGGAGAATCTCAACTTATTTCCACAAATCAATATGTAGCGAATTCTTTTTATTGATTCATTTCTTTTTAAAAGCATATACCAATCTTAGTGAAAACAGTCTACAGTATGGAATATATAAGAATATTTATTCACGAGACATTTAGTCACCATAAATGATCAGACTTGAGATGACACAAAAAGAGAACTTTACATAAGATACAAACTTCAAACAATAAATGCAATGTGATTGGTAGCTCAATAATGAAAGTAAAAATAAAGCAAGATTATATTAGTATAATAGTAGTATAATAGTATAAATATAATAGTATAAACCATAAATGTATGTTCTATATAATCAGACCACAATTGTCTGCGCAATGCACCGCCTGATAGTCACTCCACTGCAGATGAAGCGAGAATAGGCTATGCAAAACGTGAGACTAATACGCCAATATGCGCTAAATCTGATATTAATAAAAATTTTATAAAAACAAAAATCAGCTTTTTAGAGAAAAATCTACATATGGTTTATACGGCTGGAATTGTACTCTCGTTACCCTTAAGCATGAAATGTAAAACATTTAAGGAAGTACATAAACAATATTGAATTATAATCAAATAATTAGCAAGGCATATTTACCATATTTAAAATGGCTGCTAGCTTAAAATGGTCGTTACCAGAGTCCTTAAGATGGCCACATTTCCAAAATGGTGGCCAATTAGGGAGGAGTTTCGTTTGGCGTCCCTCAAAGGTTCAGATACATGATGGAGCAAAATGGAGTCTGTGTAGATGAGTCTATGCATAGCTGTAGTAGCGTGTGTATTGTATGTATGATGTATGTTGGGCAAATGTCATGTGTCCCCCTCTCATCTGGGTTTGCCTTTTTATATGGTATAGAACAAAGGACTATTAAAATTACCATCTGTTAAACCCAGAAGGAGTGACATTATCCCCATTGGTTGGGATCACTTATCCATTAACTGGTGATGTCATTGGGTGACACCTCTTGGTCAACCAGTATATTAAAATTAAATGATGATATCTCCATATTTAAGAGTATCATAAAATAACATAAAAAGTATCCATGCTCTCATCTATTACATGTCCATTTAATATCCACCATGTATCTAAATAAAGATTAAATCTTGTAACACCATTTTAATATTTAATATATCTTATTTAATATATATATCTATATATAATGGAAATGACTTTTTAACCTAAGACTTCAATTAGTAGTAGTCACCAGAGATGGCAGTATTGTGTTGCTCTTAGGTTCAGTATGACAGCATTTTACAGCATTATTTATCTTCAAATAAACTTTGAACCTTATATTGACAAAGAGCTTACCATCTCAGACTTCCTAGAGCCTAGCAAGGTTAAACAAAATTGTATGATGCCTTCTACAACTTACAATTTACAAATGTTTACTGAAGCCTCTCTTGACATACAGATAAGATACCTTGGTATAGCGTCTTAGACTTGTATCTAAGGAAAGTCAACAGACTATTACCTTAGGTCAACACAGCATGTCTTGGGTAAACCTGTTGAATAGGCACTTTTTGTTAGAGTTTTAACCTTTCAGTAACCTAACAAAAATTGATGCCATTGCTTCATATTTCTATACAGAACAAAATATAACCTTTCATTTCTATTTTTAAATTTAACCTCCCCAAATAAGCCTGACACAGTTCTATAGGTAGCCATTTTCCCTGGGTTATTGCAGCTTATAGTTCAGCCTCTTATGACCTCACTTCCTTTTCCTCTGAAGCAGCGATCGATGTGGTAACACTCTGTGGGGCTCTGCAGACTGTCTCTTCACTAACTTTCTGTTTTGTCATTCCTGGCTCAGTTTCTTCTCCTTTTTGGGGGTCTTTAGTCACTGTACATATAGTGGTGGGCTGCGCACTCCACAGCGGTATTAAAGGGCCAGTACCTTTTATTGCACTGTTGTTTTCTAACTTGGGCAATGGATTCTCAGGACAGCAAATTTCCTCCAGCTCTGGTGGGGGACCCCAGTCCTGCTGGGGCCCCTGTTATACCTGACTTGGCCGCCGTAGTGGCGTCTTTAGTGTCCAAAATGGCGGTACTGATGGCTGAACGTGCTGCTAGGAAAAGGCCCAGATTATCTATCTCCTATGATTCAGATGGTCATATGGCTGCTGTGGCTGGTGTGCCCTTTTCAGGGTCTCGCTCATCCTTGGACCCTCTGGGATCTGAGGGGGAGGCAGAGGTGGAGGGGTTTGATGTTTCTCCCCCAGGGTTGCCTGAAGAACGCGCGACCATGGATGAGTTGATTCTGTAAAAGAAACACTACACTTGGAGGATGAGCCCAGTCCTCCGGGCATTGTGTCCTCTTTTGGTACACATAGGACCCGCAAGTCGGCGCAGGTTTTTCCCTGCCCCGCTGAGTTTCATTACACTGTGAATGAACTGTGGCGCACTTTAAAATGTCCATTCATGGTTCCTAGTTGGTTTAAACTGCTTTATCCCTTTGCACCGGCTACGGAATCGCGATGGTGTGTGCCTCCACAAGTGGATCACACTGTGGCCGTCTTAAACAAGGCTACCTTGATTCCTTCTGAGTAGACCCCGGTTTTGCGGGATCCCACAGACAGAAGGTTGGAGTCTCTAGCCCGCCATTCCTACACGGTGGCGGGTTCCTTGCTCAAACCTGTTTTCACGTCCGTTCTGGTGGCTCAGGCGGTGGCTGATTGGACTAGGGTGCTTAGATGCAACCTCGCGTCTGATTCTGCCCCCCCCTGCCACGCTGGCTATGGTGGATCAAATTCACCAAGGAGTCATGTATTTGTGCGATGCGGCCTTAAATGAGGCCCCTTTGGTAGCACACCTATCTAGTGTTGCTTAACCATCGACTGATCTGGCTGAAGAGCTGGTCGGCTGACCAGACATCACGGAAAACTGTTGCTGATTTTCCTTATGCAGGTTCTCGCCTTTTTGGCGAGGCATTGGATACCTTTTAAAAGGTTTCACGGGGGGTAAGAGCACCATGCTGCCCCAGAACCCCAAGAACAAGTCCTTTCGTGGCAAGCGGGGTTCCACCTCTCAGCCCAATCAAGGGTCCTTTAATGCCTTTCGGAATCAAACCAAGGGCAAGCCCTTCAAGGGTCAAGGTAGCCAGAAGAAGCCCTGGGCGGGCAAGCAAAAGTCCGGCAATGCCGGTACGGCGGGTCAATCCGTCTCTGCCTGAAGAGGCGCCCTCACCCGTTTCAGGGGTGGGGGGGGGCGTTTGCGCGGTTTCCTCCAACCTTGGCTGCTCCGAATTCCGGACAGGTGGGTTCAGGAAATCATTCGATCAGGATACAAGATCGAATTCCTTTCCCGGCCGACGGACAGATTTTTTCCCTCAAATCTTGATTTGACCCCAGGGCGCCTGCAGGACCTGCATCAAGCGGTGCAGGACCTCCTTGCCCAGGGGGTGATTGTCCCGGTGCCTCATCAGGACAGGTTTTGGGGGTTTTATTCCAATCTGTTCACTGTGCCCAGAAAGGAGGGCAAGGTACGTCCTATTCTGGACCTAAAAGCGCTGAACCGCTTTGTGCGCGTTCGGAAGTTCCGTATGGAATCTCTGTTCGGTGGTGGCCTCCCTGAGCCCAGGGGAATTCCTGGCCTCTATAGACCTGAAGGATGTGTACCGGCACATCCCCATTTTCGAGGGTCACCAGAGGTGAAAGAAGAATTTTAGCAAGAGTTCTTCTTTATTAGTTTGTTTGAGCAATAGTTCAACTAGTTTTATTTTCTAGTCGACATTTTATGAACATTGAATTAATAAGTGTATTTCTCATGTATTTTGCTGAGAACAAAATCTATTTGGGTCTCAGTGTTCTTTTATTGCCCTTATCTTGTACTTCCCAAGCAATAGCTGTACAGTTCCCAGACACAGCTGGATTTTGTCTCTCTACATAAAGTCATAATGAAACAATGTTTCTCTATCGCTCATTGACAGACGTAGTCCTCGGTGATACAGCACCTTCGGGTTATGTTGCCTCCACAGGAGCAGGACTAGACAGGAAATTAAAATGCTCTGGCCACACCCTAGGGGCAGTCCCAGAGGGTATATCCTCTCTCTCTCTGCCTCAGCAAATCAGTTATTTTCTGTCTAGTTAGGAGTAAGGACCTAGATACCTTGCTGGGATCTTCGGTCCTGGCAAGATTTTTTTCTTAAAAGATTTTTTTTTTAGACAGCTTTTTTTCTCCAGTGTTCCTGTGAGATCTTCAAGCAAGAAAGCTGAACTGGGCGACGGGCTGGATGTTGAGATCCGGTGGTCACCCCAGTTCAGCCTACGAGCGCGTGCAGGCCATAGCTCCGCGCTGGGTCGGCCGCGACAAAGTCCCATTTAGGGACTGACCCCGCGAGTTAAACGTCTCGCTGAAACGCCAAAGACCATGAGTCACGGCGTCCATATCGGTCGACGGCCCTCCCGCCCCGGTGGAGAGGGGTACTGTCAGGAGTTGGTGCCCGCCTGGTTCCGGTATCGTGAGTAGTATGTTCCCCCTTTTCCCCTGACGGGTCTTGTGGTGAACACGGGCCCCTCTCTGTATGGTAAGATAGAGTCCCCCTCTATCCTATAACATGACACAGATCCCCCTACTTTGAGTGTGATTTTAGGTGCAAAGAGCCAGGAGGCTTGGTTTGGGAGCTAACAATCTAATTGTATACATGTTTAAAAGATTGTAATCAGTGGCATTCTGGGAATCTTACTGTGATAAGAATAGGTACCTACCAGTCAGAAGCCACGGACTTGTAGACTGCCTTCCTAAATCAGATCTCCAGCTATAAGCAGGCCTTCCGAACGGCCATGCGGTCCGCCAGGGCCGGTACCGCCAACCACGCCAAATCCCCATGCAGAGAGAGTGTTGTGTGCCCTGCAGCACACCGCTATTCAGTACAGGCCGCCGCCATGTTTTTTGCTGGATTGCACGAGCCGCCATTTTGGCGTAGCCTCGTGTCTCCAGCATGGGGGCAGCCATGTTTGAGGTGATCCAAACACCTCGTGGAGCTAGGGGAGGCGCCGGAAGGCGTGCAGAGGGGCGGAGCCGCCTCCTTTCTTCCTGGGCAGCCAGCCAAAAGACTTCCTGTTTGTCAAGACAGCGCTGTAACCTGTTGCAGTTAAACTCTGAGCATCAAGTGGTGAGCCTGGGGGTCTATCTCTCTCTCTCTCGATCGATAGGGATCCCTAGCAGGTAACACTAAGGGGCTTTTGTGGCGCTAGGGGTCTGGAAAAAAAAAAAAAAAGTTTTTTATTTTTGAATTATATTATCCAGGAAGTGACTGGAATTATCATGGACCCTGCCACACATATTCCCCCACCTGTTTCCCTCGAGGGGGCCACGGGACCCGCCGGTGCACAGAGTGTAGAGGCATTTACAGCAATTTTGGAGTCTATGGTGGCTCGGGTGGAGGCGGCCTGTCAGGGACGGGGGTCAAGGAAGCGACCCCCGCCTACCCCTATACTATCTGACACCTCTGACTCAGATTCAGAGATGGTCACTGCAGTTGCAGGTCCCTCTGCAAGGGCTGTTACCTCAGGTAAAGCTCCCTCAGACAGTGAGGAGGACGTTTCTTCTCCCGCTATAATTCAGGAAGAAGCATTGGTGGACGCACTAGTTGTGGCAGTGCAGGAAACCTTAAAACTTGAGGTTTTACCGGCAGAGGCAACTGAAACAGAGATTCCTTTTGGTACTAACAAGCCCATCAAAACGGTGAAGGTTTTTCCTGTACCCAAGTGTTTTGGTAATAAGATTAAAGGAGAATGGGAGCATTCTAAACGTACCTTTACTATTTCCAAGCGTATTGCTAGACGCTATCCGTTTGAGGAATCCATCATTAAGAAATGGACGGTACCACCAGTGGTGGATCCACCTATTTCCAGGCTGAATAAAGCCACGGTTATCCCAGTGGAGGACACTTCGTCCTTTAAGGATCCGGTGGATCGAAAGATGGAAGCAGAGTCCCGCACCATCTTCTCTCTGATAGGGTCAGCATTTAGACCAGTAATTGTTATTGGTCTAGTTTCCCAGACACTTACGGAATGGGCGAGAATGGTACGCCAAGACCTTAGGGGAAAAGATATTCCCCAGGAGACATCTGATTTGATGGAACAGATTATACAAGGGCTACAGTTTATCTGTGACGCAGCCTTGGACACTACTCCCCTATTAGGGCATGCATCTATGTCAGCGGTCATCCTCAGACGTGTGCTGTGGTTAAAATGCTGGTCAGCTGACCTAGGTTCCAAAAAGACCTTGACAAATCTCCCCTTTCAGGGGAATCGTCTATTTGGGGCCAACCTAGATGAAATCATTAAGGATGCCACTGGGGGCAAGAGCACTTTTTTGCCACAGGCTGCTAAAGCTAAGGGACCTCGCAACAAGCGAGGACCTTTCTTTACCGCCCATAAAGGGCGCCCGGCTGGAACAAGCGGGAAAGGCAAGAATCCTCCAGGAGGGTTCAAGAAGGGCTGGTCGGACAAACAGACGACCAACCCAGCCAAACCCGAAGCAAAGGAGTACACAGCCTGAAGGTGCGCCCCCACCCGGTTTCAGGGTGGGGGGACGTTTTCACCGGTATTCAGGACATTAGATCGAGCATCAACTACTACTACCGGTGCGATTCTTCCCTTCCAACATTTAAGTACTACAGGAAGCGGTAGTTACCGTTCCCTGAATAGATCTTTTCCTTTACCTTTTCCTAAGATTAGTCCCAATGCCTCACAGGAATCGGATCTGGTTGACCAGACAGGCCAAGAAGCCTCTAGTCGGGTGACTTCGGTCCCTGAGGTTCAACCAGAAAAGATCACCCTTCCTGATAAGTCAGGTATCTGATAAATGTGTGGGAACAGTAAACGACCAGACTTTCTCGGATGGTCGGGGCCAGATAGCTCTAGGGACGCCTGGTTCAGATCCAGTCAGCGCCAGTGGTCCTAGAAATTCTAGGCTGGCCTCGTCAAGCCGGCCTGGCCGACTTGGACATGCTAGTCGCAGAGGTTCCGTGGGAACTTCGTCTCGGGGAGTGTCTGTGGTCTCAAGGACCAATTTACCATCGTGCTTTACAGTCGCTGGTTTTAATGGCCTGGCCATTGAGACCCAAGTACTGAAGGACAGAGGTTTGTCTGCTTCAGTCATTCCTACCCTTATTAAAGCAAGGAAAGCGACTTCCAGCAAGGTCTATTATCACACATGGAAGACTTATATTGCGTGGTGCGAATCTTTAGGATTCCCTTCCACGTACCTATTCGGTGACTCGAATATTGGCCTTTTTGCAACAAGGGGTTGAGCAGAAGCTAGCCTTGAGCACCATCAAGGGTCAAGTTTCAGCATTAGCAATCTTCTTTCAGAAACCTTTAGCTACCAAGTCCTTGGTGCGGAATTTCATCCAGGGGGTGCGGCACCTGGCTCCACCAGTCCGCGCGCCCTTACCGCCCTGGGATCTTAATTTAGTTTTGTCGGTTCTACAGAAACCTCCCTTTGAAAACATCAGGGAGATTCCCTTGCTTACTTTATCCCAGAAGGTGGCCTTCTTGGTGGCTATCACTTCTGCTCGCAGGGTGTCAGAACTGGCTGCATTATCATGCCAGTCCCCATACCTAGTGATTCATAGGGATAAGGTAGTACTTCATCCTAAGCCATCCTTTCTTCCTAAGGTGGTTTCAGATTTTCATCTGAATGAAGATATTGTACTACCTTCCTTGTGTCCTCAGCCCAAGCATCATCGGGAACATGCGTTGCATTCCTTAGATGTGGTTCGGGCAATCAGGGTATACCTGAAAGCTACGGAATCATTCCGTAAGACGGATTCACTTTTTGTGATCACGGATGGCCCCAGAAAGGGTTTGCCTGCATCTGCCGCGACCATTGCCAAATGGATTAGACAGACGGTGGTACAGGCTTATTCGATTAAGGGTCAGAGTCCTCCGTTCCCTGTTAGGGCGCACTCCACTCGAGCGCTCAGTACTTCCTGGGCCTTTCGCCATCAGGCGTCAGTGGTCCAGGTATGTAAGGCGGCCACCTGGTCGTCGGTACATACCTTTACAAAATTCTATAAAATTGATGTGACGGCATCGGCGGATGCCTCATTTGGCCGCAAGGTTTTGCAGGCCGCAATTTGAGGAGACCGGTGGTCTACCTCGAGGGTTTTTTTCTGTTTGAAAAAAAAAAAAAAAATTTCTTTTTTGTTGAGTCTCATCATTAAGGCTGAGCGTTGTAAACTTCTAGTTGGCACCGGTTGGGCCTTCTAGATTGGGATTTGATTTTCATTTTCCCACCCCTCATTTGTGATACTGCTCTGGGACGTCCCGAAGGTGCTGTATCACCGAGGACTACGTCTGTCAATGAGCGATAGAGAAAAATGGATTTTTGTAAAATCTTACCGTAAAATCCTTTTCTCTTAGCTCATTGACAGACGTAGTCCCCGCCCCTCTGTTTTTGAGTTGGGTTGGGTTAAAATCTCTAAAGACTGCTTTTTGACATAACTGATTTGCTGAGGCAGAGAGAGAGAGGATATACCCTCTGGGACTGCCCCTAGGGTGTGGCCAGAGCATTTTAATTTCCTGTCTAGTCCTGCTCCTGTGGAGGCAACATAACCCGAAGGTGCTGTATCACCGAGGACTACGTCTGTCAATGAGCTAAGAGAAAAGGATTTTACGGTAAGATTTTACAAAAATCCATTTATTTTTGTGGGAACATTTTAGGTGGCCAAGGGGAGGCCTAACTGTGTTCCCATTGTTCTCCTGTTGGGGATATTTTATCATATAAACTGTATGGAAGGAATAAAGCGTCAGATGACTTTGAGCAACTGAACGCTGCAGTTGTTTCTTTGTTCAGAGTAATCTCCGGGCCCGCTGGGACTTGTGGTGCACCGGGACAGGCAGTCAAGTCTATACTTCACTGGGAGTGATCTAACGCCAACAAGAGGTACCTTCGTTTTGCAATCGCGGAGGACCACTATCAGTTTGTGGCGTTACCTTTCGGTCTCGCTTCGGCTCCAAAGATCTTTACCAAAGTGTTGGCGCCTGTTCTGGGCCTGCGAAGAGTTCGGATGGACAGTCAACGTACAGAAGTCGACCTTGTCTCCTTCGGTTCGTCTTCCCTATCTGGGAATGATCCTGGACTCTGCTCAGGCAAAGGTGTTCTTGCCGGAGGACAAGCCCCGGACCCTGCAGGACGAGATCAGGTCCCTCAGGGACAAATCCGTCTTCGTCGCTCAGGACCTGCATGCGGTCCCTGGGGTTGAAGGCGATACCCTTTGCTCAGTTTCACACACGGTCTCTTCAAGCGGAGATCCTGGCCAGGTTGGACAGACTACCTCAGTCCTTGGATCTGAGTGTCTCATTGAGTCGCCGAACCAGAATGGATCTTCTGTGGTGGCTCCAGTCCCCGGCAGTGTCGGAAGGCAAATCTTTCCGTCCGTTACTGTGGCAGTCCTGGGCAACCTGTCTGCCCAGGGCACGTGGTCGGGGGAGGAATCCTCCCTTCCGATCAATGTGTTGGAATTGAGAGCGATAAAACTCTGTCTCTTCCAGTGGTCGGATCGACTTCGGGGCTGTCCTGTTCAGGTACAGACGGACAATGCTACCGCGGTGGCTTACATCAACCACCAAGGGGGCACCAGGAGGGCCTGGGCGGTGACCAACATTCTGTCTTGGGCCGAGACTCATGTCCCGGCGATTTCAGCAGTTCACATTCCGGGTGTGGAGAATTGGCAGGCCGACTATCTGAGCCGCCAGACCCTGGACCAGGGGGGAATGGTCCCTGCACCCGGAGGTTTTCCAAATGCTGTGTGCGAAGTGGGGATCCCCGGACGTGGATCTGTTCGCGTCTCGGCTAAACCACAAGGTGGAAAGGTTCTTGGCAAGCACGCGCGATCCTCTGGCAGACGCCTCGGATGCGTTGGTGGCCCCTTGGCATCAGTATCGTCTGATGTATGCCTTTCCTCCGATTCAGTTGTTGTCCAGGTTTATTCGCAGGTTAGCCTTGGATCCGCGCCTGGTGATTCTGGTAGCGCCGGACCGGTCCTGGTACGCCGACGTTGTTCACCTGGCAGTGGTGCCTCCTTGGCGGCTGCCAATGCTGGAAGATCTACTGCCTCAGGGACCGATCTTCCATCCTGCTTTACAGTCGCTGGCTTTAACGGCATGGCTGTTGAGACCCAGATCCTGAGAGACAGGGGTCTCTCCCCTGAGGTCATTCCTACTCTGATCAAGGCTAGGAAAACCTCATCTGGTAAAATCTATTACCGTACCTGGAAAGCTTACTTCGCCTGGTGTGAGTCCAGGGGGTTCTCCCCTCGCTCATACTCTGTGTCGAGAGTCTTGGCTTTCCTCCAGTCTGGGGTGGACCAGCGCCTGGCGCTGGCCACAATAAAGGGCCAGGTGTCTGCACTGGCTATTCTTTTCCAACGCCCTGTGGCGTCTCATCTCTTAATTCTCACCTTTATTCAAGGTGTGCGGCATTTGGCTCCTCCCAGGAGGGAGCCTTTACCTCCATGGGACTTGAACTTGGTAATGTCCGTGTTACAGCGTGCTCCCTTTGAAAACATCCGAGTGATATCGTTGCCTCTGCTGTCTAAGAAGGTTGCCTTTTTAGTGGCGATCACTTCGGCTCGCAGAGTGTCGGAACTGGCGGCGTTGTCTTGCCGCTCTCCTTGGTAATTCACAAGGATAAGGTGGTCTTGCAACCTCATTCGTCTTTTCTTCCTAAGGTGGTCTCTGAGTTCCACCTTAATGAGGACATTTTCCTGCCTTCGCTTTGTACGAAGCCTAAGCATCCTACGGAGGTTGCTTTGCATTCCTTGGATGTTGTCAGGGCGATCAGGGTTTACCTGTCGTCTACGGAGTCCTTTCAGAAGACGGATTCCCTCTTTGTCCTTCCTGAGGGACCTCGGAAGGGCATGGCTGCGTCTGCAGCGATCATTGCCAAATTAATCAGACAGACCATTGAACAGGCTTATGCTTTGAAGGAACAAGTTCCACCCTGCCCTGTTAAGGCGCACTCTACCAGATCTTTGAGTGCGCCCTGGGCCTATTGGCATCGTGCCTCGGTGGCCCAGGTGTGCAAGGCTGCGACTTGGTCGTCGGTGCACACCTTTTCCAAATTCTATAAGGTGGATGCTCTGGCATCAGCTGATGCCTCCTTTGGCCGCAAAGTTCTCAGTGCGGCAGTGCCATAAAGGACCCTTGTGTTTTTTTGTGGGTCCCTGGCTGTTGGGATGGTATCCCCTGGGTTATTTGCTTTCCTGGGCTGTTGCTCCTGTTGAGCCTTGTTTTCTATTGCCCAGAAGGCCCTTACTGTGCGTGTAAGGTTCCTTTCTCTGATGTGGGTACTGCGTTGCCTTTTCTACGGTTGCGTCTCCCACCCCTCATGTCTACACTGCTTTGGAACATCCCAATAGTGATGACTTAGAGGAGGCGGCGACTGTCGGAGGACGTAAGAGAAAACTGAATTTTTGTAAAATCTTACCTGTAAAATTCCTTTCTCGGAGTCCTCCGACAGTCGCCGCCCCCGCCCCTCTTTTGGGGTTGTTTTCTTGCTTACCTACTGCTATTCTACCAAACTGAGTTGGGAGTGTCACTGAAGGGGGGTATTGACCAGTGGGACAGCCCCCATGTCTATGCAAATGCTTTTGTTCTTTTGACTAAGTCTTATGCCTAGCTTCTCCTGCGGAGCGGAAGTCAATACCCAATAGTGATGACTTAGAGGAGGCGGCGACTGTCGGAGGACTCGGAGAAAGGAATTTTACAGGTAAGATTTTACAAAAATTCATTTTTTTCAGTTTATTTGTTAAAGTTTGAAATATCCAATAAATTTCGTTCCACTTCATGGTTGTCCCACTTGTTGATTCTTCACAAAAAATTACAGTTTTATATCTTTGTTTGAAGCCTGAAATGTGGCAACAGGTCGCAAAGTTCAAGGGGGCCAAATACTTTCGCAAGGCACTGTAAATAGATACCCAACATGTCATGCTTAAAAATTACGCATGCTCGCGGAATGGCGACAAACATTGGTACTTAAAAATCCCCATAGGCGACAGTAAAAATTTCTACAGGTTACCAGCTTAGAGTTTCAGAGGAGGTCTAGGGCTCAAATTATTGCTCTCGCTCTAACAATCACGGCGATACCTCATGTGTGGTTTGAACAGTTTACATATACATATGTGGGCGGGACTTGCCCTCCTCTACCGCCATAGGATCTGAGCTTGGTGCTTTAGGTTCTCCAGAATCCTCCCTTTTAAGAATATTCGGAAGATTCCCCTGCTTACGCTGTCCCAGAAGGTCATCTTTTTGGGTGGCTATCACCTCTGCTCGCAGGGTGTCGGAGCTGGCAGCGTTATTTTGTCGTACCCCATATCTGGTTGTCCACAAGAGAAGGTGGTCTTTGGCCCATGTCCGCTGTTCCTTCCTAAGGTAGTCTCTGAATTCCATTTAAATTTAGACATTGTGTTGCTTTCTGTGTCCTAGGCCCAAACAGCCTAAGGAATTTGCTTTGCATGCCTTGGATGTGGTTTGGGCAATTCGGGTGTATTTGGCACCCACAAAGTCTTTTTGGGGTCAGACTCACTGTTTGATCAGGGATTTGCCAAGAAAAGGGCTGTCCGTTTCTTCAGCGACCATTTCCAAATGGATCAGACAGACGGTGACTCAGGCCTATTCTATCAAGGGTCAGGTTCCTTCTTTCCCTGTAAAGGCGCACTCTACTTGGGTGCTTAGTGCTTCTTGGTCTTTCCGTCATCCGGCATCAGTGGCGCAGGTTTGCAAGGTGGCCACTTGGTCATCGGTGTACACTTTCACTAACTTCTACAAAGTGGATGTGTTACCATCTGCGGATGCTTCCTTTTGGCCACAAAGTTTTGCAGACTGCTGTTTAGAGTGGGTCTGTTCTCTCTTTGGGGGGTTGTTTTTGTTAAGCTCCTGTTTACCTTGTTTGCTACTGTGTTTAGCCCTGGGATTTGTTGTTCTCCCACCCCTCATGTTTGGCAATGCTTTGGGACGTCCCTGTGGTTCTGAATAATGGAGAGCTGTGTCTGTCAGTTAACGAAAGAGAAAATGGGATTTTCTCAAGTCGTCTTCCAGGACAGCCCATGAGACCTAGGGCTCCTCCTACCAGGACAGGAAACACATTCCAATCAAATAAAAGGTGTCGCGCTAGTCCTCACCTTCAGTATTAGAGTTTCCTCCAGACGGGGGGTAACCTGTTCCTAGGAACTGAAGCTCCGGGTCTCATGGAACTGTCCTAAAAAGACCGGGATTGAAAGCTGCATCTTCTCCAGCCCAAGTGCGGTACCCTGATTTGTTGCAATGGGGGCTTACCGCTTTGTCTCCTGTATCTCGTGGTCCATAGGGGCAGGACCGTGGATGTCAGTGGAATTGCAGGGGGAGTCTTCTCCGGTCGTGGCGGCATCCTTGGAGCAGCACAGGCTGCGTACCCGTGACGCCGCCAATTCAACAGGTTTCAAGTTTGAATTTGGCGCCACGAGCGGAGGGGGCGGAACGCCGGCATTGCACTCTGCTCCCAGGAAGCGGCACAGGTCACTTCCGGCGCAGCGACGACATCTGCGGGTGCCGGAAACAGTAGTTTCAATTTCCTAAAGGTGCGAACAGGAGATATCTGGGCCACCGGTGTAAGGTGAAGACCCAGCGCAGGCTGCGGACCACCACACAGAGTAGGATAGATTGCGGCATCCGCTCAGGCGGTAGAGGCAGGCTCTGGCACCTCCCAGGTAAGCGATGGGGAGTTATCCCTTCCAGCATATACCTGTGGTGGTCTTTTCCCCTTCCCTTCTCTTGTAAGTTAAATTGGGTTGGTAAAAGGGGGCACTATTTCTTTACCCTGTACACATTGTGTGGGAGAGTGAATTGGGAATTCATAACTGATTATGTTTATCATTATAGACCAAGGTCCAAAGACGCAGCCCCAAAAAGAAATGTGCAGTTTGCGGGAGGCTAAGTTCCACATGGAGCAAAAGCGTGCCGCACATGTATTTGATCATCTTGTTAAAGATGACTCTAATGTATCCACCCAAAAGAATGTTGACCTTTTTACTTAGGTCCCTACATCTGTGTCTAAACCAACACAGAGAGTGTATGGTGACGACACAAGGGAAGAATCGGAGTCCCCTCATTTTTCAGTGAGTCTGGGCAGGGGAGGAACCCAGGGAAAGGAGTCCCGTGAAGGTTCCAGATTCAAAATTATCCCTTAAAGATGTGGATGAATTGCTTAAAGCAGTGTATGTTACACTAGAAATTGAGTGGAGAAGATGCAAGCATAATCTTATGTATACAATCCCTAAGAAAAATGCTAGAGTTTTTTCCCTGACACTCCTTGCTAGAGCAGGGTATGTGTGATTACCAATCACTGGCAATCAATCCGCTTCTTGCTAAAATACAATCAAGCTGCCATGGGAAAATCCTGAAAGGTGGAGGAGGAGTGCGTGCTGATTACACCAAACCTCCCCCACCACCCTGAACATACGATTCAGGGTGTGTGTTTGATTACCAATCACTGGCAATCAGTCACTTGGCAGTAGATTTTTTTGGCATGATCTTATGTATACACAGCTCCTTGCTAAAATAAAATCAAGCTGGAATGGAAACCATTTTTCTTTAAATTTAAAAAGAGGTTTGCCTTTAATGACAGCAAAGAACTATGGAATAAAATTCCAAAATAAATTGTCAGTGAGGTTTATCCTTACCAGTTCCTCCTTATGGATAAACAGAAATGATGAATGGAGGAGGTTGAGTGCGGATTACACCGATCTCCCCCACCACTCTGAACAGACAACTCTGTGTGTGTGTGATCCTGTTACCAATCACTGGCAATCAATCTCTTATGCCTCGTACACACGCAACGATTATTGGCCGACCGATCGTCCAACTTTTGTCCAGAGTGGTGTTTTGTTGGTTGGAATGTGCCTAGACTGCGCACGAATTTTCTCGGCCAACAAAAATCTACTTCTGAAGTGATGTCATGTGCTGGTTTACTTTCCGTGTGTTTTTTCTTCTCTGAGCATGCCCAGTCTTGCTCATCAGATTTTTGTCTGCTGAAATCTGTACTGACTGACGGAAAATTGGCCATTGTGTTGATGGCCAACAAAAATTTTATAGCCTGCACACCAGATTTTTTTTCGGCCGAAGAGTCGGTTGTCGGCAGCATCATACTAACAAGCCAAAAATCGGCCGATCGGACGTTGGCTGAAAATTCACGACCGATTATCGACGCGTGTGTACGGGCCATAAGCAGTGAGTTTTTTTGACTGATTCACTTTGGCTCAGGTCATGGTCTGGTGACTGTACTTCCAATCTATGCCTCTGTGGTCTCCTCTTTATTGGTGACCATTTCTTCAGGCCCGGGGCTGACAGAAGCTCTGGAACGTACTACTGACAAAATAAGTAAATTCCAGAAAAGAAAATATCCCCATATACCCGAAAGTTCTTTCAGGGCAGGGGTAAACAACAAGGGCCATGTGAGCTTCAGGCCGTGTCCAAGCAGGCTTAGCGGCATAGATGATAGAATACCAGGCTCGTAATAAGAGCTGTGAGTTCAAGTGCCCCTGCCAGCCAGTGATTTATTCATTAAAGAAACACTGGACTGGACACAAAGGTAGGGGGAGCATCATGTTTAACCCTCCTCAAGCACCCCGCCAAACCGCAAGGGCTCCTGTCGCAGAGTGGGCAGAAGATTAAGGGCCTTCCTCTCACAGGAGAAGGAAAATACATCAATCCCTTGAATTTGGACCTAGTGTCCACAGGGTACAGACTGGAATTCAATTCCCAGAGAAGCTATTACCAGTCTCCCCAAGGATCAAGCCTAAGCAGCTGCTCTAAGTCTCCACGGAAACTTAGTAGATCAGAGGGTATTGATACCTGTTCCAAGAAGGAACAGGGCAAAGTTCCAAGAAGGAACAGGGCAAAGGGTTTTATTCCCACAGTTTGGTGATAAAAAAACCCTCGGAAGTTATTGATTGACTTTAAATCAACACACTTTTAAATCTCTCGATAAGGTACAAGCATTTTTCACATGGAATTGATGCATTCCATAGGAAGCCTGCTGTATCCGAAATATTTTCCTGACTATACTGGACTTAAAGGATGCTTATTTCCACATCCCTATTCACCTGGCTTACCAGAAGTTCTCACGACTACAGTGAAGCTAGGACCAGAGGTCAGACACTATCAACTTTGGGCGTGGCCCTTCGGGTTATCCTCAGCCCCTCATATCTTTACCACAGTCCTGAGGGAAGCTTTTACCCCCGCCAAGACTGAAGTCCATTAGGATCATCCCCTACCTGGATGATCTCCTAGTAGAGGTGGATTTAGATCAGAAATTGGAAAAAGACCTCCAAACAGTTAAGTTCCTTGAGTCACTGGGATGGATGGTCAACAAACCAACCAGTAGGTCTCACTCAGGTACATAACAGGAGTCATAGGCCTCATGACCTCCTGTTTTCCAGCCGTCCCTTGTGCACAGTACCAACAGCGTTCCCTCCAATGGTTCCTGTTAAAGAACTGGGACGGATTTCCAGATTCCTTGGAACCGAAGGTGAAAGTTCCCACCAGGGTAAAAAGAACCCTATGGTGGTGGAGATCATCTCTTCACCTTACAAAGGGACTAAAACTGGGTTATTCAAGTATCAAAGAATAACCACAGACGCAGCTCAGACTTCGTCAAACCAGAGAGAACTCATGGCAGTATAAAAAGCCTTAGAGGTCTTTTCAGATGGACATAAAGGGAAGTCATCTGCAGATTCGATCCGACAACATAGCTACGGTGGCGTACCTCAACAAACAGTGAGGTACACGGAGTCGGGGGTTACAGTACGTAGCCCAGAAAATATTATCTTGGGTCAAGCTGAATCTTGCCTCCATTTCAGCTATTCATCTGAAGGAGACTCAGAATGTCTTAGCAGACCACCAGGTGTGTCGGGACAATTGGTCCCTCAACCCAAGGAACTTTTGCAGAAAACTGCGGCCAAGTGGGGCCTTCCAGAAGTGGACCCTTTTTGCAGCTCAAACAAACAGCAAAACAAGGTTTTTTTCCTTGAGCAAAGGGGACCAGTCCCTGGGGGTTGATGCCTTTGCGAACCCCTGGTCTTTCAATCTCTGCTACGCCTTCTCTCCAGTCAGGCTAATCTCGGAGGTCCTCTGGAAATTCTTCCAAGAGGACACAGATGTGATTCTAATAGCTCCCTTTTGGCCCAAAAGGCCATGGTTTTCACACCTACAGGCCTTGGCTTCCAAGCCTCCAATAATCTTGCCCTTGAGACGGGACCTGTTGACTCAGGGTCTGGTGGCCCATCTCAGGTCCTTGAACCCAACGGCTTTGTATCTGAAGAACAGATACCAAGTTTGCAACGATTCTCAGACAAGGTAACAAAGACCTTGATTAAATGTCGAAAACCTGTCACAAGAGCTATATATTCCAAAAGGTGGAGAAAGTTTAATTTTGGATGACTGAAAATCACAGGCCACTCCAGATGTGCCATCTATTCTGGAATTTTTTTCAAAAGGGCATTGATAAAGGCCTCTCCCTTAGTACTTTGAAAGTGCAGGCTGCAGCCATTAGCACTTTCTTCAGTATTTCCCTTCAGGAAAATCCCACGGTAGCTAGGTTCTTCAGGGCAATTGCCCAGGCTAAACCTGTAGTTGTCAGAACATGTCCAACTTGGAACCTATCCCTGATACTTCAAGCCTTGGTAACAATCCCTTTTGAGCCCTTGAAGGATTTAACCGAAAAACTACTCTCTCTGAAAACTGCATTACTAAATGCAGTGACGTCGGCTCGCAGAGTCAGTGAGTTGCAGGCTCTCTCAATTAGGGAGCCCTTTCTTATGATTTTTTAAGATAGAATAGTGTTAAAAACCGATCCAGGGTTTTTACCTAAGGTAGCTACTTCCTTTCATAGAGCTCAGGATATTGTACTACCTAACTTGTGTAGTTCTCCAAATAATGAGAAAGAGAAGAATTTTAGTTTTTTGGATGTCAGAAGAACTCTTCTGGCCTACCTGGAGGTGACTAAAACCTTTAGGAAGTGTGATACCCTATTTGTGCTTTTCACTGGTACACATAGGGGTGAGCCACCATAGCTAGGTGGATAAGACAGACTATTACAGAAGCCTATACAGCATGGTGCCTCAACTACCTGGTCTAACTTTTCGACGTTTGTTAGACATTATCGCCTGGACCTTCTCTTTTCTCAGGAACAGGCGTTTGGTCGAAAGGTGCTCCAGGCAGTGGTCCATCCCTAGACTGGTAAGTTTCTGGCTCATCGTCTCATGGGCTGTCCTGGAAGACGACTTGAGAAAAGCCGAGTTAGACTTACCAGTAACTCCTTTTCTAGTAGTCTTCCAGGACAGCCGAATTCCCACCTGGTATTGTCTTGTATTATGTATATCTATATGTGTTTTACAGCAGGGCTTGACAAATTTGCCTGAAATCTAGGAGCCAGCTAAAAAAGTTAGGAGCCAGTTTTCTTTTTTTTTTAAACTAACAACCAAGCTTTATTTAATAAAACGGATACTAAATTTACACATAAATACAATTAGAACCCCACTCTCCTCTATAGCGCAATTGGATGGAAACACACTGTCTGTTTCCATCCAATGCCATCTGATCCGATCCACAGGATGGATAGAAAATAGAACCACCATCCGTCTGTTTTTGGCAGACAGGATCAGATGGCGGCAGATTACTGCTCCATAGAGGAGAATGAAGGGTCTGATCAGGTCTGCCTGAAAAACTGACATACGGACCTGATCAGACAGCCCGTGTGAAAGGGGCCTTCGGCTGTGGCATGGCAATGAGGAAAAAAAAAAAGATTATATATATATATATATATATATATATATATATATATATATATATATATATATATAAACATTTTACACGGTGTTAGGTGGAGGCAGCACTTTATAGAAGAAGATCACAGAGACTCTGCAACACAATTGATTTGTGTTTTTTTTTGGACACTTTTAAGCACTTTATAAGGACTGAATATTAGGATTAATAATCAACTTACCCACCCGTTATTTTAAGCACTGAGCACTTTATTGTCACCTTCACAATTTTGTGTTTTTAAACTTTCACTAATGTATTTTGTTAAGAGTTATTTATTTATATATATAAAGTCTGAAGACACTTATGCACTTTATATGTTAGATATTGAAGAGATCTTGGTATATATATATTTATTTAGAAACACATTTGTATATATTGTTAGCTGACACACGGATGTGGTTGAGCATTATCACAGTAATTGAACACATGTTTGGTTGGTGTTCTCTGATCAGTTATTAGACTAGGTGCGTTACTTCCCTGAAGCGCTGTACCCCCCCCCCCCAGTATCTAGGACCTGCCTGGTGTGTTCCTTGTTCTTCATGATGCTCTCTGCGCTTTAAAACGGACCTCTGAGACTATCACAGTGCAGGTGCATTTATACGGAGACTTGATTACACACAGGTAGATTCTATTTATCATCATTAGTCATTTAGGTCAACATTGGATCATTCAGAGATCCTCACTAAACTTCTGGAGAGAGTTTGCTGCACTGAAAGTAAAGGGGCTGAATAATTTTGCACGCCCAATTTTTCAGTTTTTTATTTGTTAACAAAGTTTGAAATATCCAATACATTTCATTCCACTTCATGATTGTGTCCCACTTGTTGATTCTTCACAAAAAATTACAGTTTTATGTCTTTGAAGCCTGAAATGTGGCAAAAGGTCGCACAGTTCAAGGGGGCCGAATACTTTCGCAAGGCACTGTGTGTATGTGTGTATATATATATATATATATATATATATATATATATATATATATATATATATATTATATAGTACTATAGAACTTTAACATTTATTCTTTATTGTAGTAATGAAATGTGTGCACAAATCATTTGATGAATGACTTGTATGGGCATATACATTTCTCCTTATTAACAAATACATTTATAGGGTATTTTTTTTTTTTTCAGTGCTGATGATTTGGCAAGTGACTTTAGTCTTCAGGGATTTCCTGTTCAGTCATTACATGGTGATAGAGAGCAGTGTGATAGGGAACAGGCTCTGGATGACTTCAAGAAGGGTAAGATGTGCAGTTTTTGAATATATTCTAATACAATTATAATAAAAGACAAAATGCTCTCATTCTCTATATCCTCCTGAACTAGGTGACAGATAGGATTAGTTCTTTAGTGCATCAGTTTGCCTCCCAGAGTCTAAAAAAAAAAAATTGACTACCGTCTACTACTATTGTGAGTTTGCATGACTGGTAGGAACACAATTCTTTATAGGTCTGCTGTGCTAAAATGATCAAATGGTCTCACTGAACACTGCAGAATATGTTGGCACTATGTAATAATCTGAATGTGTAGCTGAAAGGTAACACTCACCTTGAAGAGTAACTCTACTTTTGTTGAGAGAAAAAAAACAAAATCAACCCCCCCCCCCCCCCCCCAAGGTGATCTATGTACATTGCAAGGATTTTAACAAACTTTAGCTAAACTAAACTTTGTAGCAGAGCCCTACCTGTTTCTGTAATTAAGTGGTAGGTTTTACTATGTCCTTGGAAGTCTGTTCCCTGAATGGGAGTGTCTATGTTCAGTCAGCTGATGCACTTGCATTTTTCAAATGAGGAAAGTTGCAGTGTATGCATCCCTTCAGAAGTAAAGAACCCTTGGGGAGTATTTCGCCAAAAGTATAATTCCTACTGCAAAGTATTCCTAAAATGCTACTTGTATCTTAGTGTAGAATTTTGGTAAATTAGTGAGCCAATCACCAGGCCAAGCAGGAAATGTCATTATTGGGGACATTCAGTACATCCAACTGTGTATGGATTAGGGATCGACCGATTATGGGCAAAGCAGATAATCGGAGGGCTGATATTCACTTTTCCCAATATATTGGTATCGGCCCCGAAACTTGCCAATATTAGCGATATTGTCGTGACCTCATTGCATATGTTGCGCCACGTGCCTCCACGCACTGGGCCTAACTGTCGGGACTAGTCGGGAGTGTAACAGCCATACAGTCACCCACCCACAGGCACTGTACCAGCCACAGGTTAGGCCCTGTACCAGCCAGCCAAAGGCCCTGTACCAGCCAGCCACCCACCGACAGCCCCAGTGCCAGCCACCCACCCACCACAGGGTGCCAGTCACAGGCCCTGTACCAGCCAGCCACCCACAGCCCCTGTACCAGCCAGCCACCCACAGCCCCTGTGCCATCCAGCCTCCCACCACAGGGTGCCAACCACAGGCACTGTGCCAGCCACAGGCCCTGTACCAGCCAGTCACAGGCTCTGTACTAGCCAGCCAGCCACAGGCCCTGTACCACTGCCAGCCACCCACAGCCCCTGTGCCAGCCACCCACTACAGGGTGCCAGCCAGCCACCCACCACAGGGTGCCTGCCACCCACCCACCATAGGATGCCTGCCACTTCTCACCACAGGGTGCCAGCCAGACAGGTTGTTTTTTTTTTTTTTTTAACCCTATATTAAATTTTAGTAGTGTCTTTCAAATGTCAATGGAGATGGATGCAGATAGAAAAAGTGAAAGTGTGATCTGGGACTATTTCTCTTCTCCATCTCCAGGAAAAGCAGCAGTGTGCAACACGTGCACAAACAATGTAAGCATGGGATCAGCAATTGCAAAAACCCAAAATACATCAAATCTTTGGGCCCATCTAAGAATTCATCATGTTAAATTATATCATGCATCACAGAAAAAACACCATGAATCACAAGGTGAAATACCAGTATCCCAGGCAAAAATAACAGATATGTTTCAGAAAAAAGATAGGTGGCTAAATTCGGATGGAAAATCCCAACTGCTGGACAGAGTAATCAGAGATGATGGTCACTGATAACCAGCCATTTACAATGGTGTCTGACTCTGGATTTATGTCCATAATTGAGCCAAGGTACGCACTGAAGAGTGGCAAGTATTTTCAAACCGAAATGCTGGCAAAGATTCACCAAAAGGTCTTTGAGCATGTAATGGCTATGCTGAAACCAGAGAATGCTGGCAACTCACTCTCATTCACAACTGACTGCTGGTCAGGACAAACAGAGTCACTAAATGAGTCTTACATGCCACTTCATTGACAGCAGATGGAGAAGAAGGCATTTGGTGTTGACTACAAAAGTGATGCAAGGATCCCACACTAGGGAGTACATCAGATAAATGTTTCTAGGCATGCTTGAAGACTGGGGAATCACCAAAGACCAAGTGATGCTTGTGCTGCTAGACAGTGGAGCGAACATGATTAAAGGTATGAAAATTGTTGAAGTGTCAGACCTCAGTTGCATTACACTGTCACTATATATTCTGCTGCATATGGACTTGGAGGACATTCCTGTCCTACTGCAGATCAATGGGACATAGTAGCCAACATTATAGAGATGCTCATACCCATTGAGGAAGTGACACTAGGGGTGAGTCATTACGACTCATCTGTTTCCTCTGTGATCCCATGTGTGAGAGTCCTGAAGATGCTTCTTCAACAGAATGAAGGACCCAACACACGTGGCATCAAAGCATGTAGGCAGGCCATGAGGTACAGCCTCGCCAAAAGGTTTGAGAAGCACGAGGAGAATAAAACTATTGTGCTTGCATGTCTTTTGGACCCTCGATACAAGAACCATCCTTTCTCTTCTGATGATGTATTGGCCAAGGCAAAGCAATGGCTGACAGAAGATATTCAACAGAAGGTGCAGGAGGTTCCTCCTAACAAAAAGTCAAGGACAAGAGAAGGTTTCTGATGTTATAGAACAGGATGCAGGAGAAAAATATCCCAAAAGACAACGGACAGAAGATAAAATTAATTGTGGTCAAATAGATGCAATGTTCAGCATTTCATTGGGGCCTCATGCAGAGGATTCATCAGAATCGGCAATAATGAGCCTGGATGAGGAACTTCATCTTTATTTGAAGGAACCAGTAATTGACAGATGTGTTGATCCTCTTCAGTGGTGGAAAGAAAATGAGGTACGCTACAAAAGACTTCCTTCTCATGCTAGAAGATACCTTTCTGCTCCTTCTTCCTCAGTACCAAGTGAGCGTGTTTTTAGTGAAGTGGCAGCAATTTATGAAAAGAAAAGAATCAGTTTAACTGGGGAACATACTGAAATGTTATGCTTTCTGCACTATAATATTCTAATTAACTGGGAGTATTGGCCAAGACAAAACCATGGCTGACAGAAGATATTCAACAGGAGGTTTAAAGGTTCTTGCCGAAAAGAAGAGCAGGTTTCTTATCTGGAAGAGCAGGATGCTGCAATAAGAGAAAACTGTCCAAAAAGACAACGGACAGAAGAGAAACCTCATCGTGGTCGAATAGATGCCATGTTCAGTGTTTTATTGGGGCCTCATGCAGAGAATTCTTCTGAATCTGCAATATTGACACTGGATGATGAACTTCATCTCGATTTGAAGTAACCAGTAATTGACAGAAGAAGTGGTGATCCTCTTCAGTGGGGGAAAGATGAGGTAAGCTACAAAAGACTTGCTTCTCATGCTAGAAGATACCTTTCTGCTCCTCACTCCTTGGTACCAAATGTCTTTAGGGAAGTGGCAGCAATATATGAAAAAAACAGAAGCCGATTAACTGGTGAACATGCTGAAATATTATACTATAATAGTTTTCTACTTAACTGGGAGTTTTGAAAGTGAGTAGTACTAGTGTCCAGTCCACTGTCTTTTGCACTGCAGCTATAGATTTAATCATTGCAGACATTGAGTGCACTACTACAGCAGTTTGTTAATTGTTTTGGGAAGCCTTTAGTTATTTTCCTAGCAATTTATTTTTCACAGTTGTCTACAGTTGTCTACTCTTCTAGGACTCGTTCAGTCAAATGATGTGAAACTAATGTACCTGCAAGTGAAAGCTGTGCGGTTTTCCTATTGTTTTTCCTGAAGAGAAGGTGTGAAGAATGAACCTTTAGTGTTAAAGATGTTAATAAACAAACATTAACATGTTCTGTACCAGCTTTGTGTCCAAAAATTGTCTTTATTTTTCAAAACTTTAAATGTACAAAATATTGGCCGATACTTTGTGACCAAAATATTGGTATCGGCCCTGAAAAAACCATATCAGTCTATCCCTAGTATAGATTGTGTCCAGGTTGTCATATAGCAGGGGTTCCCAAACTTTTTTGGACCGAGACCCACTTCTGAATACAGTTATTTTTCGGGACCCACTTGCTTGTAATTGAATATAGTAACAGAATTTGTTGGCACTATATAAATGCAAAAAATAATAATAATAATAATGCATATTTTAGGGGGATGTTAAATTAAAAATATCAATTTACTACTTTTCAAAATTTATTGAATACACTTGCCAGATGTTCTAAGCGAGGGCTCCGAAACCTGTGGCATATAAGCGGAGTTGTAAGTAAACAGCACCATAGTATAAGGCAGGTAGAGGACAGAAATCAACCACCCCAGGACAGTGATCAGCAGGCTATATGGCACTCACCCTCCTTCCTCTCCCAGCGGTGAAGCCCCAGTTTGCCCTCTCCAGGGCCCAGCACACCTCAAGCCAGAGTCTCCATGATGAGGAGCTCTATGCTGGTTTTGGTGTCCTAGCTCTTCTCCTTCAGATCCTCTACTGGGGTCACAGATGCTGCCATGAACTCCTGACACCGCCGGGCCACCTGGTCCTCCTATGGCACCGAGGCTGCTATCTCTGCCCGCTATAGCCAGTCTAGCCACCACCGCTGCTGCCAGCAGGACTGAGGAGCTGGCTCTGCACCCCATGAACATATCCTACATAACAGCCCACATACGTACCTACTGATGCAAGTATCCTCCTCGTGGGAAATGCAGACCAGTCTCCGTAAACTGCATGGGCGAGGTCCTGAATCCATTGCAATTTGACTGCTCTGGCTCTCTGTAAATTACGCGGGCTCGCACAGCATAATTTAAGTGGGCCCAATCTCAGTGATTTCCGGCTCAGCGCGACCCACTCAAACGCAGCTCGCGACCCACCAGTGGGTCCCGACCCACAGTTTGGGAACTCCTGTCATATAGCATTCAATTTTACTGAAAATTACAGTGGCTGCAGATTGAAAAGCAAAGGTAGTGTTTAATAACATTAAATTACAATGTCGCTTGTGTAGCAGTTGTATTTGCCATATTTCATGTCTTTGTTTCTTTTTTTTTCTTTTTCACCAAAGTTACTCTTTAATAAGGCGTTCGCATTTTTATCCTTTTTTGTTAGGTGCCGTGAGAATTTTAGTAGCTACTGATTTAGCTTCCCGTGGGCTAGATGTGCAGGACATTACCCATGTTTTAAACTTTGATTTTCCTCGTAACATTGAAGAATATGTTCACAGAGTTGGTCGTACCGGGAGAGCTGGGTTAGTAGATATTTGATAGTCATATTGGCATAAACAGTCTTCTTGCGTCTTATCATTTGCCATGCCTAAATGTGTGATTTCTTGATTCCAGACGCTCAGGTGAATCAATTACCTTGGTAACAAGAAAAGATTGGAGAGTTGCAGGAGAACTTATTAGCATATTGGAACGTGCAAACCAAGTAAGAGAATGTAGTGGGTATTAGCTGAGCTTTAGTCTGAGGTGACACTAATTTTTCTAGAGCAACCAGATCAATCTTGCTGGGCTATGAGCGGTAAGGAGCAACAATTCACATGCTTTCTATGTGTGTATGAGGTGGCAGTGCATGCACCATCACAATGGGAGGATCTGGCATATTTCTAAAATGTAATGACACATTTTATTTGTGCCTAATAAGCTGGTTTCCACTACAACTAGTAGCTGCCATAATGAAGCTATGCATGTGAGTGTACAAAACTTTTTTTATTAATTTGTTGTTAAGGTCCAGTTCATACTGAGGCTGTTGATGTGATAAGACCTTGAGAAAGTATTTGTTACTAAACCCAGGACCCTGCATTCACTATATCTAGTCTCCCACAGTAAACAGAACATGGAAATGCAATTACTTTAGTAAATATAAACGGATAACTTTTTTTTTTTTTTTTCTCAGCTGTATATAGCCGTTTGAGCAATTTTGTAACTTGTATCTATGTGTGCTTGTAGGAGAAGTTTTCATTTCTCCCACAATTGTCCTATCAGTCTTCAAGACCCCTAATCATCTGTCTGGACAGTGCTGATTGGCCCTGTGCTGATCACATGTACCCTCCCAAGAAAAAAATAGCAATACAAACTTTGCAGCCTCACTCCATAGACTGTATATATTAGGTAATTTTTTTTGGAGTCTGTGAAAGGAGGAGATGTGCCGGGCGCCCGCGTTCGGCACATCGCAGATCTGACAGACAGATTGTTGTGTGGGGCTGGGGATGACCCAGCGGTCATGGTGCATGTGGGCACTAATGACAAAGTAAAAGGTAGGTGGAGGATCCTTAAGAACGATTTCAGGGACTTAGGTACTAGATTGAGGAAAAGGACCTCCAAGGTGGTTTTCTCTGAAATACTGCCTGTACCTCGAGCCACAGAAGAGAGGCAGGAGGAGATTAGGGAACTTAACAAGTGGCTGAGGAACTGGTGTAGGAAGGAGGGGTTTGGGTTCCTGGAGAACTGGGCTGACTTCTCAGTCGGCTACCAGCTCTTTAGTAAGGATGGGCTGCACCTTAATGGGGACGGTACAGCTCTTTTGGGGAGAAAGATAGCCACCAAGTTGGAGGGGCTTTTAAACTAGGAGACTGGGGGGGGGGCTCAGAAGTAGAATCAGTCAGGAGGGAGCAAAGGACTGAAGGCAGTTGTAGGGTCAGCAGCGACAGTAGGTCCACAACGTCAATTGACGGGTCTGTGCGGGAAAACCACAGACCAAACAGAAATAAACATAACGGCCAATCACGTTTAACTTCCGTAAAACTAAGAGGGGTATATGCTAATGCCAGGAGCCTAGCTAATAAAATGGATGAGTTGGAAATGTTAGTACATGAGGATGACATAGACCGTGTGGGAATAACAGAGACTTGGTTCGACCCCTCACATGACTGGCTGGCCAATATCCAAGGGTATTCGGTGTACCGGAAGGACAGGGTAGGAAAAAGAGGGGGAGGGGTATGTCTCTATGTCAAGAACAATATAAAGGTGATAGAAAAGAGTGACATTATGGATGGGATGAGCATGGATTTAGAATCTGTGTGGGTTGAACTTGATAGGGAAGAAGATAAGGGAAAAGTAGTAGTTGTGGGGGTTTGCTATAGGCCACCTAACCAAGGGGAGGAGGTAGAGCTGGAATTTTTAGCACTAATGGGTAAAGTGGCAAAACTGGGATCAGTCATCATATTGGGGGACTTCAATTATCCCGACATTGACTGGGAAGAAGGGACTGCACACTCACAGAAGGCCCGTCTATTCACGGAAACCTTACAGGACAATTACATGTCACAGTTGGTGGATTCCCCTACCAGAGAAAACGCAGTCCTGGATCTATTGATCACTAATGACCCAGACATAATCTCTGAGGTAGGAGTCCAGGACAACCTGGGCTCTAGCGATCACAAGATGATCGCATTTAGTATAAATAACAATATAACAAGGCAAGTGGGGAACATAAGAACCCTAAACTTCAGAAGGGCAAACTTTCCAAAACTGTACTCATTGATGGAAAGGGTAAACTGGGACCAAACCCTGGGCTCACTGACCACAGAGGAAAAATTGGAATGCTTTAGGAACATATTAAGCAAATGCATCTTGCAGTGCATTCCTAAGGGAAATAAATTTAGAAGAGACAAAGCCAAACCTGGCTGGCTAAACCGTAGCGTTAAACTTATTATTGGAAAAAAATTGGCCTTCAAGAAATATAAATCAGAGGGCACAGTATCGGCCTTCCAGCAATACAAGGAGGCAAATAAGAAAAGTAAACAAGAAATCAAGATGGCTAAAATCAACTTTGAGAGACAAATAGCGGAGGATAGTAAAATAAACCCAAAGAAATTCTTTAAATATATCAACAGCAAAAAACTAGGGCAGAGCATATTGCACACATAATTAACGATGATGGGAGGATGGTTACAGAGGACACTGAAAAAGCAATCGTGCTGAATGCTTTTTTCTCGTCAGTCTTTACGCAGGAAAAGGAGGGGTACACTGACCATGACTGTATGGTTAGTAGTAATACACAGGACTTGCCACTATGGCTAACAGAGGGTGAAATCAGGGAAAGACTGGATAAACTTAACACAAACAAATCACCAGGTCCGGATGGCGTACATCCGAGAGTACTCAAGGAACTCAGTAAGGTTATATCTAGACCACTGTTCCTGATCTTTGCTGACAGTATTAGGACAGGAGATGTACCAGGGGATTGGAGGAAGGCTAACGCGATTCCGATATTCAAAAAGGGCCAGAGGCATATCCCGGGAAATTATAGGCCTGTCAGTTTGACATCAATAATATGTAAACTTTTGGAGGGGATGATAAGGGACTATATCGTAGAATATGCTAAAGACAACAACATCATCAGCAGTAACTAGCACGGGTTTACAAATGGGCGTTCTTGTCAAACCAATCTCCTAGCATTCTACGAGGAGGTGAGCTGTGAGCTAGATAGGGGCAGACCAGTGGATGTGGTGTACTTGGATTTCGCTAAGGCGTTTGATACAGTTCCCCACAAGCGCTTAATTTATAAAATAAGGTCTGCAGGTATCGACAGCAGGGTTTGCTCTTGGATACGGAACTGGCTAAAAGGCCGTGTCCAAAGGGTGGTAATAAACAGCGCATACTCAGACTGGTCGAAGGTAGTAAGCGGGGTGCCCCGGGGCTCAGTCCTGGGACAAACCTTGTTCAATTTATTCATAAACAGCATTGAGGACGGGATCAGTAGTTCGTTATCAATTTTTGCAGATGACACAAAATTGGCCAGGGCAATAACTGCACAGCATGAAGCAGATATCCTACAGAATGACCTGGACAAAATTACAGAGTGGGCAACGACATGGCAAATGAGGTTTAACGTGGAGAAGTGTAAGGTTTTGCACTTGGGGACTAAAAACATAAAAACACAATACACGTTAGGAGGGGAACCCTTGGGGGAATCAAAAATGGAGAAAGATCTGGGAGTCTTGGTTGATGATAGATTAGGCAACAGCATGCAATGTCAAGCGGCAGCTTCCAAAGCCAACAGAATATTAGCATGCATAAAAAAAAAGGGATTTATTCCAGAGATAAGACTATAATCCTTCCACTTTATAAAACTCTGGTCCGACCGCATCTGGAGTATTCTGTCCAGTTCTGGTCGCCAGTCCTCAGGAGGGATGTGTTTGGAGCTGGAGAGAGTCCAGAGAAGGGCAACTAAACTGATTAGGGGGTTGGAGGACCTTAACTATGAAGAGCGGCTGCAATCGCTCGATTTATTTTCCCTGGAGAAGAGACGTCTGAGAGGGGACATGATAGCAATTTATAAATATCTTAATGGGGATCTCAGCTTAGAAAAAAAGCTGTTCATTCGAAGGAATTGCATGAGGACTCGAGGACATACAATGCGATTAGAGGAGAAGCGTTTTAACCTCAGGCAACAAGGAGGGTTCTTTACTATTAGGGCTACAAGATTGTGGAATTGTCTACCACAAGAGGTGGTTTCTGCGGGTAGTATGGAGACTTTCAAAAGACTCTTAGACTTACATCTCAAGGATCAGGACATTAAGGGCTATGTTAGATGATTACAGCCACACACACCTACACAGGTTGAACTGGATGGACTATTATCTTTATTCAACCTCACCTACTATGTAACTATGAGATGATCAGAGAAGACACGATTGAACAGCCTTTTTACACAGTGCAGAGGATTAACCCCTTAGGTTCCACACAAAGGTAAATAACAAGCATTCTTTACTGCATATACAGAGTGGTTTTACTGTTGTGGGCTTAGTAACACTTACTCATTCACCTAGGGTGGCATATTTATTGTTAAAATATATATATATATATATATGTGGGCATCTCCCTGCTCCCTGGGGTGACCTTGAGTTAGATCCTCTTATCGCCGGCTCCTGGAGACTGGCTGTACACTCTTCCTCCTGTCCTACTCTTTCCCCTTTTCTCCTTCCTTTCCTCTTCCTTCTCTTTTCCTCTGCTCCTTAGCGATTTTCTGGGCCTCATGGCCTCTTTGAGTTCACGAGAGGTTACAGTTTTCAATATAGTTGCTTTTGCCATAGGAGATGGCGCTCCTGCATCTTTTCGGAATGAGGGTGGTGTGTGCAGCCTTTTTTCCTACCAATAATATCTTCCTGATTTGCACACACATGTCTTTCATCTGGGCAGTGAGCTGGAGGGTAGATTCGCAGTACTAGACTTCACAGTACCACTGTTATTTGCATTGTTTTCTAACACTGTCCGCATCTAGCTCCTTGTTGTTGACGTTGCTCCGTCACTCAAGCCGCTATCATATGTTCATTCTGATGTTAACCGATTGTCCATCTTGTTTTGTTCTTATTGAGCTGTCTCCTAGTCTTGTTAATCTCTCAACAATTTTGATGTACTTTAATGCAATGTTCACTTATTTTCTTGAATAAAAATTTATTGAAAGTAAAAACATATATATATATATATATATTTCAATATCCCCCCCTCCACAGACCACGTTACCCACCACAACACATTTGTGAGGAAGAGACCCTTGTCCTCTCAACATTGGCATAAGCTGCTTTGGGCTGTCATTTAGAATCTGTATACAAGCCTACATGTGTGATGTCAATATCATGTGACATGACCAACTCAGCTCATACAGGAAATTATCTTTCCAGCAAAAGAGACCAAACTGAGTAAGTGCAGCCAGACTACTGTGTCTTATCTGGACCTGTCCAGAGTGACGTTGCAGGAAGGGGAGGATCTGTGCATACAGGATCAAATCCTTTTTACACAATGCAGCGGATTAATCACAAGTTCCACAGTGACAAGCATGCTATTCTGCGTATACAGACAGATTTTACTGTTTTGGGTTTAGTAACACTTTGAACTAATGGTTATCTTTGTACTGCCTAGTGGTGCTGTCCATTAAGGGCAGAACTTCCGAAACTTTTAGTCTGTACCCCATCTAATATTTTGGCCTTTGACACCATGTTCTTTTTAGTAGCTGATTTTGTGTTTACCACGTTTAATGTACTCCTGTGTTTGGAGCTTTTGCCTTTTTTATGTGAATATTTAATTCCATACCTCAGTATTTCAGAAAAGCAATGCTGCCTATTATTCTATTTTAGTCTGATTAAAAGTAAATACCTCATTGAAGGCAGTTTCTGCTTTTAGTCTCTCTCCACCCCACCTTTTGAAATAGAGTGTACCTTTTTTTTATTATTATTTTGTCAATGTCGTTCTTACAGAGAGGGTACAGAATTTTAGATAAGGTGAGGGAGAAGTTACATAGTAGAATAAAACTAGAGTGAAGTTACTGTGCATTACTGATGCCTGAAGTGTGGTTAAGGAGCGATTTTGTTCTCCTTGCTCTTACTGTCATTGCACTGTCATTTTAGGAAGTTCCAGAAGAGCTACTTGAAATGGCAGAGAGGTATGAGCACTATAAGAAGAAGAAAGAAAGTGAGAGAGACATGGTGCCCCGTAAAGGACGATGGCGAGACAACTAATCTAGGTAATATTTCTATTCTGTTTTCATTGAAGATAAATTTTACTTTTAATTCAACCAAAAAATTTGCTCCAACAATAACATCCCCCAGTAAACTAAATACAGTAACACCCACGAATTATACACAATAGTATTGATGCAAATGCATCCAAAGCAATCAATATTGTAGAAGTGTGATAAGTGTCAAATGAATAATAATTATAATGGCACGTGCTGAAAATATATACAGCCATTTTCGGTTCCAGCGTGAGAAGTGACAACACAGTGAATAAAAGCAGCACACTTCACACAGTAAAACACTCAGGCACATTTAACCCCCATATATCCCCTCTCCTAGTTAACCATTTCACTCCCCTGCCACAGGATCAGAACAGTGTGCAGAATTTTTGTCGATCATTGTATTAGTGTCACTGGTGGTGGCAGTGAACTTCAATACAGGATAGCATCAGTTTGTCCGCCACATGTTCCCTAATAAATTTTAACCCCCTGATCTCTAACCCCCCCCCCCCCCCCCCAAGGTTAACCCTTTCACTCCTCTGTCAGTGTCGTAAGTACAGTGTACAGATTTTTTTTTTTCTGATCACTGTATTAGTGTCACAGGTGACGCCAAATAGCGTCAGTTTGCCTGCAACATGCGCACGAATACATTTTAACCCTTTGATTGCCGGACACACACACACACACACTAAACCTCAATTACTAGTATAGTGTCTGAACAGATCTATCTCTTTGATCCGATAAGAACTATACTAGTGCCCCCAAAAATGCAGCGTTAGCACAATCCGCTCTGACACCTGCATTTAGCCCCTTTGCAGCCACTCCCAACCCCCTCCCAAAAAAGTGCAGTATCAGTAGATCACTGTCGCATATGATGCACAGTACACAAAACTGCAGCGTTAGCAAGATCTGGCCTGTTCTTTACTAGCACTAGTAGGTACATTTTCCTCTTACGTGGGGTTTCGCACTGGATAATCTAGATCCTTATGGTCTCCCAGCCTGGCCAACGAGCGTGAGCAGGTTGTGGTCCACCCAGGTCTCGCCACAACAGAGCCCCGACGGTTGGGGACGAGCCTACGAGCAGCAGATGCTTCGCCGGGATGCATCAACCTGGAACGCCCTGAGTTGCAGCGTACCCCTTTCTGGCTGGCAGCACCCCCACTCAGGGTGGGAGGCGTGCTGTTTTGGAGCGGAGCCCCTCGGTCCATGGTATGGTGAATGATGCAACGCCCCTTGTCCCTGGGACAGATTGCTGTGGGGTGATGTGGGCCCACTCCTGGGGATAGCAGAGCTGTATCCCTCTGAAAGATCCCCCCAGTCTATTCAGGACAGGTCTTGTCCTCACTGCTCCCGCTGGGGGTGCTGTAGTGGCGTCTAATGCCTGGGGGGGGTGTGAAAGATGTTACTTTGTCCTGGTTGGTCCCCTGTAGTTGATCCCCGCGGTGGCCTCATTCCCTGGGTTCCTGAACGCTGGTGCCGTTTTAGGGCCGCCATTTTGGGTGTGGGCATCAGGCTTCATCAGTTTAAGGGCAGCAGCCATTTTGTGTTTGGCGCCGTTTTCGGGTCCAATTCTGGACCTCAAGTCACTAAACCGCTTTGTGCGGGTGCAGAAGTTCCAGATGGAGTCCGTCCAGTCGGTGGTGGCGTCTTTAAATCAAGGAGATTTTCTGGCCTCCATTGATTTTTAAGGATGCGTATCTGCACATCCCTATTTACGAGGGCCATCAGCGGTTTCTCCGTTTTGCTGTGGCGGAGGAGCATTTTCAATTTGTGGCATTACCCTTTGGTCTAGCTTCCGCTCCCAGGGACTTCACCAAGGTTTTGGCCCCGGTGCTGGCTCTGCTGCGCAAGAGGGGGATTGCGATCCTCAGTTATCTGGAATGATCTCCTATTAAGGGCAAGCTTGTGTGCCACTTTGTCGGGCGATCTGACCATCACGGTTCAGACGCTCCAGGAGTTCGGGTGGACCATCATGACCAGATAATTCAGACGTACTGACGGGATCAGTGCAGACTTCTGGAAGTTGGTCTCGGACTCCGCTCAAGCAACGGTTTTTCTCCCAGAGAAAAACTTCAGACTTTGCAGGGCGAGATCAGGGTTCTTATGGACTACAGTCTATACTCCCTGCGGACCTGCATGAGGTCCCTGGGGCTGATGGTGGCGGCCTTCGATGCCGTCCCGTTTGCCCAGTTTCACACAAGGCCTCTACAAGCGGAGATCCTTGCCAAATGGAACAAGGATCCGCGGTCTTTAGACAGGATATGTCTAAGCCGTCTCACGAGGTCAGAGCTGGCGTGGTTGATTCGGTCGCCTGCTCTGTGCCAAGGCAAGTCTTTCCTGCCACTGTTGTGAACAGTGGTCACCACGGATGCCAGCCTGACGGGCTGGGTTGGGGTGTTGGACACGCTTTATGCCCAAGGTCTGTGGTCGATGGTGGAAAAATCCTTACCGATCAATGTTCTGGAACTCAGGGCGCTCAAACTCTGCCTGCTCCATTGGATGTCTAGGCTCCACCGTCTCCTGGTTTGGGTGCAATCAGACAATGACACGGCTGTGGCTTACATCAATCACCAAGGGGGCACCAGGAGTGCCCGGGCGGCCACGGTGGTGGCCGAGATTCTGACCTAGGCCGAGGCGCATGTTCCAGCTCTCTCCGCTGTTCACATTCCAGGGGTGGAGAACTGGCAGGCAGACTACCTGAGTCGTCAGTCCCTGGATCAGGGGGTGTTCTGTCTCCTGTGTTCCTGGTGAGGAACTCCGGAGGTGGACCTGTTTGCATCTCGCCTAAACAAAAAGGTGGAGAGGTTTGTAGCCAGGGCTCGAGATCCTCTGGCAGACGCCACAGACACGGTGGCGCCTTGGAGCCAATATCGGCTGATTTATGCCTTTCCTCTGATACAACTGTTGTCCAGGTTCCTCCGCAGGTTGGCAGCGGAGCAGATGCAGGTGATTCTGGTGACCCCAGACTGGCCTCGCCGGTCTTGGTACGCAGACCTAGTAAAGATGGTCGTCGAGCCTCCCTGGCGGCTGCCTCTGAGAGAAGATCTGCTGTCTCAAGGGCCGATCTTTCATCCTGCTTTACGGTTGCTGGCTTTAACTGCGTAGCTGTTGAAGGCCAGGTGCTGAGGGACAGAGGTCTCTCTGGTTCTGTGATTCCTAACTTGCTGAGAGCTAGGAAGGCGACTTCCAGGAATATTCATCATCGTACTAGTCACAAGGGTTGCATCCTCGCTCTTTTTCAGTGACGAGGATCCTAGCCTTCTTGCAGAAAGGCGTGGAGCAACGTTTGGCTTTGGGCACGATTAAAGGTCAGGTGTCGGCCTTAGCCATTTACTTTCAATGTCCCTTGGCGACTAACTCTTTGCTTTGCACCTTTATTCAAGGGGTCATCTGGCTCCTCAGAGGAGGTGATCTTTACCTCTGTGGGATCTGACTTTGGTTTTGTCCATTCTGCAATGACCTCCCTTTGAGAATAACAGAGATATCTCTCTGCCTTTGTTGTCTCAGAAAGTTGCTTTTCTATTGGTTATCACCTCTGCTCGTAGGGTGTCTGAGTTGGCGGCTCTGTCTTGCCGTTCGCCTTATCTGGTCATTCGTAGGGATACGTTTGTTCTGTGACCTAACCAATCCTTTCTCCCGAAGGTGGTGTCAGCTTTCCACCTCAATGAGGACATTGTTTTGCCTTCACTCTATGCGAAGCCCAAGCATCCCAAAGAATTTGCCTTGCATTTGCTGGATGTGGTTCGGTCGATCAGAGTTTACCTGTCGGCCACGGACTCCTTTTGGTCATCTGATTCCCTGTTTGTCCTTCCTGAGGGATCTCGTATGGGTTCGGCTGCAACCATTTCAAAATGGATCAAACAGACTATTGTTCAGGCCTATTCATTGAAGGGTAAGGTTCCTCCTTTCCCTGTGAGGGTGCATTCTACTAGAGCGCTGAGTGCCTCTTGGGCTTTTCGCCATCAGGCTTCAGTGGCTCAGGTGTGTAAGGCGGCGATCTGGTCGTCCGTACACACTTTTACAAAATTCTACAAGACTGATTTGATGGCATCCTCGGATGCTTCCTTTGGCGGCAAGGTTTTGCAGTCTGCTGTTTGCTGAAGAGATTTAATGTTCTCTTTCAGGGATTAATTTTTGTTTTGGGGTAAGCTCCTGCTGGGGTTGAGCTTTCTGTTGCCCTGTTGGCTACGTTTTTTTCTACCCTTGATGAAATGTTAATGGTTGTTGGTTGCCTTCTTCCCACCCCTCATGCCTACACTGCTATGGGACGTCCCATTGGTGAGGAAACTATGGAGAGCTGCGTCTGTCAGAGGACATAAAAGAAAATAGAATTTTTGTAAGAACTTACCGTAAAATTCTTCTCCCTGAATCCTCTGACAGACGCAGCTCCCACCCCTCTATTTTGGGGTTGGATGTGTTTTCCTTCACTGCTTGCTACGAAACGGATTAGTGAGCACGGTGTGTCTGGGGTAATGTAATGGGGGAGAGCCCCTATAGGCGTGTCCGGTAAAAAGTTTCTAAAACGTTAAACTGCCTAGTCTACTCCTGTAGGTGGCGCATTACCCATAGGCGAGGAAACTATGGAGAGCTGCGTCTGTCAGAGGACTCAGAGAAAATAATTTTAAGGTAAGTTCTTACAAAAATTCTATTTTTTTTTTTTTGTAGAGGTTCAAACAGTCCCTGGCAGCCAGGTGCTCTTTTACCCAAGAGTCTCACTAGGTACCTGTAAACACTAGTGAAGAGGCCTACAGGATACTGAGCATTACCGAGGACCTGAAGAGCGCAGCGGCACCCTGACAGATAGCTCCGACGATGGAGTAGAGGTACCTGCTAAGGTCAGGCGTACCTAATCCCACGTTGCTGAGGTAAAATCACATGATTTTCCAATGTAGCAAAGTGCCAGTACTTGTACTGCTCTACCTTATGGGTAACTGATGAGCACCAGCGGCCTAGTACAACCTGGTCTTATACATACCACTACTGCAGTACCACTTGGTGCCGTGGCGATTCCCATAAGTGCAGTCCAAGCTGGTGCGGAGGCTAGCACAAATAGCATCCAACAGCCACCAAGAATTTGAACTCAGGCCGTAGAGCCCATAGTGCCCTTCCTGGTGTGATTGCAAATCCTGATTGACAGCTCGCGGATTCTGCAGCACACGCACTTTTCCCCATTCACTGGCCAACCCCGTAATTCAGGTGGAAACAGAAAATTTTAATTCCCTTGGATTTTCTTAGCTTTTTTTCATTGAACCTCTGTAAATCTACTGTGGACAAAAGAAATGTATATGGCAAACAATTTGCCAGACAATTCGAATGGAAACCTATTACGGTTTCTGAATTTAAGACTTTTTTTTGGGCCTAACCCTCAACATGGGCATTACTGAAAACAATGAGTTGCGGTCATATTGGTCCACAGACCCGACTAATTATATGCCCTTGTTCTCTGCTGGCACGGCCAGGCGTAAATACGTAAATATAATGCGATGTATGCATTTCAGCAAAAATTAACTTGGTCGTCCTCTGAGTGTCCCTGGCTATGATTGGCACCACAAAATTCGGCCCCTCATAAATCACTTCAAACAGAAATATGCAGACTTGTATATGCCCCAACAAAATGTCTGTGTAGATGAGTCCCTCATTAATTTTTTTGGATGCCTTGCTTTCAAACTGTTTCTCCCCAACATGCATGCCAGATATAGCGTCAAAATATATAAGCCCTGTGAGAGGGCAACAGGCTATGAATGTAATTTCTGGATTTAAGAGGGAAAAGATGGAGCCCTGCGACTGCCCAGACTACAAGAGGAGCAGTAGCAAGATTGTTTGGGATTTGGTGTTTCCTTTGTTCTGTAAGGGGTACCACTTGTACGTGAA
The DNA here is from genome assembly GCF_965119305.1 of Pelophylax lessonae. NCBI lineage: Eukaryota > Metazoa > Chordata > Amphibia > Anura > Ranidae > Pelophylax > Pelophylax lessonae. The sequence continues at coordinate 348,487,615 of NC_138770.1, forward strand.
CAATTTTATACAAGCGTGCCACTTTTTGGACCTCCTTTTTTATTTCTGAAATTGGCTCATGTGGCACCATGTGACCTACTCACAGGGCTTCCTCCAACGGCTTGTAAATACTTGACTTAACGCCTGTACACACGATAAGAAAATCTGAAGTAAAATTTCGTCCCGGCGAACGATCTTCCGATTTTCGGATTGTTAGTATAGTGCTTTTGACAGCCGATTACGAATTTCGTACGCCAAAAGCTGAATGCGCAGGCTATAAAATTTTTATCATATGTGAACGCAACATCGGATTTTAGTTTAGTACAGTTTTCGTCAACAAAATTGTAAGAGCAAGACTACACATGCTCGGAACCGAATACGTACAAAACAATTCAACACATGACATTACTTCTGAAGTTGAATTCTGTCGTAGGAAAGTAACCTCTTCACTTTCGCTATGAAGCGTGCGACAAAAAAACAGATGGAAATTCGTCCAATACTCTGATCATGTGTACAAGGCTTTACATGGGGGAAAGAAAGCCTGCTTGAGAAATGGTGAATTGCATGCAGTGAAGTGGAAGGACAAACGGGATGTTTTCGTCCTGTCTTCACTCAGACAGGAGAGTCCAAATTGCAATGGCGACTGATGTTGTTGAGAAGCCCCTATATGTCCATGACTACAACCTTAAAGTGGTTGTAACCAAAAAAAAAAATATATATATCCTGTTCCTTTTTAAAGCATGTATTTTTCCATTTCTGTGCTGTAAAAAATGTGGTTGATCCTACCTTCTCCTGTGTCCCTTTGTGTGTCCTGTCCAGAGTAATCATGGCTGCTGATTACCGTGATCAGTTTCCCCCCCATCAGCCCGCTGCTCTCCCCTTCTTCCCTGCCTGTCAGTTCCTGTGTGCGAGCTACCCACTCCTACCGCTAATCCGAGTGGCAGTAAAGTAACTCCTCACAATTACTGCCAGTCTGCTATGACAAAATGTACTACAGTGTGTTTTTTTAACCACTTGCCAATCACCTTCTGCATGTGTGTGTATATATATATATATATATATATATATATATATATATATATACTGCGGGGTGGCGGCTCTTCTGCATGAAATCACGTACAGGTATGCCATTTCGTGCTTCCGGGTCTGCAGTGCGCGCACGTGCTGCCGGCAAGCTGCTCCCACTATGATTAAATTGTTTTTTTTTTTTAGCGCTGATCACTGTATTGGTGTCACTGGTCTCCAAAAAAGTGTCACTTAGTGTCCCCTTTGTCCGCCACAATATCGCGGTCCCGCTAGAAGTCGCTGGTCACTGCCATTACTAGGAAAAATAAAACAAATAATTCTATTAAAATATCCCATAGTTTGTAGACGCTATAACTTTTGCACAAACCAATCAATATACACTTATTGAGATTTTTTTACCAAAAACATGTAGCAGAATACACGTTGGCCTGAATTTATGAAGAAATTTGACTTTTTACAAAGGTGATTAAATACCACAAAAAAAAGCTCTTATTTGTGGGGAAAAAAAGGATATACATTTTATTTGGGTACAGTGTCGCACGAGCGTGCAGTTGTCAGTTAAAGTAACGCCATGCCGTATAGCAAAGAATGGCCTGGTCATGAGGGGTAAACCTGCCGGAGCTGATGTAATTAAAATGCTCCTTCTAAATGCCTTATTCCACCTCACCAATCTGCAGTCACGTGACCGCCTAACAGACGTTAGAGAGGGATAAAAAAAACAGTGTAGTATGTTTTGTCATAGCAGAGGGGCGGCAGTGATTGTGAGCACTGCCTTTACAACGACTTTAACGTAGGAAGTGTGGACGTCAATGACCAAGTGATGATGCTATACTTGATTTCCCATAAGGCCAGATGTTGGTACAACAAAGTGTCTGTATATTTCAATTGACCATGTTGTACTATACATTACAGGCAGAGATCATCACAGCCCTTTTGTATTCAGAAGGTGCTGTAGCCCAAGCTCCCAGTCCACATGCAGTGACTCGGCTTCATGAGAGGCATTTTCTGGATGCCATTCCTGGTACCCCAATCCAAAAGTCATTCCAAAAAAGATGTTGTGTCTGTAGCAGACACAGAATAGGAAGAGGCATCCACTTTTTTTTTTTTTTTTTTTGTCGTCCCTCCTTTTCTGGCCAACCCAGTCTCTGCTTCGAGGACTGTTTCCGTCGCTACCACACACTAGTGGAGTATTAGTACAGGGTACAGCATGGCACAGTCTATGGCATGCTTTCACACAAGGTCTCAAAAGATGTTGGATAGTCCGGAAACTGGCTATCGCATTTTAAGAGACCCTAGCCTGGAACGTTAACAGTTAAAAAAAAAAAAAAACATAAAAAATTAAAGGGAAAAAAGAAAAGTCAAAAATAGTTGTATTGAGTTAATGTTCTGTCACTGTTTTATTGGTAACCGTTGTTTGCTTTGCAAGATCTCTTTATCCTGACAGCAGCAGGGTGTGCTTTCAGAATACATATGTCAGTGATTGTGCTGTAGGAGATTTCTTATTTGTAGGTTAAAAAAAAAAATATATATATATATGCCCAAGCATGAGGGGCCTGGGATGGTCAGTGGTCAGACTCCCTATGCTTCGGCATAGATATGTTACTTTTTTTTTGTTGCACAGATTGCAATAAAAAAAAAAGTTGTTTTATTGAGTTAATCTTTTAATGTTACTGTGTTTTATTTTTAACCATTGTTTGCTTTGCAGAAACGCTATTCAGCTGTAGCACTCCTCTGTTTGCTCTGACGGCCACAGGGTGTGCTTTCAGAATACATACGTCAGTGATTGCAGCGCTGTAGGAGGAAATTTCTCATCCTCAGTTAAAAAAAAAATAGTAGTACGTATATACTGAAACATGAGGCCTGGGTTTTTTTTTTGTTTTTTTTTTGTTTTTGTTTTTTTTACTTTTAGCAGATATTTCTTCATCCACATCAATTGATGTGAATGGAGGAATCTGTTAGGTTCTTTTTTTTTTTTTTTTTTCAAAAGAACATTGCATGTATGCCCATCATTAGAACTGGGTGGATGCAGGGTGGTATATTGTAATGGTGGGCATACCACTCACTTTTTTCTGGCAGTTTTCCCCATCCACATCATTCGATGTGAATGGAGCAATCTGTTCTTTTTTGTTTCAGCCCACAGGCTACATGAGAAAAAGAACATTACATACACTCCCCGGCAACTTTATAAGTTACACCTTGCTAGTACCGGGTTATACCCCCTTTTGCCTTCAGAACTGCCTTCATTTTTTGTGGCATAGATTCAGCAAGGTGTCGAAACATTGCTCAGGGATTTTGGTCCATAAGGACATGATAGCATCATGCAGTTGCTGCAGATTTTTTCGGCTCCACATCCATAATGCGAATCTCCCATTCCACCACATCCCAAAAGTGCTCTATTGGATTGAGATCTGGTGACACTGGAGGCCATTGGAGTACAGTGAACTCATTGTCATGTTCAAGAAACCAGTTTGTGACATGGTGTATTATCCTGCTGGAAGTGGTCATCAGAAGATGGGTACACCATAGTCATAAAGGGATGGACATGGTCAGTAACAATATTCAGGCTGTGGTGTTTAAATGATGCTCAGTACTAAGGGGCCCAGAGTATGCCAAGAACATATCCCCCACACCATTATACCTCCACAACAAGCTTGAACCTTTTGATACAAGGTAGGATGGATTCAAAGTGTCAGAAAAGGCTTGGTCTTCAAGTGATTAGAAGAGTGGGTGATATATGGCAGAAACTTCTAATGTTGGGCATTAAAATGCCAGGACAGTTCGAACTCCCCCCAAATGACCCTTTTTGGAAAGTACACACCCTAAGATAGCACATGTGAGAGACTTTTTGGAAGTCTAGCTGCGTACAGGACCCCGAAGTATAAGCACCTTCAGGCTTTTAAAGGGAATTTTCTCTGTCGCTTATTGACAGACGCAGGACTGATATCTTGATATCCGTAGGGTTATACTGCCCCCTACAGGAGTAGGACACTAGGCAGGAAAAAAGTTCTGGCCACACCTATGGGCAGTACCAGGGGGTATATCCTCAGTCAGTCAGTTTTTTTTCTGCCTAGTCAGGAGTAAGGACCTAAGTTCCTTGCTGGGATCTCTGGTCCTGGCAAGTTTTTTTACATCTTTTTTTAGTTAACTTTTTTCTCCAGTTGTTCCTGTGAGATCTTAAAGCAATTATGCCAGATCTGGGCAACGGGCTGGATGCTGAGATCCAGTGGTCACCCCAGCTGGCCTACGAGCGCGTCCAGACCCAGCTCCGCGCTGGGTCAGCCACGACATAGTCCCGCTGGACGGGGACTGGCCCGCGGGTTAAACGTCCCGCCGAGTCGCATATGACCGGCCGAGTCGCAGCGTCTCCTTTGGCCAAACCCCCCACTGGGCGGCAAGGGGTTTTGTCTGGAGTGGTGCCCGCTCTGTTCCGGTGTGGTGAGTAAATGCTTCCCCCCTCCCCCCCCCCTTCTCCTCATGGCTGACTCTGGGGTGGACCCGGGCCCCTCCCTGGGACGGTCGGACCCACACTAATCTGGGTTCCCCTCTGTTCCCCTGTACACCCCCCTTCCCTGTGGTGCCCCCCTCCCCCCCTACGGGGGGGGGGGGGGTGTTTGTGTGTGTGTGTGTGGGGTGGCTAGCCGTTCATGCAAGCCGCAAAGGGGGCGGGGGTCCCGACAGTGCGGACAGCTGTTGTGCGGGGAGCTTCCTCCCTGGCTTCCCAGGACCTACCTGTCGATCGATCGTCTGTTAGTGATGTGGGGACCCCCCTTCCCACCTCAGCGCGCGGGCCGCCATTTTCTTGGGAGTCCCTCGTGTGGCTCATGGGGGTGGCCATCTTGGTACACCCAGCTCGTTTTGTTTGCAGAGCTGGGCAGCTGTGGGAGTTACTGAGGGCGTGTGAGGGGGCGGAGCCCCTCCCTAGACCCGGGAAGATCGCTCCACAGGACTTCCTTGTCATGTAGACAACGCTGAGAGCAGTCCTTTTGAACTCTGGTGCATCGTGTGGTGTGCCTTTTGGGGGTCTCTCTCTCTGCCTGGGTCTCGAGGCACGCTGTCTCATTGAGGGGCGCTGTAGCGCTGGGTGACATTTTGTCATACTTTGCTGACGGGTTCCCCTGGTATTGCTATGGACCCTGCTGCACATGTGTCCCCACCTGATCCCCTCGAGGTGGCCGCAGGGCCCTCCGATTCTCTGCTCACCATTGATGCGCTTTCGGCGGTCCTGGAGTAATTTGTGTCCCGGGTGGAGGTGGCCTGTCAGGGACGGGGGGCTAAAAAGCGACCCCCGCCTACCCCTGTCTCGTCTGATGCCTCAGATTCTGATCCTGAGCCAGTCGGTGCTGCTGCGGGTTCCTCCTCTGGGGCTGCTGTCTTGCGCCCCGTCTCCTCTGATAGTGAGGATGACCTTTCTGCCTCCGCCATAGCACAAGACAAGGCACTGATGGACGCACTGATTGTGTCTGTCCGGGGGACCCTAAAACTGGAGGTTGCACCTGCGGATGCAGCTCATACGGAAGTTGCCTTTGGCACTCGCAAGCCCTCTAGGGTGGCGAAGGTGTTTCCCTTTCCCAAATGCTTTGACGATATCATTAAGGAGTGGGTCCGTCCAAAACGACCCCCTGGGATGCCCAAACGGATTGCTAGGCGCTACCAGTTTGAAGAGTCACTCCTTAAAAAATGTACGGTGCCACCTTCGGTGGATCCGCCGGTTTCCAGACTAAATAAGGCTACTGTTATCCCATTGGAGGATTCCCCATCCTTTCGGGATCCAGTTGATCGTAGGGCGCAATCTGTGTCCCGTTCCATATTCTCCCTGGCAGGGTCGGCCTTGAGGCCAGTGTTTACCATTGCTCTGGTTTCACAGACGTTGACGGAATGGGCCAAGCTGTTACGCCATGACCTGGAGGGGAGAAGTCTCCCCCCTGCTGTGGCGGACTTGCTGGAGCAAATGGTGCAGGGGCTACAGTTTGTTTTTGATTCCGCACTGGACGCTGCTCCATTGCTGGGGCATGTGTCGATCTTGGCGGTGGTCCTCCGGCGCATGCTATGGTTGAAGTGCTGGTCGGCGGATCAGGCTTCCAAAAAAGCCTTGACTGATCTCCCTTTTCAGGGGGATCGCCTGTTTGGTGCTACCTTGGATGAGATTATCAAGGATCTCACTGGGGGCAAGAGCACCTCTCTACCACAGGCTAATAAGGGTAAGGAACCTCGCCGCAGACAGGGACCTTCCTTTTCAGCTCACAAGAAGTTTTTTCGCTCCTCTGGGGCGGGCGACAAGGCGAAGCTTTCCAAAGCCCCCCCGGGGGGGTTTCAAGAGACTCTGGTCTGGCAAGCAAAAAACAGTCCTTCTAGACCTGAGGATAAGACCGCTTCGGCCTGAAGGTGCGCCCCCCACCCATATCAGGGGTGGGGGGGCGTCTTCGCCGGTTGCCAGACCCGTGGCTCTCCAGGATTCAAGACAAATTGGTTCACGAGGTCATACGGTCGGGATACAAGATCGAGTTTCGATCGCTTCCACCAGTGCGGTTCTTCTCTTCCAATGTGCGACTGTCCCCGGATCACCTAGCGGCTCTGTTGGGGGCAGTGCAGGACTTGATGCAACAAGGAGTGGAGTCCATTCGCACAGTGGTGGCCTCCATGCATCAGGGGGATTTTCTGGCGTCCATAGACAATAAGGATGCCTATCTTCACGTTCCCATTTACGCAGGACACCATCGGTTTCTGCGCTTTGCTGTGGGAGAGGACCACTATCAATTTGGGGCGTTACCCTTTGGTCTCGCCTCTGCTCCCCGGGTTTTCACAAAGGTTTTGGCCCCAGTTCTGGCGCTGTTGCGGCAGCGGGGCATATCGATTCTGGGCTACCTGGACGACCTCCTCCTCTGTGCGGAGTCGCCGCAGGCTCAGTTTCATACGCGGACTCTCCAAAAGGAGATTCTTCTATGGAACCGGAATCCCGATTCCTTGGACAATCGGATCCGGCTGAGCGAGCGGACCAGGGAATCTTTGGTTTGGTGACTTCGGTCTCCAATGCTCAGTCAGGGGAAGTCCTCTCTTCCGATCTATTGGACGATTGTCACCACGGATGCCAGTCTATCCTGGTGGGGAGGGATTCTCGGCAGGCTATCTGCTCAGGGGCTCTGGTCCCTGGAAGAATCCAGGTTGCCGATAAATGTGTTAGAACTGAAAGCGATCAGGTTTTGCCTGGTTCACTGGACCGAGCATCTTCGGGGCTGCCCGGTTCGGATTCAGTTGGACAATGCCACTAGGGCTGCGCATCTTCACTTACCTCACGATTCGATTCGAATACGATTATTAGGGTCACGATTCCATACGATTTGATTCCGCGATGCATCACGATTAACGCCCATGGTTATTTTATCTGTTGTTAAAACAAACAAAAAAATAAACTCCCTGCATGTAGTAAAGTCCAAACACAGCAGACAACAACTTAAAAAGCTCAAGGCTCCCCCCTAAACACTACAGAAGAGGGTCAGAGGCCACAGACACACTACAAGAGAGGGTCAGAGGCCACAGACACACTACAGGAGAGGGTCAGAGGCCACAGACACACTACAGGAGAGGGTCAGAGGCCACAGACACACTACAGGAGAGGGTCAGAGGCCACAGACACACTACAGGAGAGGGTCAGAGACTGCAGACACACTACAGGAGAGGGTCAGAGACTGCAGACATGATACAGGAGAAGATCAAGAGACTGCAGACATGATACAGGAGAAGATCAGAGACTGCAGACATGATACAGGAGAAGATCAGAGACTGCAGACATGATACAGGAGAGGGTCAGAGACTGCAGACATGATACAGGAGAGGGTCAGAGACTGCAGACATGATACAGGAGAAGATCAAGAGACTGCAGACATGATACAGGAGAAGATCAGAGACTGCAGACATGATACAGGAGAGGGTCAGAGACTGCAGACATGATACAGGAGAGGGTCAGAGACTGCAGACATGGTACAGGAGACGGTATCAAGAGCAAGTATTTGGCTCTTGATAGCAAGTATCAAAGCTCTAAACAAGTAGTTAATTTTCCGGCTAATTTGGAGAACATATCCCCTACACCTAAGAGATCAACTCAGGCACGGCAGTCTCTAGCTCATAATCCAATGTACTTTTCCTTGATTCTAGACATCTATGTAAAGTACTCCACTAGTAATAGATTTAGTTTGGTAATGTATGTAGTCCCAGAAGTAATCAACAAAGCTGCAAGGCAATCCAATCTAGTTACAAGTAGAAACTTTGCAAATTTCCCCAATTAAATCACAAGAATTCTGAAAGGTTTAAACAGGTTGCCTTTCATGATATAGGTTCCATACTCGGTTACTTGGACTCCACATAGCAGCAGTGCACTCCTAATTCAAGTTGTCAGAAGAATTCCACTGACAGAATTCAGCCATAAATTGCAGATTACTCAGGGATGGTAATAGCAATGCACTCCTATTCCAGCTGTCAGGGAAATGCCACTGACACAAAATCCAGCCATAAAATGCAGTTTGCTCAGAGAGTTGAGGCAGTCTCTTTGGAGTAGGGTTCAATGTTTAAATCAGCCTTATATATATTGTTAGTGGGTTTCCCCATCAGCTAAGCAAGAGTCATTTTAGGCTTTAAAATGAATTCCTTCCACCCATCAATAGCTTCCCCAAAGAGTGATCGGCCCATCAGCTAAGCAAGAGCCCTTTTAGGCTTTAAAATTTACTCCTTACCCCCATCAGTAGTTTCCTCAAAGAGCGATCGTCGGTCAGCACCAAGAGTGTTCTGGCGGCCGTGGAAGTGGCCGGCATTCTTCGTTGGGCGGAACGTTTTTTTCCGGCTCTTTCTGCAGTTCACATTCCGGGTTGCTCCGTGGGGGCAGTATCAGCTGCTGTATGCCTTTCCTCCTCAAGTTGCTGCCGAAACTTCTTCGCAGGATAGAGGTGGAGGGAATTCCAGTCATCCTTGTGGCTCCGGACTGGGCTCATCGGGCCTGGTACGCCGACTTGGTCAGGCTGGTCACGGACGCTCCTTGGCTACTTCCTCTCAGGGAGGATCTGCTGTCTCAGGGACTGATCTTCCATCCTGCTTTACGATCACTGGCTTTGTGGCTTGGCTGTTGAGAGCCAGGTGCTGAAGGACAGGGGTTTGTCTGTTTCAGTTATTCCTACTCTGATTAAAGCTAGGAAAGAGACTTCCAGAAAGATCTATCCTCGCACATGGAAGTCTTATATAGCGTGGTGTAAGTCCCTCGGGGTTCCTCCACGTTCTTACTCGGTGGCTCGGATATTGGCCTTCCTGCAACGGGGGGTTGAGCAGAAGCTGGCCTTGAGCACTATCAAGGGTCAGGTTTCAGCATTGGCAATCTTCTTCCAGAGGCCACTGGCTACTCATTCTTTGGTGCGGATTTTCATCCAGGGGGTGCGGCACCTGGCTCCTCCGATGCGCGCGCCCTTGCCGCCCTGGGATCTTAATTTGGTGTTGTCGGTTCTCCAGAAACCTCCCTTTGAAAATATTAGGGAGATTCCCTTGCTTACCTTATCCCAGAAGGTGGCTTTTTTGGTGGCTATCACTTCTGCACGCAGGGTGTCGGAACTGCCTGAGTTGTCCTGTCGTTCCCCCTATCTGGTGGTTCATAGGGATAAGGTGGTTCTTCATCCGAATCCATCCTTCCTTCCTAAGGTGGTTTCCGACTTTCACTTGAATGAGGATATTGTGTTACCTTCCCTGTGTCCTAAGCCGAGTTATCCTCAGGAGTTTGCGTTACACTCCTTGGATGTGGTTCGGGCGATCAGGGTGTATTTGGTTACTACTGACTCTTTTTGTAAGGCTGATTCACTTTTTTGTGATCACGGATGGCCCTAGAAAGGGGTTGCCTGCGTCTGCCGCGACCATCTCCAGATGGATCAGACAGACGGTGGTGCAGGCTTATTCTATTAAGGGTCGGGTTCCTCCGTTCCCTGTTAAGGCGCACTCTACTCGGGCTCTTAGTGCTTCCTGGGCCTTCCGCCATCAGGTGTCAATGCTCCAGGTTTGCAAGGCGGCTACCTGGTCGTCGGTGCATACCTTTACAAAATTGTATAAGGTTGATGTGCTGGCATCGGCGGATGCCTCTTTTGGCCGCAAGGTTTTGCAGGCTGCTGTTTGAGGGGACCTGTGGTCTACCTGGGGGGTTTTGTTTTTTTCAGGTGGGTCTCCTCTTCTTGTTTCGATGAGTCCTCTGTTCTTCTGGTTGGCTCTGTTTTGGCCTTCTGGATTGGATTTCATTTCTGTTATCCCACCCCTCATTTATGGCACTGCTTTGGGACGTCCCTACGGATATCAAGATATCAGTCCTGCGTCTGTCAATGAGCGTCACAGAAAACTGGATTTTTGACTTACCATAAAATCCTTTTCTCTTAAGCTCATTGACAGACGCAGTACCCGCCCCTCTATTTTGAGTTGGGTTGGTATGAGTCTCTGACACTGCTTTGTTAAATAACTGACATCCTATAGCAGGGGGAGAGAGGATATACCCCCTGGGACTGCCAATAGGTGTGGCCAGAACTTTTTTCCTGCCTAGTGTCCTACTCCTGTAGGGGGCAGTATAACCCTACGGATATCAAGATATCAGTCCTGCGTCTGTCAATGAGCTTAAGAGAAAATAATTTTACGGTAAGTCAAAAATCCAGTTATTTCCTCATAACACTTCCTGACTACCTATCACCGTTTCAGAGGCCCTCCCATCCAAATGACCCTTTTAAGAAAGTATACACCCCAAGGTATTTGCTAAGAGGCATAGTGAAATTTTTGCAGATATCATTTGTTGCCACAGTTTTTTGGAAAATAAAGAAACAAAATGAATTTTGTATGAAAAAAAAATGTATTTTTTTTTAATTTTCAAAACCTTCTGACAAAAAATGAGATTTGCAAAATACTCACCATGCCGCTTATCAAATTCCTTGGGGTGTCTACTTTCCAATAAGGGGGGGGGGGTGCCATCTTGGCATTTTAGGGCCTCCGAAACTGTGATAGGTAGTGAGGAAGGGAATTTAGCAATTTACAGTGTGCCCTTTGAAAGCCTGAAGGTGGTGATTGGATTTTGAGGTCCTGTACGTGGCTAGGCTCCCAAAAAGTCTCGCATGTGGTATCCCCATACTCAGGAGAAGCAGCAGAATGTATTTTGGGGTGTAATTTCACATTTATCCATAGCATGTGTGAACAATATATCATTTAAGTGACAACTTTGTGTAAAAAAGAAAATGTTTGTCATTTTTCAAATTCTGTATAATAACAAAATCTTCCATGAGCTCAGCATGCCTCCCAGCAAATTCCTTGGGGTGTCTACTTTCCAAAAAGGGGTAATTTGGGGGAGGAATGGTTTTGTACTGCTCTGGCATTTTAGCACCTCAAGAAATGTGATAGGCAGTCAGAAAGTAAAACCTGCAAAAATTCCAGTATGTATACTAGTTTGTAGATGCTATAACTTTTTTTTTTTTTTTGCTTATTGTTTTTTTTTTTTTTTTTTTTTTTTTTTAACCAAAGACTTGACAGGATACATTTTGGCTTAAATTTATGACAAAATGTGAGTTTATTGGATATTTTTTATAACATAAAGTATAAAATGATTGTGGTTTTTTTTTTCAAAATTGTCTTCTGTTCGTTTATCGCAAAAAAGAACAAACCCAGTGGTGATCAAATACCACCAAAAGAAAGTAGACATAAATTTGGTTTGGGTACATCGTTGTATGACCGCACAATTACCAGTTAAAGTAGTGCAGTGCGGAATAGCAAAAAAAAGCCTGGTCAGGGGGTACAACCTTCCAGAGATCAAGTGGTTAAACCAATATAAATAGTTTTTAGCAAGAATCAATGATCATAAAATGAATAAATCAAAAATGTTAAAACTGTATAAAATAACCTATAAAACATGTTGATAAAATATGAATATCCCTAGGATTAAGCAGGTAATATCCTAAGGATATAAAGTGGAATTAAAGGGAACTAAATTTCTTTTTCAACGGTTCCCGTGTCTCGCTAGTGTTGTAGAAATTTCTGGCTGGGACTCTAAATAAAAGTTAACTCTGCAGTTGCAGGAACAGATTCACAGGACACAACCTCTTTGTTTAAAATGTCCGTTCAAGACCAAATGTATTACATGTTATTTTATACATAGATAAAAGGGGGGTGGTGTGAGATGTTATTAAAAACTAACAAATAGAAATATGTTATTTAAGACTAGCGAATAGAAACAAATTGCAAAAGTAAAACCCTGAGAGGGGAGGGGGAATAAAGATTAGGGAGAGCTTCTAGCAGATGTGTCTGTGGGATACGTGAAGGTTACAGAACACATTTCAACATTAAGAACAAGATGGAGTCTCTTGTGCTTAAATGAACAATACAATGAAAGTCCATGTAATTTCCTGCCTTTTGTTTGACACCATTCTTCTCCAGGTTACATTCATCCGATAGCTGCTAACTCCTGGAGCAGAGAGACTGCTTCCTGTTCAGCTCTCTCCTAGGTTCATCAGGGCTGATGGACCATCTTCTGGTACAGTGGATAGTCACACAGAGGCATAGCCTGATGAGGAAGTAAATAACAAGTATGAGAAACAGAAACATCACAATGTAAGCGCCTAATTTCTGTAACCATGTTGCTATGCCATATAAAAAGTCACCAAAACCTCCTAATCCCTTAAAGGGGTTCCATCCATCTTTAGCAATATCTCTGGCCTTATTTTGCAATTCTCTTATTTTAGCAAGATGTCCTCATTATCAGAAATGTATATAAAGCAGTCTGTGTGAGGACCGGAAGCGGACCGAGGCGGACGTCTTTGTGAGGAGCTCCGCCGCTCACATTCAATCGTCCGCAATCCTCCTTCCCTGCTCAGCCCAACGGCTCATCTGCACCCCATCACGACTCCCCAGACCCTGGGGGACCCGCCGGACTAAAAATTTTTTTTGTCGGACCAGGATTTCCGCTCGCGGCCGAACTAGGCCTGAAGCCGGGGACCTTCCTGCGGACCGGACCCGAGGCCTGCGCGGCCGCCGTGGCCCGCCATCCGGCGCTTCAGAGGGGAGGTAGGCACTATTAAAGTACCCACTCACCATCCTGCCCTACGGATCTACCCCCCTCTGCCATAATCTGCCCCGCTGTGCCTCTGGGATCATCTCCACGGCCGGTCGCGGCCTATCAGTCAGCACCCGGCCGCCATCTTCCGGCCCCCTCACGCTTGCTGGGTCCCCACCCCCCGGCCAGGACTCCGGACCCCAGACCTCACCTTCACCCTGGGAAGGTCCGAATGACCGTTGGCCCCTCTGAGCAGGACATGTCCGCCTAGTGCTCTGCATCTCTGGGGGCATTACAGCCTCTCCGCAACGAGTCACCGCTGCTAACCTAACCACCTACAGACCCACCGGCTGCCAGGGACCTCTGGGGTCAACCCACGATGGTCTACGGCGGACCGAAGAACAAATTTAAGAATAAATTCATCAGGGACGCTCTCCTAAAAATCGCTCCTAAGATGGCGGCGGCACCATCTACCCGCTCGCCTCACGCAACTCCTCACACCAAGCCTGTGGCGCTGCACCCAGACGGTGAGACAGACTATGATTTTGGCCTCACACCTCTAACTTTAAGGGGAGACACACTGCAGCCAGATCTGCTCCAGCAATTTGAGCAGATGCTCACTAGAGCCCTCAAAAACACCTCAGATGCCATTACTGACAAGTTCACCAGGGAAATCAGGGAGGTGGGCCACCGCACTACTCTCTTAGAGCAACGCACTGAGGAACTAGAACTCACAGCAGGCAATCATTCTGAAGACTTGGAAGCCCTTCGAGAGGAAAATTCATCCCTACACTCCCGCTTAGAGGATTTTGAAAACAGGGCCAGAAGATCCAATGTCAGGATCAGAGGTATCCCAGAGTCTGTGGAGGACCTTCAATCCACCACCACTGCCTTATTTCAGGAACTAGCCCCATCAATTCCTATAGAGCGTTTGGAAATGGACAGGATCCATAGATCACTGGCCCCGCGCTCAGATGACGGTCCTCCCAGGGATATCATAGTGAAACTTCACTTTTTTCGCACTAAAGAACAACTTATGGTAGCTGCCCGTAATAGGGATTCCCTAATTTTCCAGGGTCACCGTTACCAACTCTTCCAAGATTTATCCCAAGCTACTCTGGCTAAACGTAAGGCTATGAAGCCATATCTGCTTGTTCTTCAACACCACAAGATTACATACAGATGGATCTTCCCCTTTGCTGTCCGCTTCTCCTATAAAGGCTCCTCTTACCAATGCAAATCTCCTGACGATCTTCATGGTACTATTCGTGAACTCCACCTGACACCCCCTTATCGCTCTCCTGAAGGCTCCAGGCGACGTGCTGCATCATCCTCTCCACAGAAGACCCAAGCTCACCAGGATCGTATCTCCCAGCACGGGATCCACAAGAGAGGTCGCAATTCATCACCAGCTCCAGCCCCGACTCCTGAGGACACCATGGACTGAGGACACCCCGCGGTGTTCACCTGCTCTTTGTTACTAGGACGGTTGTATAGCTGCCCTGCTGATCCCTTTTTTTGGTATCCTCCTGGAACCGTAACTATATTGTTTTATATTGCTTTTTATATGTATACATATGTGGGTTTTTTTTTTGTCTTTTTGGGTACCCACCAGGACGTACCACTACTGTAGGTGAGACTGGTGGCGGAGTTTCCCTAAATTGGACTTTTTCTTAAATTTTTTAGCTCGCTCTGCCATCACCCTCACTTGAGTGCTATATTTTGACTCGGGTCCTGACCCAAGTGAGAGCTCTACATTATACACTTTCAGGTACTCCTACTGGCTGTCTGCTGCACCCCTATTTATGCTCATACCAGGCACTTATGGCGGATCATTTTGTTGTTCCTTCTTGCACCATGAACGGTGCTGTGGCCTTCCTGGGTTGCTCCGCCACTGCAGACGCTTACGGGATGAACGGGCGCTTCCATTGGCCTGTTCTCCTGACTCTTCCGTCATACTGCCTGTTCTGAGCATCCTGGTTCGCCTTTCCCCAGTGGGAGTCCCCACGCCCCTTTCCCTTTTTTTCTCATTGTTGGGTCTACCATATTGACCTGATTTGTTTTACTGTTTGTGCTCTGATATGTTATTGACTCGTTACCTCCACTTGCGTTATGCTTGTTACTAGGCTGTCCCTACCCCAGAGACTGCTCACTGCACCCCACTTGTAGTCCTTCAGTACCAGACCTTTTTGGACTGGTATCTCTTGGTCGAGTGTACTCCTCCTGGCGGGAAGTTTACTTCCTTCCAGAGGATCCTTTTTTCCTTCCTTCCCCTTTCATTCTTGAGTTTTTTTTTTCTCTCCCCCATTTCCCTTCCTCCCCCTTTCCCGCCCTCTTGCTCCTGCTCCTCCTGTCTCCCATCCCCACCCGGAGAGAGTCCCCCGCCCGCCGTTCCTGCCTCCTACCCCTGCCACGCTACTTTTGCGCTCCATTATGTCTACCTTAAACGTTCTTACTCTTAACGTACAAGGCCTAAATTCCCCCTCCAAACGTGTGAAGGCATTCCGATCATTCTCTACGCTATCGGTTCATGTGGCTTGCCTTCAGGAAACGCACTTTTCCACTCACTCGACTCCCAAACACTTTGGTCACCAATACCCACAAGTCTACACTGCCTCTGCTCCCACGAAGCAACGGGGTGTGCTGATAGCTTTTCACAGAACTACCCCATTTACTCTACAGAAGGAAATAAAAGACCCCGAGGGTCGCTACCTCATACTGCTAGGACGGCTTCTTGACTCGGATGTCACTATAGTTTCATACTATGCTCCTAATAAGAAACCCCAGGCCTTCCTTTCCCACCTATTGTCTGTCACGGACACCCACAAACAGGGTACCCTCTTGCTTTGTGGCGACTCCAATCAAGTACTCTACCCCCTGCAGGACAAATCTCCCGCTCCACTATCCGCGCAGCGCCTCTCTTTCCAACAACTCCTAACTCAACATTCATTAGTGGATACGTGGCGTGAACACAACCCACGCCGACGACAGTACACGCACTATTCCCATCCACATAAGCTGTTTTCGCGAATTGACCACATCTTGATCCACATTGGCACATCTCCTCTCCTTTCCACCTCCACTATCATCCCCTGTGCCTGGTCTGATCATGATGCGGTCATCTCCTCCTTCTCTTCCTTGGTACCTAAACCCAACCTTCGCTCTTGGCAGATCAATGACGGTATGCTGGCTAACCCGACCCACCGTCTCGAATTGGAGCACGCAATTTCTGACCATCTGTCCACCAACACTCATCCGGACACGTCCCCACTCATGTTGTGGGAAGCCCACAAACCAGTTATACGGGGGGTTTGCATTAGCCGAACCTCTCACTTCCGTAAGGAACGTCGCCTCTTACTACAAAATTTAGAAGCTGCCTTCTATAAGGCCTCCGCAGACTTCCAAGCCACCCCCTCGCCCTCCAGGAAACAAGCCCTTGATAAAGCTCGACTTGAGCTGGATCTTCTCCTTTTGGAATCGGCAGAACAAATACTCCGAAAGTCGAAACATACTTTATATATGAAAGCTAACAAACCTGACACCTTCCTTGCCTTGACGCTTCGCAAAGCCGATTATACTCCCAAACCTATACGCCTTAAGCAGGCTAAGGACACATACACCTGTAATCCCCTTAACATTCTCTGCACCTTCCGTGATAAACTCTCCACGCTCTATAAGGACCCCTCCACATTTGACCGCACTCACTTAGACGCCCTCCTGTCTTCTGTCCACCTCCCTGCACTGTCCGCCTCCCACAGGGAGAATCTTGATAAACCCATAACTGCTGAGGAACTCTTACAGGCAATTAAGACTTTAAAACCATGTAAGCGTCCGGGCCCTGGCGACTTTTCTGCTACATACTATAAACGCTTTGCCTCTGTTCTTATCCCCCTGTTGGTTGGGGCACTTAATTCCCTGCTGGACGGTTACTCCTTTCACACAGATTCGCTCATGGCTGCCATTTCCATGATTCCCAAACCCAATTCAGATGACACCTCCTGGTCCAATTATAGACCCATCTCTATACTCAACATTGACATTAAACTGCTCGCCAAAGTCCTGTCCTCTCGCATTCGATTCTCTGTCTTGGCCATACCTCACCTCCATCCTTGATCGCTGGGGTTTCGGCTCCCACTTCCTGCAATGGGTGAATGCCCTCTACAAGAACCCTAGAGCGTACGTCTATTATTCAGGCTACAGGTCGGACCCCTTCCCCATAGAGCGCGGCACGAGACAGGGTTGTCCCCTTTCCCCCCTACTATTTGCCTTGGCCATTGAGCCCCTTGCGATCCTCCTACGATCCAACCCGAATATTCGTGGAATTGAACTGGGGGGTCACCACCATAAACTCTGCCTTTTTGCGGACGATGTCCTGCTTTTTCTTACTGCCCCACTCACGTCTGCCCCTAATCTCCTTGATACCTTAACTAAATTTGGATCACTCTCGGGCCTTGTTGTCAACCCACGGAAATCTCTAGCTCTCAATGTATCCCTCTCAGCCGAAGTCCTTAACCACCTCAAGTCTTCCCTCCCGTTCCCTTGGGCCAACTCCTACATCCCCTACTTGGGTGTCAAGTTCACAGCTGACCCTCTTGAGCTCTTTTCTGCAAATTACCCTCCCATGCTATCAACGCTTACATCACTTATGAACAAATGGTCCTCCCTACCTCTTTCCTGGATGGGGAGAATTACGGTCCTCAAAATGTCAATCTTACCCAAGATCTTATACCTGTTTCGGGTTCTCCCGATTGGGGTACCAGCCTACTTCTTACACATTTTACAGAAACGGGCTCTGGAATACATTTGGGGTAACGCCAAACCCCGCTTACCCCGACCGACGCTGTATCGACCACGTATCCGAGGCGGGCTTGGGGTGCCACAGTTCTCCAAATACTACTATGCAGCACAGTTGGCTCAGCTCCCTAAGTATCATGCAACAAAGGAAGTCCCATTGTGGGTCTCCATAGAAGCAATGGACTGTGATCCTCTCTCTGTGGCTAACCTCCTCTGGCTCCCACCCTCGCAACGGAGATGTGTTACCAATCCTATCACTAAGCACAGCCTAGCCCTTTGGGATAGACTTAAACGTCGTTTTCAACTTCAGTCCCCCCATAATCCCCTACTTTCTTTTCTCCGCAACCCTTCGTTCTACCCAGCCTGGTCCTCCTGGACTTCTTTCTCCGAGTGGACTAGGGTTGGCTTCATACGTGCTTACCAGTTCTTCACTCCCCGGGCTTTTCAAACCTTCCTAGCCTTGCGTGAGGCCCACAACCTCCCTCCCGGCGAATTGTTTCGCTACTTGCAACTGAAACACTTCTTTAGCCAGAACACACCGGCGCGCGATAGCTCCCATGCCTTCTCCACCTTTGAACGGGCTTGCAAAACAGACCCGCATAGGCGGGGGCTCATCTCTGATCTCTATGCCCAACTTCTATCGGTTCAAGAGACCACCCCCCCCCCCCCCCCGGCATATGCTTCCAAATGGGAAAGGGACCTACACCTCTCCTTGGAATACTCTGACTGGATCCAAATTTGGCAAGCCACTAAATCGTCTTCCCCAAATATTGTAGCCTTGGAGACAAATTACAAGGTCCTTACCAGATGGTACTTGGTCCCAGCCAGAGTCTCCAAATATGTGCCATGTACTCACCTCATTGCTTTTGTGGTTGCGAGTCACTAGGTACCCATGCACACATTTGGTGGGAATGCCCCACGGTCCGTACCTTTTGGTCAGAAGTCTATCGGGTTTTATCTACAATCTTCCACACACCCCTTACCCCTGATCCTGCTTCTGCACTCCTGAACTGCAAGCCACCTGACCTCACACGTCGCCAGTTTAAACTTTTCCTGTATGTCACCACGGCTGCCAAACAGACCATAGCGAAGGCCTGGAAAACTTCCTCCCTTTGTTTCCTTACCACGAAAAATAGAGTCACTCAAGCTATGATCCACGCTAAAACTGAAGCTATCCTGCTGGATAAACTCATACCTTACGAAAAGCTTTGGAAACCATGGATTGACAACTGCCTTCCGATAGGCTTTGATGAATCCCTTGTACTAGCTTGACCTGTGGTCACCGATTCCCTATTGGTATTGTCGCTCTGAACCACATCAGTGGCCCGGGACTCCCTCCGGGCACCTTTCCTCCCCCGCATAACCCCCCCCCCACTGTTTTGCCCTTCCTTTCCCCCCCCACCTATCCTTCTTGCCCCTCTTACTCCCTTCTCCCCCCCCCCCCTTATTGCCTCGAGTTGGCTGCTACCTAATTTGTTTCCCTGTTGTGGCTGGACCACCAACTTTTGCTGCACTACGGCCTCCTTTTTTGCCCTACCCCCAGCCGCCCTTTGTACTTGTATACTGGGGCGCCCAGCTTGCCCCTTTCCTATTCCTAAACCTGACTGTTATGCTACTACTTGCTGTTCATGATGTCATTTTGACGTGTATTCATCTGTTATGCACCACTGTTACCTAATGGTATTGTTTTGTACTACATTCCTTCTGCCTTAATAAAAACCGTTTGAACAGACAAATGTTAATAAACAAACATTAACATGTTCAGTAACAAAAAAAAAAAGCAGTCTGTGTGAATAACCTTACACATCCCACCTTGAGCTGCAGTGAGATAATTTAATGTTAATCTTTGCTCTAAAACTACTTTTTTTAGTTGAGCTATTTCTTCATTTAATAAACCCAAATCAGTAGTAGTAGGGTTAATAATCTCATCTACAATTCTGGTGTAATTATATAATCTTTTCATTGCTTCAATTTCCCATCCTGTCCAGGAAGGGGACCATGCCATGTCACCTTCAGTGAACAGCTCTCTTTTGAACACGTAAGTGCCGGTTCACATTATTGCGGCTGCAGAGATCGCATGTAATTCGGAGCGCACTGCTCCTTCATTACATGCGATCTCCTGTGCGGATGCAAATTCAGCCATACACTTTGTATGGCTGAATTCGCATTGTATCCACACCAAAGACGCACCGGACCCTTTTTTTCAGCCGCATCAGGATCGGATCGCACAGTGGTTCACACTTGTGCGATCCGATCCTGTGCGAACTGTCAGATCGCACTGTGATATGCGATCAAACTGAGGGGGTCATTAACATTTAATTGACACCCCCTGTGTATCGCATATGGCAGTGTGAACAGCCAGATGTGCGGATGCTATGTGGGAACAGGCTGCGAATCCGCAGCCTTCCCGCATCGCACAAGTGTGAACCGAGCCTAAAGGGTAATCTGGACTTTGACCTGGTCGCACTGTATCCTTGCGAACAGCCAAAGCAGGTAATAACTTCCCAATATAACATGTACCTGTAACATTAGTAGGAAGCCAGGTGTAGGCTTTATCTCCCCATATAAAATATAACCCTCTAGAACCGTGCTAGTTTTCTTCTGTCCCTTATACTAAAGGGCCTACTCACCTGGCCCATACTCCTCAGCAACATTTTTTAGGCTGTATATAGAGAAGAGCAGTAACTAGCTCACTACCCCCCTCAATACAGCTTGGAGAGGGCAGTCAGGTGCTACCTATCCCTATAACCCTCTACGTATGGATGGTATTCCTGCTCCTAAAAAACTAGATGCAAAAACATGGAATCTCAGGTAACCAATATTTCTACATATTGGGAACTGTGAGCAATTTGTACTATAAAGGGTTCTATTTAGTTCTGGGTCTGGAATATAATAATACTGAGCATAGTTTCCTCCATAAACTGTAATCTTTGCTCTAGTGCAATCTGAATTTCCCAACTGTTTACAGATTTGTCTAAACATTACATGCCCGCTTACTGGTTACTGATCTGTGCTCATTAGCTGTGGAATCTATGTATGAGCCATTTATTCTGGTCCTGTTTAGATCAGTGAAGTTGAGAGAAATTGCTATCATGGGTATTGTTCCGGTTTGGGGATTTAAGTGAGAATACACCCAGCAGTTACTAGCGTTGCTATGGGTTGCATACAGTTTTTACATTTGGATGAAAGGGTTAATTTTCCATGTCTCAGTTCTCACAAATAGAAAAAGAAACATCATTTTTTTTCAAAGGATATCATCACTTTAGGATTTCTTGCAATGACTGGCGTGAATCCAGATGGGCTTTCCTTCCAACTTGACAGCGGAACCTGTTGTCAAAAGCGCCAAAAGTGGTCCGTCAAATTTTGGTTCTAGCGGCTTTCTGATGTGTCACTTGACAACCCCCCAGTCACCTGGTTGGATTCTATGAATACCTGAAACAGTCTGGGTCGGGATAGAGTTATAAACACCTTCATGTACTTTATTCAATGTTCTTTTCAAAATCTGAACATATTCTAATAAACTAGAGTGAGAAGCCTGCAACTGTTGGGGAAAATATAGCCCTGTTTTGGGTGGCTCTCCAAATAAAATCTCATAGGGGGACAGCCCATGTGGTTTTTTTAGGGGTAGTTTGTACAGAATATAGGGCTATTGGCAAAGCTTCCACCCATCCTTTCCCCGTATCTGCTTTAACTTTTGCACATCTGTTTTTCAAAATTCCATTGAGTCTCTCAACTTTACCACTGCTTTGTGGATAAGGTGTATGGAAATGTAAAAAATAAAATTAATCCAAAACACAAAGTATTTAGAGGATCACTTGATTGTCTATATTTGCATAGACTATTTTTAGTGTTACATATTTGTCTAAGGTGTATGGAAAGCTTGCTGTATGTAAAGGGCTTCCATTACCTCTTTCATTACATCTCCAGTAAAATGGGTTCCTCTGTCACTCTCAATAGTTTCAGGGCTTCCATTACCTCTTTCATTTTTTCTCCAGTAAAATGGGTTCCTCTGTCACTCTCAATAGTTTCAGGAACTCCATATCTACAAACTATTTTGTTTAGAATTTTCTTTACTGCTGTTTTTGCGCCTCAGGCCAACCTGAAAACATGTCAACGCACACTAGAGCATACTCATAGGTGCCTATTCTGGACATCTGAATGTAATCTATTTGAATTCTTTGGAAAGGGAAATCTGGCTTAGGAGAATGCTTTTGGGGAACATGGGCAGGCCTCCCTGCATTGTACAGAGAACAAGTGAGACATGAAGCACAAAACCTGGCTGCAAATGCACTAAATGCAGGTTCTATCCACTACTCTACATACTGGTGCCCCAGTGGGGTTACTGGTGCGGTGGGGGTGTCCCATAGTGGTGCTAGACGCTTTTTTGTGGTGGGTTCCCCCTTTTACTTTATGGAGTCTCAGGAGCATGTTTCCCCACCTGACCCCCCTCTTGGAGCCAGAAGGTCCCTCTGGGTCCCAGCCATTCATTGATGTACTGACAGCGGTCCTGGAGTCCTTTGTTTCCCGGGTGAAGGTGGCCTTTGTGGCAGCGGGCTAGCAAAAAGCTTTCCCCGCCCTTCCCTGCTGCCTCTGTCTCGCCAGATCCTGCGGGGTTTGTAGCCACACTCCCTGATTTATCAGATCGTGAGGGTGATTCCTCCACACCTGTAGCTGCACACGGGAAGGCACTAGTTTACGCACTGATTACATCTGTGTGGGAGACTATAAAAATGGAGGATGCAGCTGATACTGTTGTAGAGGTGCTGGTCCCCTTTGGCACCCACAAGCTGTCTCACACAGCAAAAGTGTTTCCTTATTGCTCCTATTTTGACAAGTTTGTCTTTAAAGATTGGGAGCGTCCGAAGTGCCCTTTTGTGGTCCCTAAAAGCTTTGCTGTGAGGTACTTCTTTGAAGAGTCCCTTCTCAAGAAGTGGACCCCCCTGTCTCCAGGTTGAACAAGGCAACCATGATTCCAATAATGGAATCTCTGGCTTTTAAAGATCCGGCTGGCAGGAAGGCGGAGTCTGTGGCCTGCAATTTGTTCACTATTGCTGGTTTGGCGCTGAGGCCAGTCCTGGCCATTGACCTGGTGTCTCAAACACTGAGCGGGCTAAACTTCTGTGCCGTGATCTAGAGGGTGAGCAGATTCCCACTGCTTTTGCTGAGTTGGCGGACCAGTTGGTCCAGGGGCTGCAGTTTGTCTGCGATGCCTCTTTGGATGCGGCTCCCCTGATTTCTAAACTATCTGTTTTGGCAGTTTTGCATAGGGGTGATTGCAGTGGTCCCAGACTACCCTGGTCTTGAAGGGGCTGCAAGGTTGAAGCATCCAGGAGAAGCCAAGTGTACGGTCTCTGGTAGCCGCATGTGTGTGGCCTAGGCTGTTCAAAGTCTTTTCTCAGAGCGCAGAAGATAGGTGCATACCACCAATTTTTTGTTTTTCCACGCCCTCACCCATGCCTGGGGTGTGGGGACGTATTGGTCCACGAAGTGATACTGTCCGGTTACAAGATAGTTTCAATCTTGCCCTCTAGAAAGGATCTTTCCTTCCAATGTGTGTATGTCCCCAGACCGATTGCAAGCTCTCTTTGGGGCATTGCAAGACCTGTTGCTTCAGGGTGAGATTGTTCCGGTATCGGAACAGTTTTAAGGATTTTATTCGAACCTGTTCATGGTCCCTAAGGAGGAGGGCAAGGTACGGCCGATTCTGGACCTCGAGGCCCTGAACTACTTTGTGCGTGGGTACAGAAATTCAGAATGGAGTTCGTTCGCACAGTGGTTGCATCCCTACATCGGGAATTTTCTTGCCTCTATCGACAACCAAGATGCTTACTTGCACATTCCATTATGTGCCCTTATGGAGCACTATTAGTTCATGGCGTTACCCTTTGGTCTCTCCTCCGCTCCTTGGGTCTTCACAAAAGTGTTGGCCCCAGTTCTGGCTTTGCTACATCAGCAGGAAATTGTGGTACTGGGCTACCTGGACTACCTCCTGTGGCGAGCAGGGTCCTCTGCTGCCTTGATGGACAACGTGAAGATCACTTTACAGATCCTGAAGGAGTTCGGTTGACTTCTAAATTACCAGAGGTCTCCTCTGATTCCATCCAGAAATAAGGATTATCTGGGTCCAACTCTGGATTCAGCTCTAACCAGCGTGTTCCTTCCTCTGGACAAAGTCCAGAAGAAGTTGCATGCTGCGATTCATCTACTGCTGTCCAGCAGGTGGTCCTCCCTCCGGACTTGCATGTGGGTGCTGGGCCTGATGGTGTCCACCTTCCAGGCAGTTCCATTTGCACAGTTCCATACTAGGTCCCTTTTAAAGGGAGATCCTGGTGAAATGGGACAAGTGTCCGAGGTCTGTGGACAATCAGATCTGGCTGAACCAGGAAACCAGGGAGTCACTGGTCTGGTGGCTTTGCTCTCCGGCAGGGCAAATCTTTTCTTCCCTTGTATTGGGCAGTGGTCACCTCGGATGCCAGTCTGTCCGGTTGGGGAGGTGTGCTGGGACAGAGCTCTGCTCAGGGTTGTTGGATGCTGGAGGAGCCCAGACTACCGATCAATGTTTGGAACTTCAGGTGATCAGGCTGTGCCCGGATCACTGGACAGATCAACTCCGGGGGCTCCAAGTACAGATTCAGTGGGACAATGCCACAGCGATGGCTTATGTCAATCCCCAGGGCAGAACAAGGAGTGTATTGGCAGTCCTGCAAGTAGCAGGCATTCTCTGGTGGGAAGAATGCTTTGGATCAGCTCTCTCCGCGGTACACATTCCAGGAGTGGAAAACTGGCCGGCGGACTAAGGCATTTTGAGAAAAATCTACTACCATACCTAGAAATGTTTTTTTGATTGACAAGAACACGGGCATTTCAACCTCAGAGACTGCTCGGCGAACTGACATTTATTTATTGAGCTTCCTCTGCTATACACAGTGACTCCCACCATGCCTTCCCCATGGGTGGGTGGGAAAGCAAAGGCAGCAAGATATATGGTGAAAAAGGGTTTTTATATGGTACTACCAAAAAGGTTGGAAATGTTTGGGTAGCTGTAAAGTCATTTAAGGGAGAAAGCAAACACAATTTAACAAGTACATACACTCCTGGCAGCTGCAGTCACTGGGAGTGTGTGTAAAAGGTGCAGCTACAACTCGCATGATCCTTACAATGGTGGCAGCAAGATGGTTAAAGCATGTCTAAACCTGAAAGCAAAAATATACTATAATGCATCTCGACAGTCTTAAGATGTGGTGACTGCATTTATTTTCTCTTTTTAGGCTTTTTCCCTTTATTTTTACCTGGTAATACTAATTTGTACTACAAATACTTCTCTCTCTTTCTTCATCACCGGGTGGACAGGCGAATGTGCCGTTTACAGAAGATAACTTGAAAGCAATACATTATTGCTTGTGCTTTCTGTTATTCTCACAGGAAGTTACAGGGACACTATGGCTAAATCAATCTATTTCTTTTTTTTTTTTTTTTTGTCTTTGGGTGTCCTTATTCCCTGCTCCCAATGGCTTTCCATAGACGAGGTTAACGCTGTGGAATTGGGTGCTGATGTCTACTGGGGAATATCATGTGCGTTTCTTTCTCTTTCTTGAAAAACAGCATTAAAGCATCTCCCTGCTAATGCTCTTTCTGCATATAGAGCCACACAAACCTTTTCTGGTCAATAACCCTTATCTGCTACCAGCTGTCTTCGTTTTGTGAGTAAATGAGGCCTTGCCACTTGCCCTAAGCCTATACATTGCCTATGCACTTTGTGACTGCAGCATGTCTTGCTGAGGGAATAGTTGGCAGGAGCTCTGTTGTACAACATATCCCTGACTGTCCAAACTATTGGGTCAATGCGAAGTCCTCAGAAATCATCATTAGAACCAACTCATCACTTGTTGGCTTTTGTTCTGAACACGTCTTGGTTCAGAGTGGTTCTTCCGCAAGAGAAGCTTTAGATTTCAATCTCCTCAATCAAGAAGCTGTCTGACTCTTCCCCCAATCCCTTTGGCCAAGATTTCTGCAATGCAATGTCTCTTGACAGATCAGTTTGCTTGACACCAAAGACCAGGCCATCCCTCGCTTGGTGACCCAAGAATCGAGTCAAAGTCCTTTCTTCCCTCTTTGAATGATTCTCAGGACAGTTGTCAGCCTGTGGAGGCTGGGTGAGGTGCAGAAAACGTAGGCAACGTGTCAGTGTAGGGGACTGAATTATCAGAGGAATCTCTCCTGTTAAGTTTTGGAGCTTCAGGCGATTTGGCTATCCCTTCAGTGTTTGACTAACCTGTTTGAGGGCCATTCAATCTGAATTCAGTTGTATAATGCCATAGTATCAGTGTACATCAACCATAAGGGAGAAACTAAACGTCTCAATGGCAAGAAGTTTCTGTCTTTAACAGAACTGCATGTTCCAGCCTTGGCAGCTATTTACATTCCAAGCGTAGATAGTTGGCAGGCAGAATTCCTCACCTGGCAACGTGTGGACCCAGTAACATGGTGTCTACACCAAGAATTGTTTTGGGGGACACAACACAATTTGGGGATGCCAGATGTGAACCTCCGGGATCAACAACTAAACAAGTTTGTGTCCAATTGCAGTGGATGCCCTGGTGGCTCGGTGGGATAAGGACAACAATTTGTCTTTACTCCTCTGAATCTTCTTACTCGCCTGCTCCTCTGGATTGAGATGGGAAGGATTTATTGTTATTATAATTGCTGTGGATTGGCCCTGTCGTGTTTGGTAAGACTTCTAGCAGATGCACCATAGGCCCCGCCAGAATATCTGGATCTACTTTCTCAAGCCAGTTTTCCATTCTTTTTGAATGCGCTTGTTTTAATACTATGGCTATTGCAGCCAAGGGTCTAAGGGACATGGGCATCTGAGTCTTTGATTGCTACAATGCTCAAAGCTAAACAGTCCACTGTTCGCAAGGTCCATCATTACCCTGGAGGGCTTACTTTTTTTCTGAGTCTAGGGTATTTCCATCTAAGAAATTTCTCTGTGGCACAAAGCTCTCCTCTGGCACCATCAAAGATCAAGTCTCAGCTCTTTCCATTAAGTTTCAGAAACCGTTGGTCGTTTACTTTTTTTGTAAATGGGTCTTCATATGGTTCCCTCTGTACTTTAGAAAAGGGCACTCAAAGGTAGCTGGCTGGTATTTAAATATCAAATGGATACACCAAATAGTTATATAAAACATATTCTAGCTATATTATAAGCTTTATTATACAAAGCTGAAGTGACATTAAAAACATGTGCAAAACTTGTTACATCCGTATACTTATGTCCTATAAGAAGTGTGTTGCCACAATTACGCGTTTTGTTACACACCGCCTGTGTCCACTTATGACAGTTATCCAAAAACGTTTTAGTTCTAAAAATGAAAGACCTACGATTAAAGGAAAGAAAATATGTATAGGTATATCATTTTTCAAAAGTGCAGATTAACTTGGTCAACCTCCTATCCCTCACCCAGGTACAAAAGGGAGAGAGAGAGAAAAAAAGTGGGCGGGGGGGGGGGGACCACACCACACACCATGTAACACCTATAACTACTTAACAAAAACAAAAGATTATAAGAGGACAAATCCGATCGTCTCATGCTGCAGGCACAACATAGGGCCATAATGCAGGGAAGAGAGAGGTGGGCTTGTCTTGACAATTCTGGATAGTCAAAAGTATATATAGTGAATCACCACTTACCCTAAATATCCCAATACATACAGTATGCTAGACATCAGTGTCTCTGAGGACTAAATCAGTAGTGTCTAGTACTGCGGCCTACACATGGTTGCAGGGTCTAGGGACGTAACTGCACCGTTCCCCCTCTCATATATCAAACCCAAAGAGGGCTTATAAGAAGAGGGGAATCGGAATAATACACAATTAAATCTAACACTTTACCCTCTATGATGTTCAAAAAAACATCCATTCCATTGTGTAGATTGATTACCAGACAGATATGTCCTACTTTCACAGGTCATGCACGTTCAGCCTGTCAGAGGAACACTGAGACGGTGCCCTTATATCTACACAATGATATATTTCCTGGGCCTCCTTGGTAATCAAAGCAGTTCTGCTGTGTGCAATGATATCGCACAGAAAGGTCCCTTATCACCTCTTCCGAAAACCTCTCTTCACCCTGTTCACGGTACCAAAGTCCAACGCAGTATAAGCCATGTTCTGGACCTAAATTTTTTGAAATATCTTAAATTCCAAAATTTTGTATTTTGCGAGTTTGGTTTAGTTTCTGAGATGAGGGGAATACCCAGCAAAGATTTATCTAAAAAAAGCTTGCCAGGACCAGAGATCCCAGCAAGGAACTTAGGTCCTTACTCCTGACTAGGCAGAAAAAAACTGACATCCTGTGGCAGGGAGAGAGAGGATATACCCCCTGGGACTGCCCATGGGTGTGGCCAGAGCTTTTTTCTTGCCTAGTGTCCTACTCCTGTAGGGGGAAGTATAACCCTATGGATATCAAGATATCAGTCCTGCGTCTGTCAATGAGCTTAAGAGAAAAGGATTTTACGATAAGTCAAAAATCCAGTTTTTCCTCAAAATTCTACATATTGACAACACTATAAAGAAGTTTGTTTGAAATCTTTGCAAATTTATTAAAAAATACAAAAATAAGACAAATCATTTCAGAACTTTTTCCACCTTTAATGTGACCTATAAACCTGCTCAACTCAGTTGAATAACAAAACTGAAATCTTTTAGGTGGAGGGAAGTAAAATTACAAAACTAAAATATGGTTATATAAGTGTGCACAACCTTAAATTAATACTTTGTTGAAGCACCTTTTGATTTTATTAAAGCACTGTCTTTTTGGGTATAAATCTATCAGCATGGCACATTTTGACTTGGCAATATTTTCTTTGCAAAAAACACTCCAAATCTATCAGATTGAGAAGGCATTTCCTGTGCACAGCCCTCTTCAGATCATCTCACGGATTTTCAATTGGATTCAAGTCTGAGCTTTGGCTGGGCCATTCCAAAACGTTAATCTTCTTCTGGTGAAGCCATTCCTTTGTTGATTTGGATGTATGTTTTGGGTCGTTCCCCGCTGAGAGAGAATGGTCAGCTGTTAGAATAACGGTCAGTTGTATTTACAACTTCTATATAGGATCACAGGTCTCTATGGTTATTCCTCAAGCCATGCTCCCCACAGAAACACACCCCTAGGTACACATTTAACCCCTTGATCACCCACACTGTTGACCCCTTCCCTGCCAGTGTCTTTATTACAGTAACAGTGCATATTTTTAACACTGATTACTGTAGTAATGTCACTGATCCCCCCCCCCCCAAAAGTGTCAATGTCAGTCAGGGGTCCGATCTGTCCGCCGCAATGTCGCAGTCCCACAAAAAATCGCAGATCGCCCCCATTACTAGTAAAAATAAATAAAAATGACATCAATCTTTCCCCGTAGTTAGACGCAATAACTTTTGCGCAAACCAATCAAAATACGCTTATTGCGATTATTTTTTTTCTACCAAAAATATGTAGCAGAAAACAAATTGGGCTAAGATGTTAAAAAAAAAAAAATAATTTTTAATTTTTTTTTTTTTTTCAGAATTGTCGCTGTGTTTTTGTTTAAAGCGCAAAAAATAAAAATCGCACAGGTGATCAAATACCACCAAAAGCTCTATTTGTGAGGGGAAAAAAGGACATCAATTTTATTTAGGTACAGCGTCGCACGACCACGCAATTGTCCGTTAAAGTAAAGCAGTGCTGAATTGCAAAATATGGCCTGGTCATTAAGGGGGAAAATCTTCCGGTCCAGAAGAGGTTAATAATGAGATCCCTCTGAGGCTTTGGAAGCTCTCTGCGGACCGTGGCTTTTGCTGTAGTATGCAGCTAAGAAAATGTCAGGCAAGACCTACTAGAACAGATGAACTTTATTTGGGGTTAATCTGATGGCAGGTGTGTACTGACTTCTATTTATCACAAGTTTAAATGTGATTGCTTAATTCTGAACACAAACATCCCCAGTTATAAGAGGGTGTGCACACTTATGCAACCACATTATTTTAGTTTTTTATTTTTACTAGGTCACAGAGATGGAAAAAGTTCTGAAATTATTAATCTTTGTGTCATTTTCTTACATCACAGAAACCTGACATTTAACAGGGGTGTTTAGACTTTTTATATCCACTGTGGTAATTTCAGTTGATTGGACATGATTTGGAAAGGTACACAACTGTCTATATAAGGTCCCACAGTTAACAGTGCATACACAAAGCAAGCCACAAAGTCCAAGGAATTGTCTGTAGACCTTCAAGACCGGATTGTATAGAGGCACAGATCTAGGAAAGGGTACAGAAAAATGTATGCAGCATTGAAGGTCCCAGTCCCAAGCACAGTGACCTCCATCATCCATAAATGGAAAAAGTTTGGAACCACCCAGACTTCCTAGAGCGGGCCACCTGGTCCAATTGAGCTATCGGGGGAGAAGGGCCTCAGTCAGGGAGGTGAACAAGAACCAGATGGTCACTCTGACAGAGCTCCAGCGTTTTTCTGTGGACACAGGAGAACCTTCCAGAACAACCATCTCTTCCATACAGGCCTGATTGTTGGAGTGCTGCAGAGTGGCCAGATGGAAGCAACTCCTCAGTAAAAGGCACATGACAGCCTGCCTGGAGTTTGCCAAAAGGCACTTGAAGGACTCTGACCATGAGAAACAAAATTCTCTGGTCTAATAAAACAAAGATTGAACTCTTTGGCCTGAATGGCAAGTGTCATGTCTGGAAGAAATCAGGCACCGCTCATTACCTAGCTAATACCATACCTACAGGGAAGCATGGTGGTGGTGGCGGCATCATGCTGTGGGGATGTTTTTCTGGGAGACTAGTCAGGATCAAGGGAAAGATGAATGCAGCAATGTACAGAGACATCCTTGATGAAAACCTGCTCCAGAGCACTCTGAACCTCAGACTGGGGCGAAGGTTCATCTTCCAACAGAACGACCCTAAGCACGCAGCCAAGATAACAAGAAGTGGCTACGGGACAACTCTTTGAATGTCCTTGAGCGGGCATGATGGGAATTGTAGTTCCTGAACAACTGGAGAGCCATAGTTTGTTGAAGCACTTTTGTCACCAGTTAAAGCAGGAATCTTCAAAGTATTAAGCAAAGGCTGTGAATACTTATGTACATTTATTTATTTGTATAAATTTGCAAAGATTTCAAACAAACTTTTTTCACATTGTCATTATAGATTATTGTTTGTAGAGTTTTGAGGAAAATTTATTTCTCTGTCGCTCATTGACAGACGTAGTCCTCCTTGATTAATATCAACTCAAGTTATACTGCCCTCTCCAGGAGTAGGACTAGACAGGAAAGAAAACGTTCTGGCCACACCCTAGGGGCAGTCCCAGAGGGTATATCCTCTCACTTCCTGCTACAGCAAATCAGTTTTTTTCTGTCTAGTTAGGAGTAAGGACCTAGATTCTTTGCTACGATCTTCGGTCCTGGCAAGATTTTTTTTTTTAGAAATACTTTTTTAGACAGCTTTTTTTCTCCAGTGTTCCTGTGAGATCTTCAAGCAAGTACGCTGAAACTGGGCGACGGGCTGGATGTTGAGATCCAGTGGTCACCCCAGTTCAGCCTACGAGCGCGTGCAGGCCATAGCTCCGCGCTGGGTCGGCCGCGACATAGTCCCACTGGACGGGGACTGACCCTGCGAGTTAAACGTCTCGCCTGGACGCCAATGACCAACAGAGTCACGGCGTCCGTATTGGTCGTCAGCCCCCCCACCCCGGTGGAGAGGGGTTCTGTCAGGAGTTGGCGCCCGCCTGGTTCCGGTATGGTGAGTAGAATGTTCCCCCTCTCCCCCTGTCGGGTTGTTGGTGGACGCGGGCCCCTCTCTGGGATGGTCGGACACTCGGTTTTCTGGGTCTCCCTCTATCCTATAACAGGTCACAGATCCCCCAATTTGAGTGTGATTTTTGTGAATAGAAACCAGGAGGCTTGGTTTGGGAGCTGACTATCTAAAGTCACTATATGACTGTAAGGTTGACTGAAGTCAGTGGCAGACTACTAAAAGGCATTACTATTGAGGTATAGAGGTATCCTACCTGTCTAGTGTGTACACAGGCCGATGCCTATGCCTGAGTTACTGCAGCCACAGATCGCCATCCCTCCAGAAAGCCGGTCACTTCCACAGGCCACACAGCCTCCCGCAGGCCGAGGCACTTCCGCAGGCCGCACAGGCCGAATGCACACATCCCGCAGGCCGCTTGCAAGCCGCCGCTATCCTACACAGGCCGCCGCCATTTTCCTGCAGATCGCACGAGGCCGCCATATTGGCGTAGCCTCGTGTCTCCAGCATGGGGGCGGCCATGTTTGAGGTGACCAAACACCTCGTGGAGTAATTGGGAGGCGCCGGAAGGCGTGTAAAGGGGCGGAGCCGCCTCCTTGGCCCAGGGAAAGCAAGCCAAAAACTTCCTGTCTGTAACAGACAGTGCTGGAAGAAGGATGATAAGAAACTTCTGTGCATCAGGTGAGCCTTGGGGTCTCTCTCTCTCTCTCTCTTTCTGAGGGGTCCAAGCAGGTAGACTGAGGGGCGCTACTGCGCTGGGGGACTAAGTTTAAAAAAAAAAAAAAAAAAGTTTTTTTCTTGCAATTAATTTTTTTGTGTTTGCTGGCAAGTGTCTTGTTACATGAACCCTGCCACTCATGTATCCCCACCTGATCCCCTCGGGGTGGCCGCAGGACCCTCCAGTACCCCACTTGTGATGATGCATTATCAGCAGTTTTGGAGTCTTTGGTATCCCGGGTGGAGGTAGCCTGTCAGGGACGGGGGTCAAGAAAAGCGACCCCGCCTACCCCTATGTCATCTGATACTTCAGATACGGATTCTGAGCTGGTCATTGCCGGGAAACCTTGAATCTTGAGGTTACACCGGCAGAGGTAGCTGAGACTCTTATTCCTTTTTTGGTACTAGCAAACCTACCAAAATGGTGAAGGGTTTCCCTTGCCCAAATGGGGTCTTCCGTAAACGAGCCCCTGCTATTTCCAAACGCATTGCTAGGCGCTATCATTTTGAGGAATCCCTCATTACAAAGATGGACGGTACCACCAATAGTGGACTCACCGATTTCCAGACTAAATAAAGCCACTGTTATCTCGTTGGATTGACAGAATGGGCCCCACCCATCTCTAGGGTGGGGTGACGTCTTCACCGGTTTTCGGATCCAGGGCTTTCCAGAATCCCGGATAAAGGGGTTCGCAAGGTCATATGTTCGGGATACAAGATCGAGTTTCGATCACTTCCACCGGTGCGATTCTTCCCTTCCAATATTCGACATCCCCGGGTCGCTTAAAAAGCTTTGCGGGGAACAGCTTGATGCAACAAGCAGTGGTAGTTCCCATTCCTTGGAAGAGTTCTAGTCGAACCATAGGCGTGCGCACAGGGTGTGCCGGGTGTGCCCGGGCACACCCTAATCACCTAGGGCACATTAGCATTATCGCTCTGTTTGCCAGTGAGGAGATGGGAAAGATCTCCCTCGGACCTGCTCTGCCATAAGAGATGTGCCACACACTTCTATTTCACTTTGCCAGCAGGGAGAGTAATGTATCAGGGCCATGTACATGTAGGCAAACACATGCATGTGTATTTAAACTTTGGGGTGCACACCCTAATGCAATAGGCTGCGCACACCTATGAGTCGAACCTGTTCACAATGCCCAGGAAAAAGGGCTAGGTGCGTCCAATTCTGGTCTTGGAAGAGATGGAGTCCATCCATACAGTGGTGGCCTCCCTGCATCAGGGGGATTTCCTGGCGTCCATAGACATTTAGGATGCCTATCTTCATATCCCCATCTTCGCAGGACATCAGCGTTTTCTTTTCCCAAAGATCATCCCTGGTTCCCACCAGGAGACTGAACTATCTGGGCCTAATTTTGGATACATCCTTGGCAAGAGTGTTTCTCCAGGCGGAGAAACTCCAGAAGATTCAGTCAATGATTCGGATCTTGCTGTCCGTCAACTGGCTGGGATTGATGGTCGCCTCCTTAGAGGCAGTACCGTTTGCCCAGTCTCATACCCAAATTCTCCAAAGAGGAGATTCTTCTCATATGAAATCGGAATCCCGATTCCCTGGACAATCGGATCCGATTGAGCGAGCAGACCAGGGAGGCTCTGGTCTGGTGGCTTCGGTCTCTGATGCTCAGCCAGGGGAAGTCATTTCTTCTGATAAATTCCAGGTTACCGATAAAGGTGTTGGAACTGAGAGCGATCAGACTGTCTGATTTACTGGACCGAGCAGCTCCAGGGCAGTCCGGTTCGGATCCAATCGGACTATGCCACGGTCATGACTTATGTCAATCACCAAGGGGCACCAAGAGTGCCCTGGCGGCCATAGAAGTGGCCAACATTCTTTATTGGGGGAACAGTTGTTCCAGTTCTCTCCGCGATATTTATCACGGGGGTGGACAGGCAGATTATTTCAGCCGTCAGATTCTGGATCAAGAGGAATAGTCTCTTCATCCAGAGGTATTTCACCAGCTGTCCCTTCATTGGGGCACCCCGGATATGGATCTGTTGGCAGGTTGGCTCAACAGGGCTCGCGCCCGCGATCCTCTAGCGGACGCAGCAGACGCGCTGAGCACCCCGTAGGGGAAGTATCAGCTACTGTATGTCTTCCCCCCTCTCAAGTTACTGCTGAGATTTCTCCGCAGGATAGAGGTGGAGGGAACTCCAGTTATCCTGGTAATTCCGGGCTGGCCTCGTCAAGCCGGGTACGCTGACTTGGGCAGGCTAGTCGCAGACGCTCCATGGAGACTTCTTCTCAGGGAGGATCTGCGGTCTCAAGGAGCGATCTTCCATCGTGCTTTACAGTCGCTGTTTTTAACGGCCTGGCCATTGAGACCCAGGTTCTGAAGGACAAGGGGTTGTCGGCTTCAGTTATTCCTACTCTAATTAAAGCAAGGAAAGAGACTTCTAGCAAATTCTATTATCGCACATGGAAGACTTATATTGCGTGGTGTGAATCGTTGGGATTTCCCCCACGTACCTATTTGGTGACCCGAATTTTGGCTTTTCTGCAAAAGGGGGTTGAGCAGAAACTATCCTTGAGCACTATCAAGGGTCAGGTTTTCAGCGTTAGCAATCTTCTTTCAGAAGCCGCTGGCTACTCATTCCTTGGTGCGGGATTTCATCCAGGGGGTGCGGCACTTAGCTCCGCCAGTGCGCGCGCCCTTACCGCCCTGGGATCTTAATTTGGTTTTGTCGGTTCTGCAGAAACCTCCCTTTTAAAATATCAGGGAGATTCCCTTGCTTACATTATCCCAGAAGGTGGCCTTCTTGGTGGCTATCACTTCTGCACGCAGGGTGTCAGAACTGGCTGCATTATCATGCCATTCCCCATACCTAGTGGTTCATAGGGATAAGGTAGTTCTTCATCCGAAGCCATCCTTTCTTCCTAGGGTGGTTTCAGATTTTCATCTGAATGAAGATATTGTGCTATCTTCCTTGTGTCCTAAGCCCAATCATCCTCAGGAATGTGCGTTGCATTCCTTGGATGTAGTTCGGGCAATCAGGGTATACCTGAAGACTACGGAATCGTTCCGTAAAACGGATTCACTTTTTGGGATCACGGATGGCCCCAGAAAGGGGTTGCCTGTGTCTGCCGCGACTATCTCCAAATGGATTAGACAGACGGTGGTACAGGCTTATTCTATGTAGGGGTCGGAATCCTCCGTTCCCTGTTAAGGCGCACTCTATTCGGGCGCTCAGTACTTCCTGGGCCTACCGCCGTCAGGGGTCCAGGTTTTCAAGGCGATTACTTGATCGTCAGTTCATACCTTTACAAAATTTTATAAAGTTGATGTGATGGCATCGTCGGATGCCTCATTTGGCCGCAAGGTTTTGCAGGCTGCAATTTGAGGAGACTGTTGGTCTACCTCGAGGGTTTGTTGGGTTTTTTCACTTGGGTCTCATCTTTTTGCTCGATGAGTCCTTGATGCTTCTGGTTGGCTCCGGTTGGGCCTTCTGGATTTTGATTTCTGTTATCCCACCCCTCATTTGTGGCACTGCTTTGGGACGTCCCGAGTTGATATTAATCAAGGAGGACTACGTCTGTCAATGAGCGACAGAGAAAAATGGATTTTTGTAAAATCTTACCGTAAAATCCTTTTCTCTTAAGCTCATTGACAGACGTAGTACCCGCCCCTCTGTTTTTGAGTTGGGTTGGGTTAAATTCTCTAAACACTGCTTTGTGACATAACTGATTTGCTGTAGCAGGAAGTGAGAGGATATACCCTCTGGGACTGCCCCTAGGGTGTGGCCAGAACGTTTTCTTTCCTGTCTAGTCCTACTCCTGTAGAGGGCAGTATAACCCGAGTTGATATTAATCAAGGAGGACTACGTCTGTCAATGAGCTTAAGAGAAAAGGATTTTACGGTAAGATTTTACAAAAATCAATTTTTAATCCATTTTGGAATAAGGCTATAATAGAACATAACAAAATGTGGAAAAAGTGAAGCGCTGTGAATACTTTCCGTATGCACTGTACGTGTTAGGTTTACTACAGGAACATGTTTAGAAAGCCAGAATACAAGTGAGAAAGCAGCGCTGCTGGGACAAAGAATACTTTTCCCTTTTTATGAGCTAAATGAGATCAGTTTAGGTAGGAGGTTAATCAGTCTCTATATAACACTTTTTTTTTTTTTTTTTTTTTAGGCATTGGGACTCATTCTGTGAGGGTGAACCATTTTCAATGAATAAAGAACTTTATCCAGAATGACAACTTCGTTAACAATGTTACTTTTCCTTTTCTATGTAATACTTTTGCTGAAATGTTTTGTACCTATTTATGTGTACAATAAAAGTTAACCTTTAAAAAAAAAAAAAAAAGTTTAATTTTCCAGTCTAGACACTGGTGTAGAGTTTTGAAAATTGTACCAAACCTTTCAGTATTCTTCGTATGCCACTGTTGTATAAGAATGTTCCATCAATAAAGTTTTACTGTTACAAGGTATGCATGTGTTATGTTAAACCCTCCATATCTGCTGTACTGCTGCAAAGCCTCATTCATAAAAAAAAATACACTGTTCCTCCTAAATCAGATTTATGCTGTTATGAAAGTCAATGAAGCTTGTTGGTGAGTCACACCTCAAGGCTGCTCTTCCTGTTCTCTGTATTGTGGCACACTGAGTTCCAGGTCAGGCTCATGTTTTGTTTTGTTTTTTTTGTAACCGTTCCAAAGAAAACCAAGTAACCAAACAAGAAGATTATGAAACAATGCAATAAGGACAGCATAGACTGGCTGCTTTTTGATGTGCACTTGAGAACAACACAGCAGTTTTGGATGTTTAAAAAGTGATTTAATGCCAACACTGCAAAAGATAGGAGGGGTTGTGTGCCTCTTGCGCTTACCTATGGGTTGGAAATAGCCTGGTGCTCCCACTCAACAAATAAATGGTGTGGAAATATATCTCTGTATGTGTAAATAATTGTGGACAAACCAACTGAAATAAATGAAGTGTATAAAGCACCTACTCTTCCTGTGAAATATCCTAACCAGCTGCTGTTAATACACCAATTGTGTTCCTAAAAAATGTTCTTAAAAATAAATGTGGTGTAGCACTGCCAAACAATAAACCTCCATAAAGGTATTAAGGGTAGTGATGCACAACAAAAATAAAATACATTTGATCAATATAACTCTTCACGTAATGACAATAGATTGAGTGCACAATAAAATGTCCATCAAAGTGCTGTCAGTCCAATGGTGCTGGTGATCTTCCTTGCCAATAAGTGACCCACTCCATTGTAGCTTATAGTGATCCTTTTATAGCTTAACACATCATGCTCCCTCCAGTCTCCCAGAACTCTCACCTCCACTTTGTGATATGACAGCTTTATATCACTCCAATCCTCCAGGGTGCACACATCTCAGTATATGTGGTACCTTTTGAGGTTTTTGTTTTGTAAATGTGAGTGTATTTTTTATTTATTAAATCCATTAAATCTTTCATCATACTACACTGTGGGAGCATTTTCTTTGTATTTACTTTACTGAGAGCTATGCAGTTTATCTACATGGATATTTAAAGGGACAGAATCATGATATCTGTTGAGCTACTCTACTAAGGGAGACCCCTGTGGATGGAAGTGGAAGTGTCCCATGTACTGAGAGTTGTGCACCCTGCAGTATTGGATTGATATAAGCTTTTATATCATGAAGTGGAAGTGAGAATTCTGGGAGACTGGAGGAAGCAAGAGGTGTTATGTAGTAGGGTCACTATAAGCTACAGTGGAGTGAGTCACTTATTGGCAAGGAAGGTCACCAGCAACATTGGACTGACAGCACTTTGAGTGCACAATAAAATGTCCATCGATCTATTGTCATTATGTATGGAGCTATATTTATCCTATTTATTTCTGAGCTCAACTTACCAACCAGCCTGCAACAAACCAAATTGTCCTGTAACAGTTCACATTAAAAACAGGGGTTTAGCTTGCACACACTTGCAAACTTTTATGGCCTGACCAGCTAAAACAGTATTGCTATGGGTTGGTTTTCTTATCCTTAGCCCTAACTTTAAGTATCCAAAAGATGTTTTACACATTTTCCTAAAACACAAAAGGATTCTTTAGTACACAGTCTGAATATTTGTTTTTATTTCTAAATAAAAATGGACAAAATGCAAACTTAATTCCATCTTGGTATTGATTTACCTAATATATATTTTAATCGTTTAGTAACCTAATAGCAATTGATAAAATTTGTAATTTCTAAGCATTCCTATAATTCAGTGCAGGGGATAAATTTACCTTTTTGTGATTTTTCAGTTTGAAATATCTGCTGCAGTAGGAGAAAGCATTTGCAAAGTAACTGAAAGTATTGCAAGTTTCCACAACCTCCCTTGACCACCCAAACCATTATTGATTGGATAAAATTTCCTAGCCTAGTACGCACTAGTAGGTATATTTTTCATTCATCCCAGTGGGTTGAATGGAAAAAAAAAAAAACGATAGCTTGCGTTCGGAGCCACTGTACTAATGATCTGACGTTAATACAGCAAACTCCCCTGCTGAGCTATTGTGTTCAGACAGGGTGGCGGCCCCCCCACCAAAACTCTGTTTTTTTGGCATGCCTGTCTGACAGAAGCCGGCTAAACATCTAGCTTCTGTTATACCAGCTCCTATACACACAAGCCGAATGCTCGACTTTCGGCCTGTGTGTACTAGGCTTTAGGGTCCATGCACACTGGCTTAAAAATCACTACTTCTACAGGAGTTTTGCCTGTAGAAGCAGCTCAATGGTATCCTATGTGTCTATGCACAGTAAGACAATTAGAGGCATATTTTAAGCTCGGCATTTAGCAGCAGGAAAAAAAAAACACTTCTGGTTTGCGTTTGATTGGACCTTTTAGGCAGGAAAAAAAGCTAAACTTGCCTAAACTGTGTACAAAATCGCTCTAGATGAGCGTTTTTTTTTGTTTTTGTTTTTTCTGCCAAGGGAACTGTTTTTAATCCCAGTTTTCATGGAGCCTTAGGATGAGAAGATATGTATGCATACAGCTGCCCACGGTTTGGTGTTTTGTAGGCCCTGGGTGTGTCCAAGGAGGGCTTTTAATTCACAGTGGCTGGAAACCAAGGAGTTAAGCCGGCCATAGATGAAGCAATTTTCTTTCCTGCAATCACAGGTTGTAAGAAAATCACTCAATTCCCCTATCGACCCTGACTGTTGTGTTCTCCATTGTGTACTCCCAGTGGAGGAGCACAGTGATAACTGCTAGCAATTATCCCATTTAAAATCAGACAGGCTGGTTGTGCCCAAGTTGATTGATTAACTTGGGTACATTCAGCCTGTCCATACATTGCCGTCTATAGCCGATTTTAATCATATCCCTGACCTCCTTCAGAATCCAGTGACAGCTTGGGAGAACCTGTGGACTGCTATATAAATAAAAGGCAAATTATTTTTGTATAGATATATAAAAAACACAAGTACCCCCCCCATCAGGTGGACTGACAGGGATACCAGGACTTTCACACAAAGGAAGCAATACAAAGAGAACAGGATTATTTTTCATACAGCAGGCACATATCAGGAATATGAAATGTGGGGTTTACATACTCTTTAAAAATATTGGGTAGTTTTCAACCTTTTGCTTTTCTAACTCTTCAAGAAGGTAGTTGCAGCTTGCTTTATCAACTTCACCTGGACTAAAAAGGTTTTGGGAAGGTATAAAAAAGTTAGAGAGAAAATAGTTTTTTAGGCATTTTTGAAAGAATTCAACATATCTATTGAAGCAGATATCCAGGTCTTCCAGCTTCCAATCTTCATCTTTTGGGTACTGAACGCATGCATGCAGTAGAGCAGTCTTTGCTTGGTATGAGTAAAATTGATTCATTCTCCGATTTCCGCTCTCCTTGAGTTGTTTCAGTATATACTTCATCAGTTTAAGACACTGTTTCCTGAAGGATATTTGTACAGTGAGAGCATGCAAAAATCAAATTAAGGCTGTAAGGAAACAAAAAACATGGAAACAGCCTCATATTCTTTTTCATCTGTTGAGGGACACAGGTAGTCCTTGAAGTGTTTGTAAAGGCAGAAGGTTTTTTTTTTTTTTTTTTTAACCTTAATGCATTCTATGCAGTAAGATTAAAAAAAAAAAAAAGCACCCTATGTAGCTCCCACATATACATACCTGAGCTGATCTTGATCCAATGATGTACATGAGAGTAGAGGGCCTTCCGGGTTTTTCACTCTTGATTGGCTCAGATAAAGCAGCAAGAGCCATTGGCTCCCACTGCTGTCAATCAGGGGTGGCTGAGCTTGTGTGTGTTTAATGTCTGAGAGTGGTTTCGAACAAGCACGCTTGAGTGCCCACATAGCAAATGGGGGGGGCAGGAGCGCCAGTGGGAGGCCTGAGAAGCGGGGAATCGAGGCTAAGCTGCAAAACCATTGCACAAAAAAGAGAAAGTATGTTTGTTTTATGAAAAAAAAAAACCCAGGGCTTTACTGTCACTTTAAGTGTTTGGGTTGTGGCGCACCACTTCGTGTCCTCTCTGGGTTCCCCCTCTCTTCACTCTACACTTTCTTGGCTTTCCTTGCTTCTTTCTTCTCTGGTACTTCCAAGATGTATGATATACAGGATTTCTCTCCCATGAGATATTTTAGATACTCTCTTGTTCTTTGATGTGCCTATCAACTTGGTGAGATAATTGCAATGTCTTCTGATACTCGGTCACTAGGTTTTTTGGCAATACCTTATAAGTGTCTATTTACTACTCACTGTTTATGTAAGCCTGTGGCAGGTTTCATTCTGTTATGATGTTACAATATCATTTTATTGTAAAGTCAATTTTTTCATAAAAATTATTGAAAGTTAAATGTCTGGGTTGTACTTCTACAGAAAGATTGGACACTGGCAAAAAAAACAGCGAAAGGGTAGTATAATCGCTACTACAACCAAGCACGCCTCAGGTTTTTGTTCCTTTCCTAGGGAATGGACAGATTTCTTCCGCTTTGATTTATCAACCACTTCCCTACTGTGCTATAGCTGAAAGACTACAGTGCGACTCTCCAATTCTGGCAGGGTGTCCATGGACGTCTTCCTAGAAGCGCCCCCTCCCCCACGCACCTACTGGGCCACACATCAATCGCGCTCTGTGCCCTACACAGATGATCACAGATCGCGGTAAAGGGCAAATCACAGCCGTCCTTTTCCAAGTGATCAGCTGTGTCCAATCACAGCTGGTCACATGTAAAAAGACTTGCCGGTTATTGGCAGTCCTTTCCTCACATGCTGTCTGTGTGAGAAAAGGCTGACCGGATACAGTGAGTACAATCTTTACACTGATAATCAGTGCCCCCTTTTTACTGCCCATCAGTGCACATCCGTAAAGAAAAAATACTTGTTTGCTAAATTTTATAACCAAAACTAAAACTTTTTTCTCTTGCGTCCTCTGACAGACGCAGCCTCTTCCAAGTTTCGTCACTATTGGTTAATGGCGCCCTCTTCAGGAGCAGGCTAGGTAGTGAAACTTCATTAAAAAGCTTTAACCACTTTAGGTCCGCTCACTGTGCTACTACTGCGGCACAGTGGCAGCCCTGGGTCCGGCGACGTACATCTACGTCGCTAGACTCCTAGCTGTCTCGGCGGGCCGAGGCACCGCCTCTCTTTCCCAATCGTCAGGGAAAGTGTGAGAAGACCAGCCCGCTTGTGTAAACAAAGCAGGCTGATCTTCTCTGTGACAGACAGGGAGAGATCACAGGATTCAGCATAGCGGAACCTGCGATCTCTGTCACAGAACCCACACACACACACACACGCACGTCAGTAAGCATGAGGCATACGTTTAACCCCTTGATCACCAACAGTGTTAACCCCTTCCCTGCCAGTGTCATTATTACAGTAACGTGCATATTTATAGCATTGATTACTGTAGTGTCACTGGTCCCCCCCAAAAGTGTCAAAAATGTCAGGGGTCCGATCTGTCTGTCGCAGTCCCACACAAAAAATCGCAGATCGCCGCCATTACTAGTAAAAAAAAAAAAAAAAAAAAAACAATGCCTCCGTGGGATTTGAATATGGTTTTGTCCATTTTGCAACGACCTCCCTTTGAGAATATCAGAGTAATACCTCTGCCTGTGTTGTCCCAGAAAGTTGCTTTTCTGGTAGCTATCACCTCTGCTCGCAGAGTGTCTGAATTGGCGGCTCTATCCTGCCGTTCGCCTTATCTGGACGTCTTTTTTCCCTAAGGTGGTGTCTTCCTTCCAGCTCAATGAAGATATTGTTTTGCCTTTGCTTTGTGCGAAGCCTAAGCATCCCAAGGAATTTGCCTTGCGTTCGTTGGATGTGGTTCGGGCAATCAGGGTTTACCTGTCTGCCACGGAGTCCTTTAGGAAGTCTGATTCTCTTTTTGTCCTTCCTGAGGGACCTCGGAAAGGGTTCGGCTGCGTCTGCTGCAACCATTTCTGAATGGATCAGAAAGACTATTGTTCAGGCCTATTCACTCAAGGATCAGGTGCCTCCTTTCCCTGTGAGGGCACATTCTACTAGAGCTGTGAGTGCCTCTTGGGCTTTTCTCAATCAGGCTTCTGTGGCTCAGGTGTACAAAGCGGCGACTTGGTCGTCTGTGCACACTTTTACCAAATTCTATAAGATTAACGGGATGACATCCTCAAATGCTTCCTTTGGCCGCAAAGTTTTGAGCGCTGCGGTTTGTTGAAGAGACATGTTTTCTCTTCTTGAATTTTTTGTTCTGGAGTTAGCTCCTGTTGGTTGAGCTTTTGTTGCCCTGTTGGCCACGTTTTGTTCTGGCGTTGTTGGCATGCTGCCGTTCTGTTGGTTGCTTCTTTTCCCACCCCTCACACCTGCACTGCTTTGGGACATCCCAATAGTGATGAAACTTTGAAAGACGCAGCCTCTTCTAAGGACATAAGAGAAAATAGAATTTTTGTAAGAACTTACCGTAAAATTATTTTCTCTGACAGACGCAGCCTGACGCAGCCTCTGACAGACGCAGCCCCCGCCCTTCTATTTTGGGGTTGTTGGTCTTCCTGTACTGCTTGCTACGGAACTGATTAGTAAGCTCTAAGTTTCTGAGGGTAATGTCTAGAGGGACAGCCCCTAAGGTGTGTCTAGTTAAAGCTGTTTAATGAAGTTTCACTACCTAGCCTGCTCCTGCAGGGGGTGCCATTACCCAATAGTGATGAAATGTGGAAGAGGCTGCATCTGTCAGAGGACTCAGAGAAAATAATTTTACGGTAAGTTCTTACAAAAATTATATTTTTTAAAAACTTTTGGTTTGTTTCTTTTTCATTTGTTTAGCAAAAAATAACCCAGTGGTGATTAAATACCACCAAAGGAAATTTCTGTCTCAAAGTATGTGATGAAAACTTCATTTAGGTACAGTGTTGCATTTCCATGCAATTGTTATTCAAAGTGTGACAGCACTAAAAGATAAAAATTGGCCTGGGCAGAAAGGGGTTTAAGGTGCTCAGTATTGAAGTGGTTAAAGACTAATTTATTTCACTAT
The DNA here is from genome assembly GCF_965119305.1 of Pelophylax lessonae. Taxonomy (NCBI): domain Eukaryota; kingdom Metazoa; phylum Chordata; class Amphibia; order Anura; family Ranidae; genus Pelophylax; species Pelophylax lessonae. The sequence continues at coordinate 348,531,444 of NC_138770.1, forward strand.
CATTTTTTCCCTTTCATTCATTGATGGACGGACACAGCTTTTTAGGATTCTTGACCATTGGGTTATACTGCCCCCTACTGGAGTAGGACACTGGGCAGAAAAAAGAACTTGACTACGCCTATGGGCAGTCCCTTAAATGTTTACCGCAATGCGTATTATTTTATCACGACCTTTTTGCGATGTGTAATAGTCATTTCATATTTTAAAATTTTTTTATATTTTTTGAACAGCAGCATTTAGGTTTTTTCTATTTATTTATACATATATATATATATTCTATATACCCATAGCGCAGTGCAATTTTTCTTATTAGCCTTGGGAATTATTTGCCGTTCCTGCCCCTCATGTTTGACACTGCTTTGGGACGTCCCAATGGTCAAGAATCCTAAGGAGCTATGTCAATGAACAAAAGCGAAAATGGGATTTTTGGTTTACCGTAAAATCCATTTCTCTGCATTCATTGACTGACATGGCACCGACCCCTCTATGGAGCTGTGATACTTATGACACTGCTTGTAACAAAACAAGTACCTATAGCAGAGAGGGAGAGTATACCTCCTGGAACTGCCCATAGGCAGTCAAGTTTTTTTTTTTTCTGCCTAGTGCCCTACTCCTGTGGGGGGCAGTATAACCCAATGGTCAAGAATCCTTCAATGAACGCAGTGAAATGGATTTTACAGTAAGTCAAAAATCCCATTTTTCGTCACCCTAGACTCCCTATCCCACTGCTGGGGGTTTACCCTCAAATCTGCAGCTATGCACAGTAGTCCTCTTCAGCCTGGCTTTTGGCCTGTATATCTGGACTCCAGTAGACTGGATGTTACAGGGCTAGCCTGGAAGTGACCTTCAGCTACTGGGTTCCACGCTTTCCAGACCAAGTTCTTAAACTTATCTGCTTTCAAAATCCAGAGCTACTGCCATTGCCTCTGCGCTTCACTGCCTCTGAAGACAGGTTGGGTCAAGCCAAGCAATGAGAGCTCCCTCGTTATTGGTTGCTGTGCATGATTATTTTCTCTTCCTACTGGCTTTAGCTGTTGAAGAGGTTAAAGCTGTGGGAATCAGCGATGTCCTCCACAGGGTAGAGTTTTATGCGCACTTAACGCTTTCTCTCTGGAGGAATAACTCCCTACTGCTTGTAAATACCACATGGATATTCAGTTCATTTCTGCTGCTGGCCTATGATACCTTTGGTCACTTTTGGCTACTGACCCTCACCTGCTAGCAGCTTGCTAGATTTTGCGAGTACTTTGAGCAAAGTTAACCATGCTGCATGTCCAATTTCAGACATGGGGGGGGGGGGGGATCATGGGCAGTTTCCTGCTTTAATACATGTCTTGAGCAATGTTCCACTAATGGGTCAGGGAGTGCTTGCAGGGTGGCTATTGATGGTGCTGGTCCCCCCCCCCCCCCCAGAATATCTTAGTTCGAATGAGGCTGCTTCCTCTGCTGTCTCATCTGAGGTTTTTACCATATTAATGCAGGATTTTTTGACCCAGTTTAAACAGTTGTTTGCTAACTCTGATCAGAGTCAACAAATGTGCTCCCCTTCCCATTTTATCATATTCTATTTCAAGTTCTTAACTGATGATCTTACCTGAGTAGTCACAGCCTACTTCCATTACTTCCAAATTAAAGGAGAGCAATTCAACTCATCGATACTGCGCACACCAAACATAATAATCAGCCTTTTGCTTCTACCAGTGCTGTCTTTGTCTTGGGCCCTAGGGCAACAAATAGTTCCCCTTTGCACATGATTTTCCAACTTTACCTTAATTGAAAACACCCTGATAAGTTGCTCTCTTGCATGCCCCACTGTATCTATTTGTGAGAAGTTCAGAAGTGATCAGTTTCAATGGTGAGTCTGGCTGCGTCTTGCCTTAACAAAGTAACTTCCATACCGGCAAATTATGCACTTCCTGATATCACCAGGGGTTCTACTGGTGGAAAGAGCACCCATTATCCCTAGCAGAAGCTAAGGAGCAGGTGCCATTTATTGCCCTTTCATTTCTCCAATCCCTCAAATTCTTTTTTTTTTTTTTTTTTTTTTTTACTTCTCCAACCTTGGTTTGCTGTACACACCCAAAGTCTGGCAAATCCTCTGATAAGCCCTACTCCACATAAATGTGTGTCCCCACTTTCCAGACTGGATGGGACATCTGTTTGCCGATGCTTAGTAAACTTGAATTCCAGATTATTGGATGCAGGATATGGTGTCAATAGGATTTCATTCCCTCTCCTAGCATTCTCGCTTCAACCTTGTGTCTCTGTAGGGAGATCACCATGTGGCCCTCTGGTCTTCTGGACCAAAGATGGCATTGGCTAAGTTGCAGCAGCAGAATGGTTTCAGTGGTTTTACTCAAACCCATTAACTGCTCTCAAAGTCAAAGGGGGCATGTACCCCATCTTGGATCTCAATACACTCAATGTTTTAATTTGTGCTGAAAAGTTTGTGCTAGAAGGCAATAAGAAATTTGGGAGGATTCAAACAGAAAGGCTTTGTCTTTTGTGGACATTAAAGCTAGCACATAGATTTTTCCCTTCTTTCCAGCAAATCAATGATTACTACACTATGCGGTTGAACCTAAAATTACCAGTTAACGACCCTGCCCTTCAGCCTCTTTTCTGTACCAGGGGTGTTCACCAAGGTACAGGCTCCAGTGTTCTCTTGGCATCCTTATTGTGGGCTACCTAGACAACCTCCTGTTAAAAGAACAGTTTTCAAGGGCTCTGTCTGACCAGAGATCAGAGATTCAGAAAGGTTCTTGAACCTTTAGAAATCGCCACTGAAAAGCTCTAATCACTTGGATATCTGGGTCTGGTACAGGACACATCTCAGTGACAAGAGTTTTCCCTTCCTAGAAGATGCTTCAGGTTCTCTGGTCTTGTCATCACACTTCAATCAAGTAGCCATGTAACTTTGCTTCTGCATGTCAGTGTTGAGGCTGATGGTAGTCTTCTTTGAGGCAGTTCCTTTTGCACAATATCTCTGCCCAATATACTCTAGACGCGTGCAATGCAACATTTTGTCATTGTGACAAATCCGTCCTGTCTCTGGAAAGATTTGGTTGACAGCAAAAGCTAGGCTACTCCTGGCCTGGTGTCTCAGGAATAAGGTTCTGGAGTCGGGAATCCTTTATTCACACCTTTTGGAAGATTCTCAAAAAGCCTGTTGGGCTGGGGAGGCAGAGTTCTATAGCACCCTGTCAGTACAAAGGAATTTCATCTCTTACAAAACAGCTGGAGCTTCAGGTGATTTGGCCATTTTTTTTTTTTTTATAAGCATTGGACCCACCTACTGGAGAGCCCTCTGATCCATATTGATTCCATTTCATACTGTTGGCCTCAAACATTTTTTTTTTTTTTTTAAGGCTTTGTACAGTAGTCTCTGACTCTGGTTCTCTCTGCACTTCAGAAACTACTATTGAACTCAGACATCTATTGATATCTTATTCTCTCACCAAGCAGGTAGATTTCCTTGTAGCCACCTCTGTTATTTGAACTGCAAACCTTACAGAAAAAACTTTTGATTTTGATCCGTGAGCACGTCTTGGGTTTTTGGAATTAAGCAACTGGTTTTCAGATTCAGTGCATCTGCAAAGTATTCAGTGCTTCATTTTTTCCACATTTTATGTTACAGCCTTATTTCAAAATGAGTTAAATAAATTTTTTTCCTCAAAATTCTACAAACAATACCCCATAATGACAACATGAAAAAGGTTTGTTTGAAATCTTTGCAAATTTATTAAAAATAAAAAACAAAAAATTATCTACTTGATTGTCACAGCAAAGGCTGTAAATAATTAATATTGAGCTCAGGTGCATCCTGTTTCCACTGATCATCCTTGGACTGTTTCAACAACTTGATTGGCGTCCACCTGTGGTAAATGCAGTTGGTTGGACATGATATGGAAAGGCACACACCTGTCTATATAAGGTTTCACAGTTAATGATGCAAGTCAAAGCACAAACCAAGCCATGAAAACCAAGGAATTGTCTGTAGACATCTGAGACAGGATTGTATCAAGGCACAGATCTGGGTTAAGGGTACAGAAATATTCTGCAGCATTGAAGGTCCCAATGAGCACAGTGGTTTCCATCATCCATAAATGGAAGAAGTTTGAAACCACCAGGACTCTAGAGTGGGCCGCCTGGCCAAACTTAGTGATCAGGAGAGAAGAGCCTTAGGGAGGTGACCAAGAACCTGATGGTCACTCTGACAGAGGTCCAGTTTTTCTCTGAAGAGAGGAGAACCTTCCCGAAGAACAACCATCGCTGTAGCACTCCCAACAATCAGGCCTGTATGGTAGAGTGGCCAGACCAAAGCCAATTCTCGGTAAAAGGCACATGACCGCCCACCCGGATTTTGCCAAAAAGGCACCTGAAGGACTCGAAGACCATGACAAACAAAGTTCTCTGGTCTGATGAAACAAATATTGAACTCTTTGGCCTGAATGGCAAGCGTCCTGTCTGGAGGAAACAAGGCACCGCTTATCACCTGGCCAATACCATCCCTACAGCGAAGCATGGTGGTGGCAGCATCATGCTGCAGGGATGTTTTTCAGCGGCAGGAATTGGGAGACTAGTCAGGATTGAGGGAAAGATGAATGCAGCATTGTACAGAGACTTCCTTCATGAAAATCTGCTCCAGAGCGCTCTGGACCTCAGACTGGGGCAAAGGTTCACCTTCCAACAGCACAACAACCCTAAGCACACAGCCAAGATAACAAAGGAGTGACTACAGGACAACTTACATAGTTACATAGTTAGTGAGGTTGAAAAAAGACATCAGTCCATCCAGTTCAACCTATGATGTGTGTGTGTGTTTGCTTTCAACCGTACATTGTATACCCCTGTATGTTGTGGTCTCTAAGGTGCCCATCTAATAGTTTTTTGAAACTATCAATGCTCCCTGCTGATACGACTGCTTGTGGAAGAGAATTCCACATCCTTACCGCTCTTACAGTGAAGAACCCCTTACGCACTTTAAGGTTAAACCGCCTTTCCTCTAGTTTTAGTGAGTGGCCACGTGTCTTATTGTATCTCCTTTCTCTGAATAGTTTGTTCCTTATGCTAGGGTCGCCAGTACAGTATTTGTACATTGATATCATATCCCCCCTCAATCGTCTCTTCTCCAGAGAGAATAGGTTCAGTGCTTGTAGCCTTTCCTCATAGCTGATGTCCTCCATTCTCCTAATCATTTTTGTTGCCCTTCTCTGGACTTTCTCTAGTTCCAGCACATCCTTCCCGAGGACCGGTGCCCAGAACTGGACAGCATACTCCAGATGTGGCCGGACCAGAGTCTTGTAGAGTGGGAGAATCTCTTTTTCTCTGTCGCTCATTGACAGACGTAGTCCTCGTTGATTACTAACAACTCAGGTTATGCTGCCCTCTACAGGAGTAGGACTAGACAGGAAAAAAAACATTCTGGCCACACCTTAGGGGCAGTCCCAGAGGGTATATTCTCTCTGCTACAGCAAATCAGTTTTTTTCTGTCTAGTTAGGAGTAAGGACCTAGATGCCTTGCTAGGATCTTCGGTCCTGGCAGGATTTTTTTTCTTAGAAAGATTTTTTAGACAGCTTTTTTCTCCAGTGCTCCTGTGAGATCTTCAAGCAAGAAAGCTGGAACTGGGCGACGGGCTGGATGTTGAGATCCAGTGGTCACCCCAGTTCAGCCTACGAGCGCGTGCAGGCCATAGCTCCGCGCTGGGTCGGCCGCGACATAGTCCCACTAGACGGGGACTGACCCTGCGAGTTAAACGTCTCGCTTAAACGCCAATGACCATGAGTCACGGCGTCCGTATTGGTCGACAGCCCTCCCACCACGGTGGAGAGGGGTACTGTCAGGAGTTGGCGCCCGCCTGGTTCCGGTATGGTGAGTAGTATGTTCCCCCTTTTCCCCCTGACGGGTTTGTGGTGAACGCGGGCCCCTCTCTGAAATGTAAGGATGGGTCTCCCCTCTATCCTATAACATGTCACAGATCCCCCTATTTGAGTGTGATTTTTGTGAACAAGAAACCAGGAGGCTTGGTTTGGGAGCTGACAATCTATGTCATTTCAAAACTGTAAAGATAACTGAAGTCAGTGGCAGTACTAGAATATTACTGTGGTAGCATAAGGTATCCTACATGTCAGAGGTGTTCACAGGGCGATGTCTATGCATGTATAACTGCAGTCCAGATCGCATTCCTCCAGCAAGGGCAGGCTGCCTTCCGACGGCCCACGGACCGCATGCGGCCCGCCAGGGTCCGGTACCGCCGGCCAGGCTGATCACCATTAGGGTGAAGGTTTGTGGGGCCGAGATACTCCCGCAGGCCGCCAGACACGCCGTTATCCTGTACAGGCCGCCGCCATTGTCTGGCAGATCGCACGAGGCCGCCATATTGGCGTAGCCTCGTGTCTCCAGCATGGGGGCGGCCATGTTTGAGGTGACCAAAACACCTCGTGGAGCTAGGGGAGGCGCCGGAAGGCGTGCAAAGGGGCGGAGCCGCCTCCTTTTTACCCGGGAAGCCAGCCAAAGACTTCCTGTCTGTTATAGACAGTGCTGAAACAAGTTGCATTTGAAACTCTGAGCATCAAGTGGTGAGCCTTGGGGTCTATCTCTCTCTCTCGCTCTGCAGGGGTCCCTAAGCAGGTAACACTGAGGGGCATTGTGGCGCTGGGGGTCTGAAAAAAAAAAAAAGGTTTTATTTTTTTTGGCAATTGATATTTTTCCGGGTAGTGTCTGGAATTATCATGGACCCTGCCACACAGGTACCCCCACCTGTTTCCCTCGAGGTGGCCACGGGACCCGCCAGTGCACAGAGTATGGATGCATTTACAGCAGTTTTGGAGTCTTTGGTGGCTCGGGTGGAGACGACCTGTCAGGAACGGGGGTCAAGAAAGCGACCCCCGCCTACCCCTATATCATCTGATACTTCAGATTCTGAGATGGTCATTGCAGCTGCAGGTCCCTCTGCAGGGGCTGTTGTCTCAGGTAAAGTTCCCTCAGACAGTGAGGAGGACGTTCTTGCTTCCGCCATAGCACAAGAAGAAGCATTGGTGGACGCACTAGTTGTGGCGGTTCGGGAAACCTTAAGACTTGAGGTTTTACCGGCAGAGGCAACTGAAATGAAAATTCCCTTTGGTACTAGCAAACCTACCAAGACGGTGAAGGTTTTTCCTTTACCCAAATGTTTTGGTAATAAGATTAAAGAGGAATGGGATCATTCAAAGCGTACCTTTACTATTTCCAAGCGCATTGCTAGACGCTATCCGTTTGAGGAATCCCTCATTAAGAAATGGACGGTACCACCAGTGGTGGATCCACCTATTTCCAGACTGAATAAAGCCACGGTTATTCCGGTGGAGGACGCTTCGTCCTTTAAGGATTCGGTGGATTGGAAGATAGAAGCGGAGTCCCGCACTATCTTTTCCCTGATAGGGTCAGCCTTTAGACCAGTAATTGTCATTGGTCTAGTTTCTCAGACATTAACGGAATGGGCGAGATTGGTGCGCCAGGACCTGAAGGGGAAAGGTATCCCCCAGGCAACATCTGATTTGATGGAACAGATTATACAAGGACTACAGTTTGTCTGTGACGCAGCCTTGGATGCCACCCCCCTATTAGGGCATGCATCTATGTCAGCGGTAATCCTCAGACGTGTGCTGTGGTTAAAATGCTGGTCAGCGGACCTAGGTTCCAAAAAGACCTTGGCGAATCTCCCCTTTCAGGGGAATCGCCTATTTGGGGCCACCCTAGATGAGATCATTAAGGATGTCACTGGGGGCAAAAGCACTTTTGCCACAGGCTGCTAAAGCTAAAGGACCTCGTAACAAGCGTGGACCTTTCTTTGCCGCTCATAAAGGGTTCGATTGCTCTGCTGGAGCGAACGGGAAAGGCAAAACCCCTCTAGGAGGGTTCAAGAAGCGCTGGTCGGACAAACAAAAAACCGACTCAGCCAAACCTGAAGCTAAGGCTTACACAGCCTGAAGGTGCGCCCCCACCCGGCTTGAGGGTGGGGGGACGTCTTCACCGGTATTCAGAGCCCTAGATCGAGCATCGATCACTGCTACCGGTGCGATTCTTCCCTTCCAACATTTAAGTACTACAGGGAGCGGTAGTTACCGTTCCCTGAACAGATCATTTTCTTTACCTTTTCCAAAGATTAGTCTCAGTTCCCCACAGGAATCGGATCCGGTTGAGCAGACAGACCAAGGAGCCTCTAGCCGGGTGACTTCGGTCTCTAATGTTCAACCAGGAGAAATCATCACTCCTGATAGGAATCAGGTGTCTGATAAATGTGTGGGAACAGAGAACGATCAGACTTTGTCGGATTGCCTGGGCCAGGTAGCTCTAGGGCAGCCTGGTTCGGATCCAGTCAGACAACATCAGGGTGATGACTTAAGTCGATCACCAAGGATTTCACCATCTGTGTCTTCTTCAGAGCATCCCGGAGGCGCGGAGATTGGTAACGCGCGCCCACGATCCTCCAGCGGACGCAGCGGACGCAGCAGACGCGCTGAACGGCCTGTTAAGGCAGTGTCAGCTATTAGAGGTATTCCCTCCCCTCAGATTGCTGCTGAGATTTCTCCGCAGGATGGAGATGGAGGGAACTCCAGTTATCCTGGAAATTCTAGGCTAGCCTCGTCAAGCCGGTCAGGTCGACTTGGACATGCTAGTCGTGAACGCTCCTTGGAGACTTCCTCTCAGGGAGGGTCTGCGGTCTCAAGGACCGATCTTCCATTGTGCTTTACAGTCGCTGGTTTTAATGGCCTGGCCATTGACACCCAGGTACTGAAGGACAGAGGGTTGTCAGCTTCAGTTATTCCTACTCTAATTAAGGCAAGGAAAGCGACTTCCAGCAAGGTCTATTATCGCACATGGAAGACTTATATCGCGTGGTGTGAATCTTTGGGATTTCCTCCACGTACCTATTCGGTGACCCGGATCTTGGCTTTTCTGCAAAAGGGGGTTGAGCAGAAACTATCCTTGAGCGCCATCAAGGGTCAGGTTTCAGCATTAGCAATCTTCTTTCAGAAGCCCTTGGCGACTCATTCCTTGGTGCGGAATTTCATTCAGGGGGTGCGGCACCTGGCTCCACCAGTCCGCGCGCCCTTACCGCCCTGGGATCTTAATTTGGTTTTGTCGGTTCTGCAGAAACCTCCCTTTGAAAACATCAGGGAGATTCCCTTGCTTACTTTATCCCAGAAGGTGGCCTTCTTGGTGGCTATCACTTCTGCACGTAGGGTGTCAGAACTGGCTGCATTATCATGCCAGTCCCCATATTTAGTGGTTCATAGGGATAAGGTAGTTCTTCATCCAAAGCCATCCTTTCTTCCAAAGGTGGTTTCAGACTTTCATCTGAATGAAGATATTGTGCTACCTTCCTTGTGTCCTCAGCCCAATCATCATCGGGAACATGCGTTGCATTCCTTGGATGTGGTTCGGGCAATCAGGGTATACCTGAAGGCTACGGAATCGTTCCGTGAAACTGATTCACTTTTTGTGATAACGGATGGCCCCAGAAAGGGGTTGCCTGCATCTGCCACGACTATCTCCAAATGGATTAGACAGACGGTGGTACAGGCTTATTCTATTAAGGGTCGGAATCCTCCGTTCCCTGTTAAGGCGCACTCCACTCGAGCGCTCAGTACTTCCTGGGCCTACCGCCATCAGGCATCAGTGGTCCAGGTGTGTAAGGCGGCCACCTGGTCGTCGGTACATACCTTTACAAAATTTTATAAAATTGATGTGATGGCATCGGCGGATGCCTCATTTGGCCGCAAGGTTTTGCAGGCCGCAATTTGAGGAGACCGGTGGTCTACCTCGAGGGTTTTTTTCCGTTGGAATTTCTGTTGAGTCTCATCTTTGATTGATGAGCCTTTAGAACTTCTAGTTGGCACCGGTTGGGCCTTCTAGATTGGATTTTGATTTCCATTTTCCCACCCCTCATTTGTGGTAGTGCTTTGGGACGTCCCGAGTTGTTAGTAATCAACGAGGACTACGTCTGTCAATGAGCGACAGAGAAAAATGGATTTTTGTAAAATCTTACCGTAAAATCCTTTTCTCTTAAGCTCATTGACAGACGTAGTACCCGCCTCTCTGTTTTTGAGTTGGGTTGGGTTAAATTCTCTAAACACTGCTTTGTGACATAACTGATTTGCTGTAGCAGAGAGAGAGAGGATATACCCTCTGGGACTGCCCCTAAGGTGTGGCCAGAATGTTTTCTTTCCTGTCTAGTCCTACTCCTGTAGAGGGCAGTATAACCCGAGTTGTTAGTAATCAACGAGGACTACATCTGTCAATGAGCTTAAGAGAAAAGGATTTTATGGTAAGATTTTACAAAAATCCATTTATTTCTGGAGTGAATCCCCTTTTTTATACATCCCAGTATTCTGTTGGCTTTGCTTGCGGCGGCTTGGCATTGCATGCCACTGCCAAGCCTGTTGTCTACCAGTACCCCCAAGTCCTTTTCCATCCTAGACTCACCCAGAGGTTTCCCCCCTAGTGAGTAGCTTGCTTTCTGGTTTCTGGCCCCCAGGTGCATTACTTTACATTTTTCAACATTAAACCTCATCTGCCATGTAGTTGCTCACCCCGTTATTTTGTTGAGGTCCGCTTGCAAGGTTTTCACATCCTGCATAGAAGATATTGGCAAGCCTAGTTTAGTATCTGCAAATACTGATATTGTACTAGATATCCCTTCCTCTAGATCATTTATGAATAAATTAAACAGGATTGGTCCCAGGACAGAACCCTGGGGGACCCCACTTTCCACACCCTCCCAATCCGAGTACTCCCCATTAATCACCACCCTCTAGACTCTCCCCTGGAGCCAGTTCTCTATCCAGGTACTCACCTTATGGTCCATACCTACCTTACTTAGTTTGTACAGTAAGCGTTTGTGGGGAACGGTGTCAAAGGCCTTTGCAAAGTCCAGATACACCACATCCACAGGCTTTCCCTTATCTAGGTGGCAGCTCACTTCATCGTAGAAGGTTAATAGATTGGTTTGGCAAGAACGATTTTTCATGAATCCATGCCGATTACTACTTATAATACCGTTTTCATTACTAAAGTCTTGTAAGTGGTCCCTTAACATCCCCTCCAAAATTTTGCAGACTACTGATGTTAGGCTGACCGGCCTATAGTTACCCGGGATACATCTCGGACCCTTTTTAAATATTGATACCACGTTGGCTTTTTCCCAATCAGCTGGCACCATACCCATCTGTAAACTATCCTTAAAGATCAAGAATAATGGTCTGGCAATCACCTGGCTGAGCTCATTAAGAACCCTCGGGTGCAAGCCATCCGGTCCCGGGGATTTATTTATGTTAAGTTTCTCTAGTTTAGCTCTAAGTCTATCTTCTGTTAGCCATGGCGGCACTTCCTGAGGTGTATTATTTAGTTTGGCCTTACAAGCAAGCTTCGTGTAGCCCCCCGATTCTTTTGTGAAGACTGAAGAGAAGAAATTATTTAACACTTCCGCCTTTTCTCTGTCCTCAGTGGCCATATTTCCTTTATCGTCTTTTATGGGGCCAATGTGTTCTGGCCTCACTTTCTTACTGTTTATATACTTAAAGAATTTCTTGGGGTTCTTTTTACTCTCCTCCGCTATATGTCTCTCGTGTTCTATTTTAGCCGCCCTGATTTCATCTTTACATTTCTTATTACATTCTTTGTAATGCTTAAATGTTGCCAATGACCCCTCAGTCTTGTATTTTTTGAAAGCCTTTTCTTTAGCACTAATATACATTTTTATGTTGGAGTTTAGCCACCCAGGGTTTAGTTTTGCTCTTTTAAATTTATTTCCCTTTGGAATGCACTGGCCAATCCCCTTGTTAAGTATGCTCTTGAAGCACTCCCATTTTTCCTCCGTGTTCTTTGTTCCCAGGGTTCTATCCCATTTGATATTTTCTAGCAGCGAGCGCAGTTTAGGGAAATTGGTTCTTTTGAAATTCAGTGTCCTTATATTACCCTTGTGTTTCCTATTACTGTAATTAATACTGAAACCAATTGACCTATGGTCACTGTTTCCTAAGTTGTCCCATATTTCTATATCCGTGAGCAGGTCTGTATTGTTGGTAATCAGTAGGTCAAGTACCGCATTGTTTCTTGTCGGTGCATTCACCATCTGACCCATGAAATTGTCCTGCAAAACATTTAGGAACTGCCTAGCCTTGGCTGAGTGTGCGGTTCCTTCTGCCCAGTCTATATCTGGATAAAGTCCCCCATTATAATGACATTTCCCATCCTTGCTGCCAATCCTATCTGTAACATGAGGTCCGCCTCACCCTCCTCCCTCTGGTTCACAACTCTGTGAATGTCTTTAAGTGGCCCAGCCAGAGCCCAGACCTTCAACCCGATTAAACATCCCTGGAGAGATCTGAAAATGGTTGTGCACCGACGCTCCCCAGCCAACCTAATGGAGCTTTGAGTGGTCCTGCAAAGAAGAATGGGAGAAACTGCCCAAAAACAGGTGTGCCAAGTTTGTAGCATCATACTCAAAAAGACTTGAGACTGTAATTGGTGCCAAAGGTACTTCAACAAAGTATTGGGAAAAGGCTGGGAATACTTATGTACATTTTTTTTTTTGTTTTTTTATTTTAATACATTTGCAAAGATTTCAAACAAACTTTTTTCACCTGGTCATTATGGGGTATTGTTTGTAGTATTTAAAAGGAAAACAATTCATTTAATCCATTTTGGAATAAGGCTGTAACATAACAAAATGTTGAAAAAAGAAAAGCAATGAGAATATTTTCCGAATGCACTGTATGTAAGGCTGCCATCTGGCATTATGGTCACACATTCTCCAGGTTCTAGCAGGTGCACATTTTTACCTCATCTGATGCCGGCTTCAAACGTAAGGTTTTTTTCAGACAGCATTGATATATCTGTGGTTAGCCGATCCAAAAGTGATTGGAGCACTTTTACGGAAAGCTGTGATCCTGGTATGACCACTTGCTGCCCGGGAGGTTTATATATATATATATATACAGTGCCTTGCAAAATTATTCGACCCCCTTGAACTTTTTGACCTTTTGCCACATTTCAGGCTTCAAACATAAAGATATAAAACTGTCATTTTTTGTGAAGAATCAACAAGTGGGACACAATCATGAAGTGGAACGAAATTTATTGGATATTTCAAACTTTTTTAACAAAAAACGGAAAAATTGGGCGTGCAAAATTATTCAGCCCCTTTACTTTCACTGCAGCAAACTCTCTCCAGAAGTTCAGTGAGGATCTCTGAATGATCCAATGTTGACCTAAATGACTAATGATGATAAATAGAATCCACCTGTGTGTAATCAAGTCTCCGCATATATGCACCTGCACTGTGATAGTCTCAGAGGTCCGTTTAAAGCGCAGAGAGCATCATGAAAAACAAGGAACACACCAGGCAGGTCCGAGATAATGTTGTGGAGAAGTTTAAAGCTGGATTTGGTTACAAAAAGATTTCCCAAGCTTTAAACATCCCAAGGAGCACTGTGCAAGCGATAATATTGAAAAAGAAGGAGTATCCGACCACTGCTAAGCTACGAAGACCTGGCCGTCCCTCTAAACCCTCAGCTCATACAAGGAGAAGACTGATCAGAGATGCAGCCAAGAGGCCCATGATCACTCTGGATGAACTGCAGAGATCTACAGCTGAGGTGGGAGACTCTGTCCATAGGACAACAATCAGTCGTATACTGCACAAATCTGGCCTTTATGGAAGAGTGGCAAGAAGAAAGCCATTTCTTAAAGATATCCATAAAAAGTGTTGTTTAAAGTTTGCCACAAGCCAACTGGGAGACACACCAAACATGTGGAAGAAGGTGCTCTGGTCAGATGAAACCAAAATCAAACTTTTTGGCAACAATGCAAAACGTTATGTTTGGCGTAAAAGCAACACAGCTCATCACCCTGAATACACCATCTCCACTGTCAAACATGGTGGTGGCAGCATCATTGTTTGGGCCTGCTTTCATTCAGCAGGGACAGGGAAGATGGTTAAAATTGATGGGAAGATGGATGGAGCCAAATGCAGGACCATTCTGGAAGAAAACCTGATGGAATCTGCAAAAGACCTGAGACTGGGACGGAGATTTGTCTTCCAACAAGACAATGATCCAAAACATAAAGCAAAATCTACAATGGAATGGTTCACAAATAAACATATCCAGGTGTTAGAATGGCCAAGTCAAAGTCCAGACCTGAATCCAATCGCGAATCTGTGGAAAGAACTGAAAACTGCTGTTCACAAACGCTCTCCATCCAACCTCACTGAGCTCGAGCTGTTTTGCAAGCAGGAATGGGCAAAAATTTCAGTCTCTCGATGTGCAAAACTGATAGAGACATACCCCAAGCGACTTACAGCTGTAATCGCAGCAAAAGGTGGCGCTACAAAGTATTAACTTAAGGGGGCTGAATAATTTTGCACGCCCAATTTTTCAGTTTTTTATTTGTTAAAAAAGTTTGAAATATCCAATAAATTTCATTCCACTTCATGATTGTGTCCCACTTGTTGTTGATTCTTCCCAAAAGATTACAGTTTTATATCTTTATGTTTGAAGCCTGAAATGTGGCAAAAGGTCGAAAAGTTCAAGGGGGCCGAATACTTTCGCAAGGCACTGTACATACACACACTAGGCAGCAAGCAGTTAATGGATGAGAGAGAACGTATTTACCAAAAAATCCTTTTTAGAAGTCCATTGAGGGGCAGAGGTACCCAGCCCACTGTGTTTTGTGATTATACTTTCCATATTGCTTTGCTACAAACTTGAGCCATACTGGTGGTAGGAGGGATTATATTTGCCATTGTTTAATCCTATAGGTAGCGGTATAACATGAAGGCCTAAACATTTGAAAAAAACACATTATATTTGTATACAGTATCTCACAAAAGTGAAAACACCCCTCACATTTCTGTAAATATTTTATTATGTATTTTAATGTGACAACACTGAAGAAATGACACTTTGCTACAATGTAAAGTAGTAAGTGTACAGTTTGTAGAACAGTGTAAATTTTCTGTCCCCTCAAAATAACTCAACACAGCCAATAATATATAAACTGCTGGCAACAAATGTGAGTACACCCCAAAGTGAAAATGACCAAATTGGGCCCAATTAGCCATTTTCCCCCTCTGATGGCATGTGACTCGTTAGTGTTACAAGGTCTCAGGTGTGAATGGGGAGCAGGTGTGTTAAATTTGGTGTTATCGCTCTCATTCTCTCAAACTGGTCACTGGAAGTTCAACATGACACCTCATGGCAAAGAACTCTCTGAGGATCTGAAAAAAAAGAATTGTTGCTCTACATAAAGATGGCCTAGGCTAAAAGAAGATTGCCAAGACCCTAAAACTGAGCTGCAGCACGGTCGCCAAGACCATACAGCAGTTTAACAGGACAGGTTCCACTCAGAACAGGCCTCGCCATGGTTGGCCAAAAGGTTTGAGTGTCCGTGCTCAGCATCGTATCCAGAGGTTGTCTTTGGGAAATAGATGTATGAGTGCTGTCAGCAATGCTGCAGAGGTTGAAGGGGAGGGGGGGGGGGGGGTCAGCCTGTCAGTGCTCAGACCATACGCCGCACACTGCATCAAATTGGTCTGCATGGCTGTCATCCCAGAAGGAAGCCACTTCTAAAGATGATACACAAGAAAGCCTGCGTACAGTTTGCTGGAGACAAGTAAACGAAGGACATGGATTACTGGAACCATGTCCTGTGGTCTGATGAGAGACCAAAATAAACTTGTTTGGTAGAGATGGTGTCAAGTGTTTGAGGCAGCAACCAGGTGAGGAGTACAAAGACAAGTGTGTCTTGCTTACAGTCAAGCATGGTGGTGGGAGTTTCTTGGTCTGGGGCTGAATGAGTGCTGCTGGCACTGGGGAGTTACAGTTCATTGAGGGAACCATGAATGCCAACATGTACTGTGACATACTGAAGCAGAGCATGATCCCCTCCCTTCAGAGACTGGGCCGCTGGGCAGTATTCCAACATAATGACCCAAAACACACCTCCAAGATGACCACTATCTTGTTAAAGAAGCTGAGGGTAAAGGTGATGGACTGGCCAAGCATGTCTCCAAACCTAAACCCTATTGAGCATCTGTGGGGCATCCTCAAACAGAGGGTGGAAGAGCGCAAGGTCTCCAACATCCACCAGCTCCGTGATGTCATCATGGAGGAGTGGAAGAGGACTCCAATGGCAACCTGTGAAGCTCTGGTGAACCTCATGCCCAAGAGGGTTAAGGCAGTGCTGGAAAATAATGGTGGCCACACAAGATATTGACACTATGGTCCCAATTTGGACATTTTCACTTAGGGTGTACTCACTTTTGTTGCCAGCTGTTTAGACAATAATGGCTGTGTTGAGTTATTTTGAGGGGACAGCATATTTACACTGTTATACATGCTGTACACTCACTACTTTTATATTGTAGCAAAGTGTAATTTCTTTGGGGTTGTCGCATGAAAAGTTATGATAAAATATCTGGCATCTACTTGATTATATCTATGGATAATATCCTTTTGTGATACTCACTTTATACCTAATTTGTTATGTTATACTGTTTATTACTCCAAAGTCTAGCGGCTGCGTCCGCATTTCTTTGTTATACTTTAAAATACCAATAAAAATAATAAAAAAAGTTATAATAAAATATTTACAAGAATGCGAGGGATGTACTCACTTTTGTGAGATACTGTATAGTCTCATGGTAAACAAGCACATCTAGATTTCAGAGACTGTCCCATGGACAGTTCAAGCTTCCCCTCATTAACATATTAAGCAGTAAAGTCACCTCTGCACTACATCCAATCAAAGCAGTGAAGTCACCTCTGCACTACATCCATTAAAGAACACTTTGCCAAGCAGGCGACCTCTAGTGTTCACAATACAGCAGAGCATTTGCTCACCGCGGTACCTTAAAACTAGTGGATATTACTGTAATGTGATCCCTTGTGTATAATAAAAATATATGCATAGTTGCACTGGTTCAAGTTGGACCAATGTAACTATGTAAAGTTATTCATACCGGGAATTCTTCTTGAAGTACTTTTATTTAGCTATTTATATATTTTAATATCTAGAAAGTGACAGAATATGTTCTTAAAAAATGTCATATACACTTCTGGAACACTACAGATATAAATGTGTTGTAAGTCAGAATTTCAGCCAGCAGTGAAGGTCAAAGTGAGATCAAGATCACAAATAGCAGTGAAGATCTAGTATACTATACCAATCTAGATCAAATTCTGATGCACTTTACGCAGAGCTTAAAATATAAGCTGGAGCTGTAATTGTTGTAAATATGTCTGTAGCACTATTTCCACCACTAACCTGCAGCACATGGATCCTTGACGCTCACAGCAGGTTTTTGCACTTCCGTGATGACTTATTATATCTTTTTCAATATTTGAAAAGGAAATACGCCAAGTATCTGGAAAAAAGGGAACAGTCATCTGCATGAACAGAACTACATGAAACAAATGATGCTAGAACTGTGTGAAATGGGAGGTTTGCAGCATACTAATTGACAAAGAAATTCACTGTATTGTATTGTAAGCACAAGTGCATCTATTTTGTATAATGGTTTTGCAGTGTCTATTTTCTTCATAGACAAAATGTAATGCTCACTCTCTCTCACCCCCTCCCATTTCAAGTTTTTTGTTTTGCAACATTTAGAGATAGATGCTATGAAATATGACTATTTGATAATTTTTATTTACATTGCACACCACCCTTTTCTTGGGTATAAAATGAGATCTAACAAACTTTAGAACAGATGCTGTGACTTAATTTAGTGTCAAGTCGTCTCCTGTTTTATCTGTTGCTTTTATTTTATTGTCCCACAAGAATAGTCCAACAGTTTTGGTGAGTCAGGAGGAAGGAATGGACAGAGTCTCCAGAAGATACTGTGCCTCAATCGGGACCACAAACCCTTATATGTTGTCTAGGTAAGTTGCCCTTAACCACTTAAGCCCCGGAAGATTTTACCCCCTTCCTGACCAGGGCCTATTTTGCGATTCGGCACTGCGTGACTTTAACGGACAATTGTGCGGTCATGCGACGCTGTACCTAAACGAATTTGACGTCCTTTTTTTCCCACAAACGGAGCTTTCTTTTGGTGGTATTTGATCACCTGTGCGATTTTTTGATCATGCGCTATAAACAAAAAAAGAGCATCAATTTTGCAAAAATAACAATATTTTTCACATTTTTTTATATGAAATTCCCCCAAAAAAATTTAAAAATCAAAATTGTTTAACATTTTCAGCCAATTTGTTTTATGCTACATATGTTTGGTAAAATCGCAAAAAGCGTATTTTGATTGGTTTGTGCAAAAGTTATCACGTTTACTAACAAAGGGAAAGATTTTTGTCATTTTTGTTGTTTTTTTTTTTAACGCGTAATGGCGGCGGTCTGCGATTTTTTTGCGGTACTGCGACATTGCGGCAGACAGATCGGACCCTTGACTGACATTTTTGACACTTTTGGGGTTACCAGTGACATTACTACAATAATTAGTGCTATAAATATGCACTGTTACTGTAAAATTACACTGGCAGTGAAGGGGTTAACTTTTTTGAGAGGGAGGGGTTATGTGTGTCCCTAGGGTGTGATTCTAACTGTGATTGGCTGTGGCTTGAGGTGTAGGAACAGTGATCAACGGTCCTACATAGTAGAACTGTATGATCACTATTCCTACACAGGGGAGAATGACAGGCGGCTTGTTTACATTAGCAGCCTGCCTTTCTCCCTCTCCACCGACGATCGCGAGTGACCGGCGGACGATCGGGTCTGCCGGTCACACGCGCGGGGGGGGTCCGTGACCGCGCGGGAGCGCGCCTCCGGCGGCGCGTGCTCGATCCCGAGACCACTCACAGGCTAGCGACGTAGACCTACGTCGCTTTACCTGTGAGGGGCTGACTGCCGCAGTAAATATACTGTGGGCAGTCGGCAAGCGGTTAAGGTTAAATTTTTACCTTTCCTTTTGTGTTCTGTTCGATCTCAAGAAAAGCAGACCTGCTTTCTGGTTGGATAAACTTGTGTGTGTGAATGTGTTTGTGTCCACCTTTTCGAGCTGGACCAAGTGTGGACAAGGATAAACCTCTGCAGCTCCCTATGCTGGCCCATCCACCGCCTTGGTCAGAGGTGCATGGTATGGTCAGAATAAAACCCACAGAGAAGAGATTAAGAGGGTCTCTTACATGTTTTGTATGTTGTTGTAAACCCCTTCTATTTACGTAACTGTAGACTGCTGTATTGTGATAAAGGCAAGAGGGCTATAGGCACAACTAGAGAAGAGAAAACCTAGCCAGTCATAAACACTAAATTAAGTAGGGAATGGAAGGCCAGGGACCCTCAGAAAATGCCTGGGGAAAGATGAGCAAATATGAAGCGAAGGTACGGTTCTGCATACATTGAGAGCCCTTAGATAAATGGGTAGAATGGACAAAGGGGACAAAACCTTAAAACTTGAAGGCACTTTTGATTTTAAAGCATTGCAAACCTTTTTGCACGATTATGGTCCCCTACTATGCAGTGAAGAACATGAAGAATAGCTTGCACATGGGGGCAGAAGCTAAATGAGCAAACAAAACTGCCCCGATAGAAGTGTTTAATAAAAGTACTGCCCAAATTTTTTATTTTGTCTGGCCAGAAGACACATTAGAGAAGGACCCCCAACTTACATGGCTGCTAGTTTGGCTTTAGACGGCCCATCCACAACAACGCAACGCACAAAAGAGGAGTTGTGCAATACAGTACAAAATAGAATAGATATAAATAGAATAGAATCCATAAATCCAGGGCATACAATCATTTCTAAACTGTGGCAACAAAGTGAAGTGAGTAAGAGGGAAGCCACCCCTTCTGCCTCAGAGTAAACTGTTGCAGTCTATCACGTCAGAACATTCATTTTGTACAATGAAATAGAGAGAGCAAGCTTGCAGTATGTGGGCAATAGTGATGAGCCGAACACCCCCCCCCCCCCCCCCCGGTTCGGTTTGCACAGGAACACCGCGAACGGGGGAAAAGTTTGTTAGAGCATGTGAACTCCATTGAAGTCTATGGAACTCGAACATGAAAAATCAAAAGTGCTCATTTTAACCACTCTACTACCGCTCACGGTAATACTACTGCGGCAGAGTGGCTCGTTCCCGTCCAGTCACGTAGTATTAACGTGACTGGACTCCTCCCCTTCTGGGCGGCGCTTGCGCGCCGCCGGAGGCTCGCTCCCGCTGTTTTCATTCACAGCGGGAGTCGGGCCAGGGGAGGAGCAGCGGCGATCGCCGCTGCTCTTACCCGATCGTCGGGGATCGAGTCTGGAGATCCGCCCGCTGTGTGTAAACACAGCGGGCGGATCTCCATAGTGACAGGGAGTGACAGATCGGACTGTTCAGCATAGCTGGACATCCGATCTGTCCATGAATCACATAGTCACCTCCCCCCCTACACGTCAGTAAGCACCAGGCATACATTAACCCCTCCCTCTCCAATAAAATTAACCCCTTCCCTGCCAGTGTCATTTTTACAGTAACAGTGCATATATATAGCACTGATTACTGCAGTAATGTCACTGGTACCCCCAAAAGTGTCAAAAATGTCAGTCAGGGGTCCGGTCTGTCCGCCGCAATGTCGCAGTCCCGCAAAAAAAATCGCAGATCGCCGCCATTACGCGTTAAAAAAAAAACACCAAAAATGACAGAAATCTTTCCCTTTGTTAGTAAACGCAATAACTTTTGCGCAAACCAATCAAAATACGCTTATTGCGATTTTTTTTACCAAACATATGTAGCATAAAACAAATTGGCCAAAAACTTTTAAAAAAATTGGTTTTTACATCTTTTTTGGGGGGAATTTCATATAAAAAAATGTGAAAAATATTGTTATTTTTTCAAAATAAACGCTCTTTTTTTGTTTATAGCGCAAAAAGTAAAAATCGCACAGGTGATCAAATACCACCAAAAGAAAGCTCTGTTTGTGGGAGAAAAAGGACGTAAATTTCGTTTGGGTACGGCGTCGCACGACCGCGCAATTGTCAGTTGAAGTCGCACAGCGCCGAATCGCAAAAAGTGGCCTGGACGGAAGACAGCAAAATCCTCCGGTTGTAAAGTGGTTAAAGGCTTAAATGCAAGTTATTGTCCAAAAAAAAGTTTATGGGGACCCAGGTACTGCCCTGGGGGACATGTACTAATGCTAAAATTTTTTAAAAAAGAATCGTTTTTAAAGGAGCAGTGATTTTAATATTGCTTAAAGTGAAACAATAAAAATAAAAAATTCCTTTAACCACCTACTGCCCGCCCACCGTCAAATGACGGCGGAGCGGTGCAGCTATTGTTCTAGGACGCCGTCATGTGGCGACGCACCAGAACAACCCCTCTCTCACTGCCCGCGGGGGCACGCAATGCCACGATCGTGGCAGCACTGTGTTACTAAGACACGGCGCGACCCCAATCTCGGTAAAGAGTCAATGACATAGCTCTTTACCCATGTGATCGGCTGTGTCCAATCACAGCCGGTCACATGTAAATGAGACTGTGCCATTTATCGTCTCTCCTCGCCTCACACTGTCAGAGTGTGAGGCGAGGAGAGCCAATCAGCGGCTCCTCCTCACAGCGGAGACCCGGACAGGTAATCAGGGCAGTGATCATCAGTGCCCTGATTACAAAAAAGTGAACAGTGCCCACAGTGCTGCCAGTCAGTGCCCATCAGTGCCTGCTCATCTAGGCACTGACTGACAGCACTATGGGCACCGTTTGTGGGCACTGATGTGCTGCCCATTAATGTCCATCAGTGCCCATTAGTGCGACATATTAGTACCTCCGCATCTGTGCCACCTCATCAGTGCCCATAAATGCCACTTCATCAGTGCAGCCTATCAGTGCCACCTCATCAACACATCAGTGAAGGAGAAAAAAATATTTATTTTCAAAATTACTCACAGAAAATAAGAAAACTATTTTTTTCTTTTCAAAATTTTCTGTTTTTTTTT
The DNA here is from genome assembly GCF_965119305.1 of Pelophylax lessonae. Classification (NCBI taxonomy): domain Eukaryota; kingdom Metazoa; phylum Chordata; class Amphibia; order Anura; family Ranidae; genus Pelophylax; species Pelophylax lessonae. Next base: position 348,553,412 of record NC_138770.1, read on the forward strand.
TCTTTTTTTTTTGTAAGAAATAAAAAAACCCAGTGGTGAATAAATACCACCAAAAGAAAGCTCTATTTGGGTGAAAAAAAATGATAAAAATTTCTTATGGGTACAGCGTATCTTGATCACGCAATTGTCATTCAAAGTGTGACAGCACTGAAAGCTGAAAATTTGGCCTGGACAGGAAGGGGGTGAAAGTGCACTGTATTGAAGTAGTTAAATATCGTGCCTGGGGGGTCCCCTTAATGTGCTTGTAAAGTGGCGTATTTGTGCGATGTATTCACCTGCTACAGCAATACTGACATTTCTAAAGGAAAAAATGTAATTTAAACTTGCAGCTGTAATGTATTTTTGGCTCCCGCCACAACAGATAAAAAAACATGAAAAAAAAAAACGGTGTGGGGTCCCCCCCAGTCCATAACCAGGCCCTTCAGGTTTAGTACAGATTTTAACCACTTCAATACAGGGCACTTTCACCCCCTTCCCGTCCAGGCCAATTTTCACCTTTTAGCGCTGTTACATTTTGAATGACAATTGTGCGGTCATGCAACATTGTACCTACACCAAATTTATGTCATTTTTTTCCCACAAATAGAGCTTTCTTTTGGTGGTATTTGATCTCCGCAAGGTTTTTTTCTTTTTTGCTAAACAAATAAAAAAAAAGAAAAGTTTGAAAAAAAAAAAAAGTTTTTTTGTTATACAATTTTGTAAATAGATATGTTTTTTTCTGCACTGATGAGGCCGCACTGATGAGGAAGCACTGATGAGGAGGCACTGATGGGGTGGCACTAATATGTGACACTGATGGGCACTGATATGTGGTACTGATAGGTAGCACTGATATGCAGCATTGGTGGGCACTGATAGGCGGCACTGCTGGGCACTGATAGGTGGCACTGATAGGTGGCACTGATAGGCGGCACTAATGGGCACTGATAGGCGGCACTGGTGGGCAATAATGGGCACTGGTGGGCGGCCCTGATAGATGGCAATGATGGGTACTGGTGGGCAGCACTGATGGGGAGGGCACTGGCAGGCAGCACTGATGGGGAGGGCACTGGCAGGTTCCCTGAGCCATCCATGGTGGGCATTCCTGGGGTCATGGGTGGGCATCCCTGGTCATCCTAGTGGCACTCTTCCAAGGGTCTGCACTGGTAATCAATGCTCTGATTACCAGTGCAGCCCCCCCCCCCTGTCAGGAGGGCCACAGATTGGCTCTCCTCTACTTGTGCCTGTCGGGCACGATCTGAGGAAAGCCGATCAACGGCACTTCCTATTTACTATGTGACCAGCTGTGATTGGACACAGCTGGTCACATGGTAAAGAGCCTACGTCAGGAGATGCAGTTTGTCAGTGACACACCTCAGCACCGATCGCTGCCGCCGTCATATGTAGTCCGGTCAGGATAATGCAACCACCTTCTCACCGTCAATTCCCTATAGGACGGGCGGGCGGGAAGTGGTTAAGGGGAATGCCAAATTTGGGAAAAAAAACAACGTGGGGTCCCCCCCAAAATCCATTCCAGACCCTTATCAGAGAAAACAGCCTGGTTGGCCAGGATAAGGGGGGGGACGTGCGAGCGCCCCCCCCTCCTTAACCATACCAGGCCGCTTGCCCTCAACATGGGGAAGGTGCTTTAGGGTGCCCCCCAAAGCACCTTGTCCCCATGTTGATGGAGACCAGGGCCTCTTCCGGACAACCCTGGGCCGTGGTTGTCGGGGTCTGCGAGTGGGGGGCTTATCAGACTCTGGAAGCCCCCTTTAACAAGTGGGCCCCCAGATCCCAGGCCTAACCCCCATGTGAATGGATATTGAGTACATCGTACCCCTACCCATTCACCAAAAAAGTGTACAAAAAAATAAAGCTTTTTTAAAATAAATGCTTTATTAAAAAATAAAAATAAAAAAATAATGTCCCCCCGTGTAAATCCATCGTCAATCACGTCGCCGCACCGAAAAATAGAAGAACAAGAAGGGATCCCGTCTCTTCACATGCCTCCCGCGTAATGAGCTGCTGGAGCTGTGACAGCTCTTTTATAGGAAAGGGGCAGGGACACCACCCGGTGTCACCGCCCCTTCTGATGTGACGTCAGTAATTTATTCACTGCACCAGCGCAGTGCATTACGGGGTGCTCGTGACGTCTGATTCCTATAAAAGAGCTGTCACAGCTCTAACAGCTCATTATGCTGGAGGCATGTGAAGAGGCAGGAGCGTCTTTTTTTTCTCTCTATTTTTCAGGTGCGGCGCCAGGCGACGTGATTGACGATGGATTTACATGGGGGGGACACCATTTTTTTATTTTTATTTTTTAATAAAGGATTTGTCAAAAACTGCCTTTGTCTTTATTTTTTTTGTGCACTTTTTTTGTGAATGGGTAGGGGTATGATGTACCCCATATCCATTCACATGGGGGGGGCTGGGATCTGGGGGCCCCCCTGTTAAATAGGGCTTCCAGATTCCGATAAGCCTCCGACCCGCAGACCCTGACAACCACAGCTCAGGGTTGTCTAGAAGAGGCCCTGGTCCCCATCAACACCCCAAGCACCCTTCCCAGGGCAAGTGGCCTAGTATGGTTCAGGAGGGGGGATAGGGCACTTGCTCGTTCCGTCCCCCCCATTCTGGCCAGCCAGGCTGCTTGCTCGGATAAGGGTCTGGTATGGATTATGGGGGGGGCCCCACGCCGTTTTTTTTTTTCTTTCATAGGGTTCCCCTTAACCACTTACAGTATCTCGCAAAAGTGAATATACCCCTCACATTTTTGTAAATATTGTTATATCTTTTCATGTGACAACACTGAAGAAATTACACTTTGCTACAATGTAAAGTAGTGAGTGTATAGCTTGTATAACAGTGTAAATTTGCTGTCCCCTCAAAATAACTCAACACACAGCCATTAATGTCTAAACCGCTGGCAACAAAAGTGAGTACACCCCTAAGTGAACATGTCCAAATTGGGCCCAATTAGCCATTTTCCCTCCCCAATGCATGTAACTCATTAGTGTTACAAGGTCTCAGGTGTGAATGGGGATCAGGTGTGTGAAATTTGGTGTTATCGCTCTCACTCTCATACTGGTCACTGGAAGTTCAACATGACACCTCATGGCGAAGAACTCTCTGAGGATCTGGAAAAATAATTATTGCTCTGCATAAAGATGGCCTAGGCTAGATAGAAGATTGCCAAGACCCTGAAACTAAGCTGCAGCACCGTGAACAAGACCATACAGCGGTTTAAAAGGACAGGTTCCACTCAGAACAGGCCTCGCCATGGTCGAACAAAGAAGTTGAGTGCACATGCTCATCGTCATATGCAGAGGTTGCTTTTGGGAAATAGACGTATGAGTGCTGCCAGCATTGCTGTAGAGGGGTGGGGGGGGTCAGCCTGACAGTGCTCAGAGCATACGCCGCACACTGAATCAAATTGGTCTGCATGGCTGTCATCCCAGAAGGAAACCTCTCTTCTAAAGATGATGCACAAGAAAGGATTACTGGAACCGTGTCCTGTGGTCTGATTAGACCAAGATAAACTTATTTGGTTCAGATAGTGTCAAGTGTGTGAGGCAGCAACCATGTGAGGAGTACAAAGACAAGTGTGTCTTGCCTACAGTCAAGCATGGTGGTTGGAGTGTCATGGTCTGGGGCTGCAGGAGTGCTGCCAGCACTGGGAAGCTACAGTTCATTGAGGGAACCAAGAATGCCAACATACACTGTGACATACACAAGCAGAGCATCATCCCCTCCCTTCGGAGACTGGACCGCAGGGCAGTATTCCAACATGAGAACAACCCCAAACACACCTCCAAGACGACCACTGCCTTGCTAAAGAAGCTGAGGGTAAAGCTGATTTCCAAACCTAAACCCTATTGAGCATCTGTAGGGCATGCTCAAGTGGAAGGTGGAGGAGAGCAAGGTCTCTAACATCCACCAGCTCTGTGATGTCTTCATTGAGGAGTGAAAGAGGACTCCAGTGTCAACCTGTGAAGCTCTGGTGAACTCCATGCCCAAGAGGGTTAAGGCAGTGCTGGAAAATAATGGCGGCCACACAAAATATTGACACTTTGGGCCCCATTTGGACATTTCCACTTAGGGGTGTACTCACTTTTGTTGCCAGCAGTTTAGACAATAATGGCTGTGTTGAGTTATTTTGAGGGGACAGCAAATTTACCCTGTTATACACGCTGTACACTCACAACTTTGCATTGTAGCAAAGTGTCATTTCTTCAGTGTTGTCACATGAAAAGATATAATAAAATATTTACAAAGATGTGAGGGGTGTATTCATTTTTGTGAGATACTGTAAATACAGGGCACTTTCACCCCCTTCTTGCCTAGACCAATTTTCAGTAGTGATGAGCCGAAGACTCCCAGTTCAGTTCGCACCAAAACAGGGCACTGTAATGTATTGTCGGCTCCCGGCAATACAGATGAAAAAGAACGGCGTAGGGTCTCCCCCCCCCCAGTCCCTTCAGGTCTGGTATGGATTTGGATCTGGTACACCAATTTTATAAAAAAAAAAAAAAAAAAACGTGCAAGGTGCAGGAACGAGCCCTGCTGTTAGAAATTCCATACAAAATTGAGGTCGCATGTACTTGTTATACAGGTGCAGAAAAATTGAGCCTTGGGGGTCGTTGGTGCTTGAACACCGCAACCCCTCGCAGTTACTTTTGCTGGGTGCAGGAAGGGGCCCTGCTGTTAAAAATTCCATACAAAATTCAAATCGCATGTACTTGTCATTCAGGTGCGGAAAAATTGGGCCGTGGGTATTGGTGGTGCCTGGACACTGTAACCCCTCACAGTTTCTCTTGCTGGGCACTGGAACGGCCCTGCTGTTAAAAATTCCATACAAAATTTAAATCGCATGTACTTGTCATACAGGTGCAGAAAAATTGGGCCTTGGGTGTTGGTGGTGCCTGAACACTGCAACCCCTCGCAGTTACTCTTGCTGGACGCAGGTTCAAATTGCATGTACTTGTCATACAGATGCAGTAAAATTGAGCCTTAGGTGTTTGTGGTGCCTGAACACCGTAACCTCCTTACAGTTATTCATGCTGGGCGCAGGAACTGCTGTTAGAAATTTGATTTTAAATTGCATGTACTTGTCATACAGGTGCAGCAAAATTGGGCCTTGGTTGTTGGTGGTGCCCGAACACCGTAACCCTTGCAGTCACTCTTGCTGGGCGCAGGAACACGCCCTGCTATAAAAAATTAGATTTGAAATTGCATGCACCTGTCATACAAGTACAGAACAATTAGGACTTGGGTGTTGGTGGTTCCTTAAGCCAAAAACATTGTTGGAAGCTAGCATAATCAAGATTGAGGTATAGGAATAGGCAGCATATGCAGTCTTCAAGGGATGGCAGACCCCTAGCAAATTCAATCAGTTACATCAGCATCAGGGGCTTGATAGCTGCTGTTGATCCAGGACTGATTCATTTTGATATGTCAGCTGGTCAACGGAGTCTGTGGACAGATGCACTCTTTTGTCCGTCACAAAACCTCCAGCAGCACTGAATTTCTGTTAGGAAAGCACGCTGGAAGCAGGACAGGCCAGTAGCTCGATTTCATATTGAGCAAGTTCTAGCCAGTGGTCCATCCTCAAGACCCAGTAACCCAGTGGATGCTCAGTTGGAAAGGTCTCCAAGTCTGCTCTTGCCCCTAGATAATCCTGCACCATAAGATGGAGATGCTGCCGATGGTTGCTTAAACCTAATAGCCCTGGGCGCTGAGGACTAAAGAATTGTTTAAAGGCATCGGTCAACCGGCCACCTTCTCCACCACCCCTCCTTTGGCTGAACAAAGCCTCAGAAACATGTCCAGAAAATGTTAACCTCCCAGTGTCTGAAAAGGTGTTACACTAATTTTTCTTCAAGGCGTCCTCAAGTGGTTTCATCCTCTGCTCCCTCTGCGAAGACTGGATGAGCTCTGCAATTTTACCCTTGTAACGTGGATCAAGAAGGGTTGCCAACCATTAATAATCCCTCTCCTTGATACCACAAATCCTCTGTTCCTTTCGCAGGCTTTGCAGAATTAAGGAGCCCATGCAGTATAAGTTTGAGAAGCATGAGATTCTGAGTCACTAAGGACGACATTGTCAGGAGCAACCTCTCCCCAGCCACGTACAACTCCTAGGGTTTCTGGGGATTGACAACCATTCCTTGAAGACTGCTGTATGTTATCCTCTACATCCATGCTGCCACAATCCTCATCCTCCTCTTGCTTCTGTATGTTTTGTGGCCCAGCAGGAATGATATCTGCATAAAGGGGGCCTTGTAAGGAAAGGAAGTTCTCCTCTTCCTCCTGCTGTTCTGCCTCAAGTGCCCTGTCCATGATTTCACAAAGCATGTGCTCCAGCAGGAAGACTAGAGGGATAGTATCACTGATGCATGCATCGTCCCGACTCACCATCCTTGTCGCCTCCTCAAATGGTGACAGGACAGTGCATGCATCCTTTTTTAGCAGCCACTGGCATGGCAAAAAGAAGCCTTTCCTTGTGCCATACTCACACAGGTACTGTACTCATAGTGAAAAAATGAAAACCCCTGCTGAGGCAGGAGGAATAGCGTCTGAGATGCACCAGGGGGGCAGCAATTATGCCCTTAATATTTAATAGTGCTGCTGCACAAAAAAAAAAAAAAAAACACTGCTAATGCAGGACACACTAGTACCAGCGACAAAGATGGGGGGAGAACTAATAATGCAGCAACAGAACCTGATGCTGCAAAGAAAAAAATAAAAACTTGCTGCTGACGCAGGACGCACTAGTACCAGCAACAAAGATGGGGGGAGATTTAATAATGCAGAAACAGAACCTGATGCTGCAAAAAAAAAAAAAAAAAATCGCTGCTGATGCAAGACGCACTAGTATCAGCGACAAAGATGGCGGAGAACTAATGATGCAGCAACAGAACCTGATGCCGCAAAAAAATAAAAATCAATACACTTCAGTGGCCCCACTACAATCACAGCACAGCACTAAACTGACTGCAATACACTGTATAACATAAGAATCAGCCCTACACTGCACTGTACTGCTTGATATATATCCTGCAATAACTGATAAATATCAACTATGTGAAATATCCTGCAATAGCTGAAAATTTATATATATATATATATATATATATATATATATATATATATATATATATATATACTACACTGGCTGATCTATTACTAAATACAACACACAATCCACTAACTACCTGCCTAATCTCACTCCTATCTCGCCTAACACACACTACACTGCTGCCGTGTAAGCAGCAGCTTTATATAGTGTGGGGTGTGGACTTAGCCCCTGAACCATGATTGACTAAAGGCACCTTGCCTTTGGCCAATCACGGACATTGTACTGTGATTGGCCAAAGCATACAGGTCATGTGCATGCTTTGGCCAATCATCAAACAATCAGTAATTTATTCACTGCACCAGCGCAGTGCATTATGGGGCGCTCGTTGGCGGGTGAACTTCCCACTGAGCGCCCCATTTGTTTGTGTGTTCAGCGAGTGGGGTAGAGCTCTGTGAGTCTTCAGTTTTATGCTAGTGATGGACCTTTTCTCCATTCTGTCAGACAGGAAGAGAGAGATCTTGTGTTCCTTCTAATCAGGAACAGAGATCTCTCTTCCTGCAGTCAGTCCTTTCCCCCCCACAGTTAAAAGGCACTCCCTAGGAGCACACTAACCCCTTGCTCGCCCCTGATGTTAACCCGTTCCCTGCCAGTGTCATTTATACAGTAACTGCATATTTTTAGCACTGATCACTGTATTGGTGTCACTGGTCCCCAAAAAGTGTCACTATATCAGATTTGTCCGCCACAATCCCTCTTTATAGCGCAAAAAATAAAAACTGCAGAGGTGATAAAATACCACCAAAAGAAAGCTTTATTTGTGGGAAAAAATGGACATCGATTTTATTTGGGTACAACTTCGCACAGCCGTGCAACTGTCAGTTAAAGCAGTGCAGTGCCGTATCGCAAAAAATGGCCTGGTCATTAAGGGGGTAAAACCTTCCGAAGCTGAAGTGGTTAAACACGAGTCAGTCTACTCTGAAAATATTCCAATTTATTCCTCACCTGTGTCCTAGAGCGAGCATGCCTTTTTGATTTTATTTTTTTGAAGGTACAATTGGTACTCATAGATATCCTGATGAATTTAACTGCATAAACACACCACAGACACATCTGCAGGGTATCACAGTAGATACAACTGGTAGTTGTCTTCAAATAGGACAAATTGGACATAATGTATTGTAATACAGTGTGTGGTAAAATGTGAAAAATGCATGCACCTATGCCCCTAAGAGCATACAGTATACAAAATAGCACTAAAGGTTACCTTGGCCATTCATTGTTGCATAGAAAAATCTTTGTGGTTTGATATGTTTAGACAATTCCCATTTATTGGTTTCTTTCCAAACTTACCGATTTTTTATTTTTTTTTTCTATAGTGGTTGGCAGTGTCTGATGTATATAAAGGATAGACTGCAGATAAGAAAAAATGTAGCCAACATAAAGCTGAACTCCATGCACATACTGTATATAACCCCATTATTTAATCCAGGTATTCATTAAAAAGCAATTCATTGTTTTTACATATAGTATATATACTGTATATTGTGATACTCCTGTGCACTGCCACATTGTGGAATAGGGTTTTCATCCAGACAGGTCGAGGGGCAGCAGTGTGCTTGTTTCACACGGTAACCTGGTTTGATTTCTGGAGTTCAGAGACTTCATAGAGACATGGGAGCGACAAGGTTTCTAATCCTGGGTCCCGGGATTGTGAACAACCAGAACACTAGTTGAGTAGGTGTGTGCAGGGGTTATTTTAGAGACATAACTAGGGTTCAAGGCTTAATCCCAATTTACAGAGGAGGTCTCTCTCTGCCCAGGAGTCAGGAGGGCTGTGCCTAGGAGACCGGCAGGAAGTTGCTAGATGTATGCACATAGCTTGTGGGAGACAACTATATGGAAAATAGCAAAGGGCCTGAAATGTGAGGCCAGGGAAGCAGCTCTGCAAGTGCAAGTTAGGAGGCCGATTAATATTTGTTTTGTGGCTGAGTAATGCTAAAACAAATAAAACCCTATGATGGAAACTTGTATGATGTCTTGAACTTTGTTTTAATAAAAGTGAGCAAGAAAAGCCCTTCTAAAGAAGATTTAACAAGTTATTAAACCCAAAAGCAAACATTTATTGTGATAGATGTGATGGCTGCATTTGTTTTCTTTTTTCCTTTATTTTCACCTGGTGATCTGGTCAATAAGTCTGTTGTTTTTCAACAGAACAAGTTGTTCTGTAGATGTAGCAGTTACAGGGTTGAGACAAACCATTTTCTACTGACAAGGGTGCTTACAGTGATCAGCTTTTACTTTTTTCTATCGTTCATCGACAGACGCAGCTCCATTTCATTGCCATTGGGTTATGCTCCTCCAATCAGCAATAGGCACTAGGCAGGCAAAAAACTTTACCACACCCATAGGGGCTGTCCCTGCAGGCATAACCCCACACACTCTGCTTCAGATTACAGTTTGTTTCTGCCTAGTTTTAGGAATAGGACCTAGCTCCCTTCACAGTAAATAGGGAGTTTTTTATTATTTTGTGATTTTTTATTTTCACAAGTTAGTTCCTGGAGAACTACAAGCAACAGCCAGCTGTGGTTTCGGACTGGATAATCAAGATCCTTAAGGTCTCCCAGCCTGGCCAGCGTGAGCAGGTTATAGTCCAGAACTAGGCCTCGCCACGACAGTGCCCCGACAGATGGGGACGAGCATGCGAGTGAACCATCTGTTGGGGACGCGATCAACTTGGAACGCGGCGCACCCCCTGGCTGACACCACCCCCATCCCCGGTGGGAGGTGATCTCTTTCAGAGTGGCGCCCACCTGGTATTGTGGTATGGTGAGTAGTTGTCCCCCCAAAACCTCTAGCGGTCTCAGGGTGGACGTGGGCCCTATCCCTGGAATGGTCGGACCCTCAGTTCCCCTGGCCTCTTGGGAGGACTGGGCACAAACCCTTCCATTTTTTCCCCTACCCTGTGCAGGTTCCTACTGTGGGGGTTGGAAATATTGCGGTCACTGTGGCCCCTTTTTGATGGGGGTGGTTGGTCCGGGTGGGGTCCCTTTCTTGGGACCCTCCAATGCCTAATGTTCAGGGACCCCTTTTGGGGTCCTGGAGACCACATGGCGCGCGGTGGGGAGCGCCATTTTTCTGTGGATAAATGTGTTCTTTTTCCCATTGTATTACATGGGCAGCCATTTTCTGTTAGCTCCCCATAGGAATGCATGGGGCGGCCATTTTCCTTTGGTCCACGATCACTGGACAGAAGAGTGGCATGGCACTTTAATTCTAGCAAAGACACAGGCTGTTCTTTCCTTTTCCTGTGCAGATTAGTTTCAATTTAGTTTTCACAGAGCATGCTGGCAGCTCCTGAGGTAACGTTTTTCTGGGGTTCCCTGTGGGTTTTCCTTGTACACTCTGGTGTTAGATTGTACTAGCCTGGGATTTGGTAGCCCACTAAGATAGCGGTGAGATCGCGATTTGGCAACTCTTAAAGGGACAGTGCACTTTTTTCCTTACCAATGTAAAATGGAGTCCCAGAATAAAATTTCACCTACATACCTAGGTGCTGCTGCGGACCCTTCTGGGTCACAGTTACAGTCCTATATCACAGCATTTTTGCTAAGTCTGATGTCAAAAGTAGATTTTGTAATTGCAAGTGTTGCCAGCCGCAAACGCCCTCTGCCTTCGTCTCCATCAGCAGGGTCTTCTGACTCTGAGGCAGATATGGCCGCAGCAGGGGCACCCCACCCTGCAGGGTCAGTGTCTTCGCATTCTGTCGGTGAAGACGACCTGTCCTCATCAGCCGCATTGCAGAAACGCACCTTGGTGGAAGCCCTTATAGTTTCAGTGCGAGAAACTTTAAAATTAGCTGAGGAATCTACAGCGTCGGGTACACAGGTGTCTTTTGGCTCCCGCAAATCCCAGAAATCAGGCAAGATGTTCCCTTATCATGATATGTTTCATGCCATTGTTGATGAACAATGGTTGCGCATCAAGCACATGCTGGTGGTGCCTAAGTGTTTTAAACACTGTTACCCTATTGCAGATGCAGTATCCACTAGGTGGACTGTACCACCGAAGGGTCACCCGGTTTCCAGGCTAAACAAGTCTACGGTGGTTCCGGTGGAGGAATCACCGACTTTTGCGGACCCCGTGAATAGACAGGCAGAGTCCCTATCCCGCCATTTACAAGTGATAGCGGGTTCCATTTTGAAAACGACTTTTGTGAACATTCTGGTGTCACAGATGGTTACTGAATAGGTGAAGCTACTAAAAGCATACTTGGAAGCTGAACGTCTCCCCCCTGCGGTGCTTGAACTGATGGACCAGTTGGCTCAGCACTGGTGTGGCTACAAAGCTGGTCTGCTGACCAGGCTTCCAAAAAGGCCTTGACTGACCTCCTCTTTACAGGGGAAAGGTTGTTTGGATCCGCTCTGGATGAGTTGATCAAAGGTCTCATTGGGGGAAAGCGTACTCTTCTTCCTAAATCCTCTAAGAGTATGGCGCCACGTTCTAGACGGGGGCCTTCCTTCTCTGCTCATAAGCGGCTTTTTTGTACCTCCGGGTCGCAAGAAAAAGGTAAACTGTTCAGGTCTTCTAGGGGTTCCAAGAAGCCATGGTCGGAAACTGATCCGCTCAGGGTACAAGATCGAATTCTGGTCTCGACTTTCGGACAGGTTTTTCCCATCAAATCTTCACCTATCTCCATTCAGGTTAATGGACTTGCAAGGGGCGGTACACGATTTGCTATTGCAAGGGAGCGATTGTGCCGGGTTCAGGAACACTTTCAAGGGTTTTTTTTTTCCAAACCTATTCACCGTGCCCAGAAAGGAGGGCAAGGTGCGTCCCATCCTGGACCTCAAGTCCCTGAACCGCTTTGTGCGGGTACAGAAGTTTCGGATGGAATCCATCCGCTCGGTCTACATATATGTCACTACACCAGGGAGATTATATTTGGTCTCAATAGAAGGATGCATATCTACACATCCCTATCTACACTGGACATCAGCAGTTTCTTCGCTTGGCAGTAACAGAAGAGCATTATCAATTTGTGGCGTTACCCCTTGGTCTCTCCTCCGCCCCCAGGGTTTTTACCAAGGTACTAGCCCCAGTGTTGGCATTGCTGCGCCAACGGGGGATTGCGGTACTGGGGCACTTAGACAATCTGCTTTTGAGAGCGGACTCTCTTTCAGCCCTGCTGGGTGACCTAACACGATCGCTGTCCAAACCCTGCAGGAGTTTGGATGGACCATCAGTTTCAAGAAATCCACCCTGATACCTTCCTTGAGACTGGATTATCTGGGCCTGACTCTGGACTCTGCCTTGGCAAGGGTCTTTCTTTCCCTGGATAAGTTGCAAAATTGCAGGAGGCAATTTGGTTGCTGTTGGGAACCGATCTACCCTCTCTGAGAACCTGCATGCAGGCATTGGGTCTGATGGAATCAACCTTCAAGGCAGTTGTTTGCTCAGTTCCATACAAGACCTTTGCAAAAGGAGATTCTTGTCAATTGGAACAAGGATCCAAAGTCCTTGGTTACTGTGATTCGATTGAGCCACAGCACACAGTCTGCTCTGTTGTGGCTTCAGTCCCCAGCACTATGCCAGGGCAAGTCCCTCCTCCCGTTGTTTTGGACGGTGGTAACCACGGACACCAGCCTGTTAGGCTGGGGCAGGGTGCTGGGGAAGCTCTGTGCCCAGGGAACCTGGACAGTAGAGGAGTCCAAACTGTCAATAAATGTTTTGGAGCTCAGAGCGATAAAGCTTTGTCTGCGACAATGGACGACTCGTCTGCAAGATTGTCCGGTTTGGATTCAATTGGACAATGCCACGGCTGTGGCTTACATCAATCACCGGGGGTAACCAAGAATGTCTTGGCGGCCAAGGAGGTGGCTGAGATTCTGGCCTGGGCGGAACAGTTTGTTCCAGCTTATTCTGTGGTGCACACCCCAGCTGTGGAAAACTGGCAAGCTGATTACCTGAGTCGTCAGGTGTTGGACCAAGGGGAGTGGTCCCTACACCCGGAGGTGTTTCATCTCCTGTGTGTTCGGTGGGGGGCGCCCCGTCGATCTGTTTGCTTCTTGTCTCCACAAGAAGGTGCAGAGGTTTGTAGCCGGGTTTCGAGACCACGGACACACTGGTGGCCCCTTGGGGTCCGTATTGGCTGATTTATGCCTTCCCTTCGTTAACACTTCTGCCAAGGCTTCTACTCAGATGTGTAAAGAATTCTGGTCATTCTGGTGTCCCCAGACTGGCCTCGCCGGTCTTGGTAAGCAGACTTGGTAAGGTTGGTCACCGATGCTCCTTGGAGACTTCCTCTCAGGGAAGATCTGCTGCCTCAAGGCCCAATCTTCCATCCTGCTTTACAGTCCCTGGCTTTAACGGCATGGCTGTTGAAAGCCAGGTGTTGAGAGAGAGGTTTTTCTGACTCTGTGATTCCTACGCTATTGAAGGCTAGGAAGTCGACTTCCAGGAAGATATATCATCGTGCGTGGAAATCGTACATTTTATGGTGTGAATGGCTGAAGGTGCACCCTCGCTTTTTTTCCATTGCTAGGGTCTTGGCCTTTCTACAGAAAGGGGTTGGACAACGGTTGGCTTTGGGCAATATCATAGGCCAAGTTTCGGCTTTGGCTATATATTTCCAACGCCTATTAGCCACGCATGCCTTGATTCGTCCCCCCAGGACAGGATTTCATCCCACAATCTCAGCATACACTCTGTTTTTGCATCTATGGTTAATCTAACCATAGTCACTACATGTTCCCTTTGTTCATCTTCTGATCTATACTACATCTTGCTTTGGTCAGTGCCATAAAATATTTGACTTTACTAATTATCTATGTATACAATTTGTTGATATTGACATTTTATATTTATTTTTATTTTTCCATTTAGTTTTTTTTTTAATTACATTCAGTGTCTTTCCCCCCTTTTTCTCTTCTTGGTGGTCCCATCGGTCTTTGCCTGGCGCAACCGGGGGGTCTTGTTGGTAGGGGTAGGCTTGGGGGCAATGTGGCATTCCGTCCTCATTTGTCCTCTGCTCCTCTCCTGCTCGTTTTTCCTCCCAATATCTGTCAGTGCATGGGGGTGTTCCCCGCCATCCGGGTTTCTTTCTTCCCATGCCTGCCGTTCGGCGTCGGAAGCCGTCGAACGCATGACCCTGCCCCCTATCCTTCGGGGGCCATTGCCGTGTACTCCACTGCCTACAGGTCCTATTGACTACCACGTCACTCATGCCCAGTGGACTTTCCCGGTGGCGCATGTGCCGGCGTCTGGCGGCCATATAACTGAGCCGTTGTCTGTGCTCACTTGGATACCGGCCCTACACATCCTAATGATTCTATCTGGACCTTTTCACTGAATCCGCATCTGCAAGATAACTTTTCCTTTCGGTCATACTTTAATCTTACACCTGGGACTAGTCTCATTAATGCTGAGTGTGATAACACCCCTTTTCGACTGGTTATTTGTTACAGTGTTTGGATGTTCTGCAGCTCGCAGGCTTGGATTAACACTGCCTGGTGAACAATTTTGTACTAATATGTAGTCTATATAATTGTTACATATGACTTGGTCTCAACTGTTACAAATGACTGTATTCATTGTCCTTTTGTACATTTCTTTATTTGTACTGTACTCTTCATTACAGAAAAGCGGTATATGCACACGATTTCACATATTCACACCCCTGACGAAGGGTTTGTACTGAAACGTGTTGGATGCATTGGAAACCAGTGGAGCATCACTATTTTTATTGATCAGGATATGTTTTTATACCTTTTTTGTATAAATATATTTTTTCTTTATGTATGTACACATGTATACTTGTGATTTTAAAATGAATCATTAAATTTGTACCTTTTTATATATTCTTGTGGTGTTCTTTTGGCCTTAAAAATCCCATTACCCTTTTTCTTTGAGAACATTCAGGAGATTTCTCTGCTTTCATAGTCTCAGAAGGTTGCCTTTTTGGTGGCTATCACTTCTACTTAGAAATAATAAACTTATGCGTGATTTTGAGGTAAGCGATCAGATGGATCTTCCCAATCAAGAAAATAGATGTGGAACTCCTCCAAGCAAGCAGCTGATTCTGATAGTGTCACCACTGATCACAATGTAATTAAAAAATATAAAGATCAGCGCTCAACTTTTCAATAGGGGGACCACTTGATCTAATATAAATGTGTATAGAAAAGACGTGTCTTAAGAAAAATAATGAATGGTGGTCAAATTAATGAATGTGTCAATGAAAGTGTGTTCAAAATTTTGAATGTATAGAGTGATGATAGAATAAATAAATGTATACAATAATTCAAATAAACATCCAATCAAAAATACAATGCTGAGTGACTGTTCATGCAAACCAAAAACATGTGCGACTCTTATACGATCAAATAAATACAACTCATAAAAATGTTGAACATGAGTGACAGTGAAAAAAATAAAAACACCTAAATATAGCAATATTATGCTAAAAACGTGCTTCAACAGTCCACCCGTAGCTTTCTCAAAGCCCGTAGCTTTCTCTTTCCCCCTTTGAGAAAGCTACGGGTGTTCGTAGCGCAACGCGTCAGGGTAAGCCGTACCGACGTCACTTCCGGTCTTCGGCCGTGACCGGAAGCTTCGGATCGCACCGCATCGGCGGTTTGTGACACTATCTGCTTTGTTTTATCGACTGTAATGTGAGTAGCCTGCACTACTATTTTTTGTTAATAAACACTACCCTACGTTTCTGCACCATGAGAGCCTCTCTTTTTAAGTACCAACACAGGAACTAAGGCAGTTCTGAGCTTCCTATGCTGCGATATCTCCATTATTGTAGCCATTGCTGCTGGAGCACGCTGGGTTGTTAGCGAACAAGTTGAAAAGGGTTGCCAGGATTGTTATATATAACGCTCAATCTGAGTGTTGTGGAGGTGAGCGGCCACTGCACTCGGTGTCTGGATTGTATGCTCACCGGGATACACTCACCTTGCTGTGTTTGAAGAGCACTTTTTCACCTTTAGAGTTGATTGGAAAGATCACTATATACAGAAAGATTTTTTTTTTTTTTTTTTGGCACACTGCACTTTATTTACTTCATTTGGGACTGTCATCATGTATATTTTTTAAATTAATACATGCACTTTATGGACTGTTGAAGCACGTTTTTAGCATAATATTGCTATATTTAGGTGTTTTTATTTTTTTCACTGTCACTCATGTTCAACATTTTTATGAGTTGTATTTATTTGATCGTATAAGAGTCGCACATGTTTTTGGTTTGCATGAACAGTCACTCAGCATTGTATGTTTGATTGGATGTTTATTTGAATTATTGTATACATTTATTTATTCTATCATCACTCTATACATTCAAAATTTTGAACACACTTTCATTGACACATTCATTAATTTGACCACCATTCATTATTTTTCTTAAGACACGTCTTTTCTATACACATTTATATTAGATCAAGTGGTCCCCCTATTGAAAAGTTGAGCGCTGATCTTTATATTTTTTATCACTTCTACTTGCAGAGTATCTGAAATGGCGGGGTTGTCTTGCCGTCCACCTTATCTGGTGGTCCACAGAGATAAAGTGGTACTTCGACCTAATCAGCCTTTTCTTCCTAAAGTGGTTTCTGATTTTTGTTTGAATGAAGACATTGTGTTGCCTTCACTCTGTCCCAATCCTAAGCATTCTAAGGAAATTGCTTTGCATTCTTTGGATGTGGTTCAGGCGATTAGGGTTTACCTGGAGGCCACTGAGTCTTTTAGAAAATCAGACGGTCTTTTTGCCCTTACCAGGGAAAGGATTGGCTGCGTCTGCTGCAACCATATCCAGATGGATCAGGCAGGCGTTGGTTCAGGCTTATTCACTGTACGGTCAGGTTCCTCCTTTCCCTGTGAAGGCGCATTCTACTAGGGCGCTTAGTGCCTCTTGGGCTTTTTCGCCATCAAGCGTCTGTGAGACAAGCTTGCAAGACGGCAACTTGGTTGTCCGTGCATACTTTTACAAAGTTCTACAATGTAGATGTGTTGGCATCTTCGGCTGCCTCTTTTTGGCCGCAAGGTTTTGCAGGCTGCTGTTTAAAGAGAATCTTTTTTGTTCTCTTTGAGGGTGTATGTTTTTTTCTGGGTGAGCTCCGGTTTTTCCTGGTTGAGCTCCTTTTTTACCTGGTTGGCTAATTTTAGCCTTT
The DNA here is from genome assembly GCF_965119305.1 of Pelophylax lessonae. Taxonomy (NCBI): domain Eukaryota; kingdom Metazoa; phylum Chordata; class Amphibia; order Anura; family Ranidae; genus Pelophylax; species Pelophylax lessonae. The sequence goes on from NC_138770.1 coordinate 348,570,635, forward strand.
GGGGAATTATGTTCTTCTTTGCATTGTTTTCCCACCCCTCATGACAATACTGCTTTGGGACATCCCAATGGTAATGAAGATATTGAGCTGCGTCTGTTGGTGAACGATAGAGAAAACTGGATTTTTGTAAGAACTTACCGTAAAATCTATTTCTCTGAAGTTCATCGACAGACACAGCACCCGCCCCTTTATTTTGAGTGTATGGGGTTTTTTGTCTATTAAACACTGCTTGCAACGAAACTGCAATCTGAAGCAGAGTGTGTGGGGTTATGCCCGCAGGGACAGCCCCCATGGGCGTGGTAACGTTTTTTTCCTGCCTAGTGCCTATTCCTGATTAGAGGAGCATAACCCAATGGTAATGAAGATATGGAGCTGCGTCTGTCGAACTTCAGAGAAAAGGATTTTATGATAAATTCTTACAAAATCCCAGTTATTTATACACGACATTTTTGCCAAAAGGAAACTGTTGCCATAACTGCTTTTAAAATGATAGCTAGAGTTTGGCTTCAATTTTATTGTATCTAAATTTGCTAGTGCATCTAACACCCCCCTCCCCCAGAAATAACAATGCTGTCCAAAGGTGCCCCTGTGCTCTTTCATGTAGAGTGGAGGAACTCAAATACAGATATGTTACTGGCCAGATTACCAAGTGAAAACAGTGGGGGAGGCTTAAAGTCTTGTTTTTTTTGTTTTTTTTTTTTTTTTAAATAACGAACATGTTATACTTACCTTCTCTGTGCAGTTGGTTTTACAAAAAGTGGCCTAGATCCTCCTCTTCTCAGGTCCCCCTTCTGATCTCCTGGCCCCTCCCTCCTATTGAGTGCCCCCACAGCAAGCAGCTTTCTGTGGGGGAACCTGAGCCAAATCACAGCTCCCTGTGTCCCTTCAGACATGCAGCAGTGGCCCAGCCCCACCCCCTTTCTTTCCTGATTGGCTGACTAACTTTGACAGCAATGGGAGCCAATTGTGCCGTGCTGCTGTCTCAGCCATGAGGAGGGGAGTCCTGGGCAGCTGAGAAACTCCTGCAACATCACTGGATAAAGATGGGCTCAGGTAAGTGGTTCCCCCCTGCATCTCCCCCCCCCCCTTCTGTGGGTAGTCCTGCGGGCTGGGGGTTTTCAATCTGGTAGGTATGGGGTGCTGAACCTGCACTTAGGAGGGCCTGTGGCTGACGGTGTAGACATCTCCCTGTGAGGGTGGGGCTCTGCCTTGCTTAGGGTCACTTTGTTCAGGCTTCCCGATCCCTCAGCGACATGGTGGACTCCAGGGATGGATGACATTGTCCCTGTGAGCCTTGTGGTGCGCTCTGCTGTAATTTTTTTTGTGGTCTGGTCTACGGGACATCGGCCATGTTTTTGGGGCCTTTTTTTTTCCCCGAGCGGCCATGCTTTTGTGGTCCGGCAGCCATTTTTTGTTGGTCTAGCATTCACTGGAGCAACGGCCATGCTATTGGAGTCATGCAGCGGCAGATGTGCCTTATAGGCACATCCTCTATCCCCTTATGTGGATTCCCTGGTTTCCTTCCCTATCTGGACGCTACACCTGGGTCTCTGGCTCTTCTGGTGCTTGGCGACTAGCGCTCCTCAGGTGGCAGTGGTGTGTCCTGGTTGGGGGAGTTCCTCTCTCTGCTGTGGTTGCAGGGTCTACAGGCTCTGAGTATCTCGGCTGTAGTGTGGGATGTACAGGCTCTAAGTAGGTGGGTTCCCTGGCAGTGCCAAATGCTTTTTTTGCAGGGAGGGGGGGTTCTCACTTATTCCTATGGAGTCTCAGGAGCATGTTTCACCACCTGACCCCCTCTTGCAGTCAGCAGGTCCCTCGGGGTCCCAGCCTTCCATTAATGCACTGACGGCGGTCCTGGAATACTTTGTTTCCCGGGTGGAGGTGGCTTTTTGGTGGAAGGCTAGCAGGAAGTGCCCTCTGCCCTCTCCTGCTTCATCTGTCTTGTCACATACTGAATCTGGCTCTGTTTATGAGGACGTGGCCCACCCTGCAGGGCTTGACGGCAGGCTCCCTGGTCTATCAGATAGTGAGGATGACTTCTCTACAGCTGCAGCGGCGCACAAGAAGGCGCTGGTGGACGCGCTTGTTACCTCTGTGCGTGAGATTTTAAAGATGGAGGATACAGCTGGGGCGGCTGTGGTTGTGGGCAAAGAGTTTCCTTATCCCTCCTATATTGACTAATTTTTTCTACAAAGATTGGGAGCACCCAAAACATCCCTTTGTGGTCCCTAAACATTTTGCAGTGCGGTATCCCTTTGAGGAATCTCTGAGGAATTCTGAAGAAGTGGACCGTTCCACCAGTGGTAGACTCGCCTGTTTCCAGGTTGAATAAAGCAACAATGATTCCGGTAGAGTAATCCCTGGCTTTAAAACACTTGGCTGACAGGAGAGCAGAGTCTGTGGCCCGCAACATATTTACTATTGCTGGTTTGGCTTTGTGACCGATCCTGGCAACTGCCCTGGTGTCTCAAACACTAACAGAATGATCAAAACTTGCGTTAAACTGGCGGATCAGTTGGTCTAGGGGCTGGAATTTGTTTGCAATGCATCTCTGGATGCGGCTCCTTTGCTTTCCAAGCTCTGTTTTGGAGGTGGTGCTTTGGCGAGTTTTGTGGCTTAAGTGTTGGTCTGCGGACCAAACCTCCAAAAAGGCTCTCACTGATTTGCCTTTTCAAGGGAAATCTGTTTGGGGCTACTCTGGATGACATCATTAGGAGTCTCACGAGGGGGAAAGAGTACTTTCCTTCCACAGTCTTGTAAGGGGAAGGAGCCTCGTCGTAGACACGGTCCTTATCTTTTTTTGTTCCCCAGGGGCTGCTGACAAGGGTAACAAATCTTTCAAGCCCTCAACGGGAGCAAGCTGAGAGCGGGTTTCTCTAGACCTGCAGACAAGGCCTCCTCCGCATGAAGGTTCCCCCCACCCATGTTTGAGGTGGGAGGGGGTTGGCTTTGCTGGTTTCCAGCTCCATGGACCTCCTTAGTGAACAACAAATGAGTGCACGAAGTAATTCTTTCCGGATACAAGATAGTTCCGATCTTACCTTCCGAAGAGGTTCTTTCCCTCCAATGTGTGTCTGTTCTCGGATCGACTGCAAGCACATTTTTGGGGCAGTGCAAGACCTGTTGCTTTAGAGAGTGATTGATTGTCCTGGGTCCGGTATCGGAACGGTTTCAAGGTTTTTATTCAAACCTGTTTGCATTCCCAAAAAAGGAGGGCAAAGTTTGTCCGATCCTGGACCCCAAGGCCTTATACCGTTTTTTACAGGTACAGAAATTCAAAATAGGGTCCATTCAAATGGTGGTGGCATACCTACATCAGGGAACTTCTTAGCCTCTATTAACATCAAAGATGCTTACTTGCACTTTCCAATATATCCCCAACAACAGTGTTTTCTCCATTTTTTGCTTTGGGAGATTAGTTTGTGGCATTACCCTTTGGTCTCTCTTCATTCCTCGGGTCTTCATAAAGGTGTTGGCCCCAGTCTAGGCGTTGCTGGTTCAGCAGGGGAATTTCTGTGCCGGGCTACTTGGACGACCTCCTCTTGCGAGCAGAGTCCTCGCCTGCATTGATGGACTACGTCGAGATCACTATCCAGATCTTGAAGGAGTTTGGTTGCCTTCTGAAATACCAGAAGTCTGCCCTGATCCCTTCAAGGAAATTGGATTACTTGGGTCTGACTCAGGAATCCGCCCTGGTCAGAGTGTTTCTTCCTCTGGACAAACTCCAGAAGTTGCATTCTGTGACTCAGCTCTTGCTTGCATGCTAGTGCCTGGCCTGATGGTGTTTACCTTCGAGGCAGTCCCATTTGCACAGTTTCATATGAGGTTCCTTCAGACGGAGATCCTGGTAAAAGGGGACAAGTGTCCCAAATCTCTGGACAATCAGATTCGTCTGAGCCGGGAAACCAGGGATTCTTTGGTCTGGTGGCTTCGTTCTCCGGCCTTTGGCAGGGCAAGTTTTTCTCCCCTTGTATAAGACACTGTGTTGCTCCAGGACAAAAAGCCTCCATTCAAAGTTCAGCCTCAGAGAGGAAAATTCAGGAGCACGCCCTGGTTGCAACAGAAGCATATGGAAGAAATGGACTGGATGGAGCACTCCAAAAAATTAGTCCTTTATTGAAGAAACAAAAATGCAGAAATACATGAAGGATGATCATACCACAGCGGAGATGACACTGGCAGCTAATGCGTTTCGCACCCAAAGCTATGACTAAGCACCAGCTTGGGTGCGAAATGCGTTAGCTGCCAGTGTCATCATCTCCGCTGTGGTATGATCATCCTTCATGTATTTCTGCATTTTTGTTTCTTCAATAAAGGACTAATTTTTTGGAGTGCTGCCATCCAGTCCATTTCTTCCATTTGTATTGGACAGTGGTCACGACAGATGCCAGCCTGTCCGGGTGGGGAGGTATCCTGGGGCTATGCTCAGCACAGAGTTGTTGGATGCTGGAAGAATATATACTAGTGATTAATGTCTTGGCACTTCACAAATAAAGGTAAAATTCCCTTTGTTTGTTTCATGTGTGGAGCCCTTCCATGTGTTCTTTGCTATGAAGGCCAGTAATAGGTGGGGACAGTGGCCATTTTGTTTGTTGTCAATGTGTACTGGTGAGTGGACATACTGGATGCCTTTGCTGTAATACTATCAGCTGGGCTTCCATTATGCCCCCAATTACCTTTCAGAGGAGGGATGGGCCACCTCCAGGCTCACCTGCCCATATCTATCCATTCGCTTGCATGTGCTTCCACTGTGAAGGCTCTTATAAATTCATTAGAGTGGGACTGCAGGTAATACAGAGAGCCGTGGAGTGGCCCTGCAGCTTTCACATGCGTTTGCAAATGTGTGTTAACTAAACCCCTGTTTTGACGCAAACTGTTAGACAGGTTAATTTGGTTGGTAAGCAGACTGGCTAGCAGATTGAACTGGGAATTTTACCTTTGTTTGTTTCATGTGTGGAGCCCTTCCATGTGTTCTTTGCTATGAAGGCCAGTAATAGGTGGGGGCAGTGGCCATTTTGTTTGACTCCACAAATCTGGCCTTTAAGGAAAAGTGGCAAGAAGAAAGCCATTGTTGAAAGAAAGCCATAAGAAGTCCCATTTGCAGTTTGCGAAAAGCCATGTGGGGGACACCGTAAACATGTGGAAAAAGGTGTTCTGGTCAGATGAGACCAAAATTTAACTTTTTGGATTTAAAGCTAAACGCTGTGTGGCGGAAACTAACACTGCACATAACCCTGAATGCACCATGCCACCATTCTATGTGGTGACAGCATCATGTTGTGGGGATGCTTTTCTTCAGCAGGGACAGGGAAGCTGGTCAGAGTTGATGGGAAGATGTAGGGAGCCAAATACAGGGCAATATTTAAAGAAAACCTGCTAGTCTGGGGCGTAGGTTCATCTTCCAGCAGGACAATGACCCTAAACATACAGCTAGAGCTACAATAGAATTGTTTAGATCAAAGCATATTCATGTGTTAGAATGGCCCAGTCAAAGTCCAGACCTACAGTATCTCACAAAAGTGAGTACACCCCTCACATTTTTAAAAATATTTTATTATATCTTTTCACGTGACAACACTGACTAAATGACACTTTGCTACAATGTGAAGTAGTAAGTATTCAGCTTGTGTAACAGTGTAAATTTGCTGTCCCCTCAAAAGAACTCAACACACAGCCATTATTGTCTAAACCGCTGGTAACAAAAGTGAGTACACCCCTGAGTTAAAATGTCTAAATTGGGCCCAATTAGCCATTTTCCTTCTCCGGTGTCATGTGACTCGTTAGTGTTACAAGGTCTCAGGTGTGAATGGGGAGCAGGTGTGTTAAATTTGGTGTTATCGCTCTCTCTCTCATACTGGTCACTTGAAGTTCAACATGGCACCTCATGGCAAAGAACTCTCTGAGGATCTGAAAAAAAAGAAAGAATTGTTGCTCTACAGATGGCCTAGGCTATAAGAAGATTGCCAAGACACTGAAACTGAGCTGCAGCGGTTTAACAGGACAGGTTCCTCTCAGAACAGGCCTCGCCATGGTCCACCAAATGAGTTGAGTGCATGCGCTCAGCGTCATATCCAGAGGTTGTTTTTGGGAAGTAGACGTATGAGTGCTGCCAGCATTGCTGCAGAGGTTGAAGGTGTGGGGGGTCAGCCTGTCAGTGCTAAGACCATACACCGCACACTGCATCAAATTGGTCTGCATGGCTGTCGTCCCAGAAGGAAGCCTCTTTTAAAGATGATGCACAAGAAAGTCCGCAAAAAGTTTGCTGAAGACAATCAGACTAAGGACATGGATTACTGGAACCATGTTCTGTGGTCTGATGAGACCAAGATAAACTTATTTGGTTCAGATGGTGCCAAGCGTGTGTGGCGGCAACCATGTGAGGAGTACAAACACAAGTGTGTCCTGCCTACAGTCAAGCATGAAGGTGGGAGTGTCATGGTTTAGGGCTGCATGAGTGAAGCCGGCACTGGGGAGCTACAGTTCATTGAGGGAACCATGAATGCCAACATGTACTGTGACATACTGAAGCAGAGCATGATCCCCCTCCCTTCAGAGACTGGGCCACAGGGTAGGTTTCCAACAGAACGACCCCAAACACACCTCCAACGTGACCACTGCCTTGCTAAAGAAGCTGAGGGTAAAGGTGATGGACTGGCCAAGCATGTCTCCAGACCTAAACCCTATTGAGCATCTGTGGGGCATCCTCAAACGCAAAGTGGAGGAGTGCAATGTCTCGAACATCCACCAGCTCCAGGATGTCATCATGGAGGAGTGGAAGAGGACTCCAGTGGCAACCTGTGAAGCTCTGGTGAACTTCATGCCCAAGAGGGTTAAGGCAGTGCTGGAAAATAATAGTGGCCACTCAAAATATTGTCACTTTGTGCCCAATTTGCACATTGTCACTTAGTAGTGTACTCAGTTTTGTTGCCAGCTGTTTAGACATTAATGGCTGTGTGTTGAGTTATTTTTAGGGGACAGCAAACTTACACTGTTATACAAGCTGTACACTCACTACTTTACATTGTAGCAAAGTGTCATTTCTTCAGTGTTGTCATATGAAAAGATATAATAAAAATATTTACAAAAACTGAGGGCTGTACTCAAATCTGTGACAAGTCTTGAAAATAGTTGTTCACATATGCTCCATTCAATCTGACAGAGCTTGAGCTATTTTGCAAAGAAGAATGGGCAAAAATTGTACTCTCTAGATGCGCAAAGCTGGTAGAGACATACCCAAAAAGACTTGCAGCTGTAATTTCAGCGAAAGGTGGTTATACAAAGTATTGACTCAGGGGGGGCTGAATACAAATGCAATCCACACTTTTCAGATATTTATGTGTAAAAAAAAAATTTGAAAACCATTTATCATTTTTCTTAAACTTCACAATTATGTGCCACTTTGTGTTGGTCTATCACATGAAATTGCAATAAAATACATTTACGTTTTTTCGTTGTAACATGACAAAAAGTGGCCAAAATTTCAAGGGGTATGAATACTTCTTCAAAGCACTGTACATATATATTTATTAGCTTCCTATTGGCCTCTGTACCACAGAGGGAGGAACAGCACTCGGAGGCAATTCTGTCCTTTAACACTTTGAAAGTTTGAACGTGGAGGAGAGCAGGATTATGGCTTCACTAGTGTTCCAGTTCTCTTTCATTTATAAACTGGCTGTGCTGTCCGGCAGGGGTGCCAAGTTCACAAGAATGGCTTTACTTAACTAGAACTTTAAAATAATTCTGCATTCATGCATTCCAACCATGTCTTTAGCTTAAACAATGCAATAAGTACACAACATCCAAGCAAGCAATACATCTTACCTTTTTTGTCTTTCTGTTTGGCTACCATGTAGCATGGCTCTTTTCTATATTTTTGTTTTTCCTTTGTGCCAAGCCAGCCGTCAATATTCATTCCATTGCTTGCACTTTCAGGCCATTGTCGTATTTGAAGAGCAAGAACCAGATCCACCGATATATTTTCAGGTACATTAGGAATAGTCAGAGTGATTGCAGGGCTTGAAGGGTCTTTCCTCTCTAAGGAGGCTGGTTTACCTGTTGTGAAGACAGAGCTATTTGTACTTGTGAAGTGCTATCAAGTAGTCACATTAATGAACCCCCTAATAATTAATAACCCCTCAGATTCTGCTATCATCAGTTTTGTTCTGCCTAGTGCTAGAAATAGGACCTATCTCCCTGCTGGGACTTCGGTCTTAGCTGTAACTGGGAAAGTTTTGTGATATTTTTTTTTTTTATTTAGTTAGTTCCCAATGACCAAGATCCAGAGGAACTGCAAGCAACAGCCGGCTGCGGTTTCGCACTGGATAATCTAGATTCTTAAGGTCTCCCAGCCTGGCCAGTGAGAGCAGGTTATAGTCCAGAACTAGGCCTCGCCACAACAGTGATCTGATGGATGGGGACGAGCCTGCGAGTGGACAGTCTCTCTGGGACGCATCGACCTGGAACACCCTGAGTCGTAGCTTCCCCTTGGCTGACAGCACCCCCATCCCGGGTGGGAGGTGATCTGTTTCGGAGTGGTGCCCACCTGGTACTGTGGTATGGTGAGTAAAATTGTCCCCCCAAACACCCTTGGCGGTCATGGGGTGGGCGTGGGCCCCTCCCTGGAATGGTTGGACCTTAGGGGCTCCCTCAGTTCCCTGGAACCCTGGAGGACTAATCTGGTGTACCCCTTGGCATTCCCCTACTCCTAGCAGGTTTTACCTTGGGAGGGGCAGTAATAATGCGGCTGTTATAGCTCTTAACCACTTAAGCCCCGGAAGATTTTACCCCCTTCCTGACCAAGGGGTATTTTGCGATTCGGCACTGCGTGACTTTAACGGACAATTGCGCGGTCGTGCGACGCTGTACCTAAACGAATTTGACGTCCTTTTTTTCCGAAAAACAGAGCTTTCTTTTGGTGGTATTTGATCACCTGGGCGATTTTTTTTATCATGCACTATAAACAAAAAAAGAGCGACAATTTTCCAAAAATAACAATATTTTTCAAATTTTTTTATATGAAATTCCCCAAAAAAATGTAAAAATCAAAATTTTTAAAATTTTCGGCTAATTTGTTTTATGCTACATATGTTTGGAAAAAAAAAATCACAAAAAGCGTATTTTGATTGGTTTGCGAAAAAGTTATCGCGTTTACTAACAAAGGGAAGGATTTTTGTCATTTTTGTTTTTTTTTTTTAACGTGTAATGGCGACGATCTGCGATTTTTTTTTTTTTTTTTTGTGGGACTGTGACATTGGGGCGGACAGATCGGACCCTGGACTGACATTTTTGACACTTTTGGGGTTACCAGTGACATTTCTACACTAATCAGTGCTATACATATGCACTGTTACTGTAAAATGACACTGGTAGTGAATGGGTTAAATTTTTTTGAGAGGGAGGGGTGGTGTGTGTCCCTAGGGGCGTGATTCTTACTGTGATTGGCTGTGGCTTGAGCTGTAGGAACAGTGATCAAGGTCCTACATAGTAGAACCGTATGATCACTGTTTCTACACAGGGGAGAATGACAGGCGGCTTGTTTACATCAGCTGCCTGCCTTTCTCCCTCTTCACCCGACGATCGCAAGTGACCAGCGGACATCGGGTCCGCCAGTCACACGCGCGGGGGAGTCCGTGACCGCGCGGGAGCGTGCCTCCGGCGGCGCGCGCTTGCTTCCCAGAGCCTCACAGGCTAGTGACGTACCCATACGTCACTTTGCCTGTGAGGGGCTGACCGCCGCTGTATATGTACTTGCGGGGGTCGGCAAGTGGTTAATTGAGGTGGGTGGATTGTCCTGGGTGGGTCCCTGGATAGGGACCTTTAGATGCCTATTGTTCTGGGACCCCTTTGGGGGGTCCTGGAAACCGCATGCGTGCCGTGGGGACCACCATTTTGCTGTGGTTCATGTTCTCTGTGTTCCCATTAGTTTGCATAAGCAGCCATTTTTTATAATTCCCCATTGAGAATGTATGAGCGGCCATTTTCTTGAGGTCCGTGGGATGGACAGGCATGCAGCATTGCTTTATAATGATAGCAAAGACATGCTGGTAGGTTAATTGGATCCTGTATAAAAAAAATGGCCCTACTATGTATGTATGAATGTGAGTTAGGGACCTTAGATTGTAAGCTCCTTGAGGGCAGGGACTGATGTGAATGTGTAATGTATATGTAAAGCGCTGCGTAAATTGACAGCGCTATATAAGAACCTGAAATAATAATAATAATAGAGGCAGAGCTTCTTCCTGTGCCGACAGTGTTAGTTTAATTTTTACACTGATCAGGCTGGATGCTTCTCTGTGGTCTGGTAATGTTCCTGGGTTTCCCTGTTGGTTTTTTCCTCTTCTGCTCTTTATCTGCTATTACATATTTTTCCGGGATTGTGAATCCGCAGTAATAGCAGTGGGACCGCGGTTTTTCATGGTCTTAAAGCGGAGTTCCGGGCACAGAATCGTGCCTGTAGATTTCAAGGCATCCGCTTCCTTATCCTTTCCTGTGCCCGACTTGGATATTCCCGGCCTTTTTTTTTTGTCCTTACCTTTTTTAGAGAGGATAATATACTCACCTTTCCATCGACTTCCTCCTTCCTCGGCCACGGCCCGCGCCATCACTTCCTGTCCCGCAATGCGTCCTGGGAGCTCTTACTCATGGCTCCCAGGATGCAATGGGCAGTGACGAAGGCGGCCGGCCGCTCCTCTCATCGCGTTATTTCAAAACAGGAAATGACACGATGTTAGGAGGAGCACAGTGCGGACGGCGATGCCGATCGCATAGTACTGGGCATGCGCGAGATTTTGCGCTGGATTCACCGGCCTCCGCCCACTAGAACCAGGGAGAAGGGAAGACATTTCCCCACAACGGACTCGGCGATCCAGGACAAAGATGGCGGCGCTCATCACAAATTTTATAAAGTAAGATTTTATGCTTGCAAACCGATTATTTCAATGTATGAAACAGAATTAGCGGATGTATAGAGGTATAAAGGTCACTGTTTGGGGGACATTAAAAAAAAAAAAAAAACGATTCTGTGCCCGGAACTCCGCTTTAAAGGGACATTACACATACATTTTTTTTTATTTGAGCAATGGAGTCCCAGGATAAAAATTCACCTGCAGACCCCCTGGAAGCCACTGTCACTGTCGTAGCCAGAAATTGCAGTTTTTTTTGCAAAGCCTGATGTCAAAAGTGGATTTTGTCATTTCTGGTGCTGCCAGCCGCAAACGCCCTCCGCCCTCACCTCCATCGGCAGGGTCTTCGGATTTAGAGACCATGTTTCACACTATTGGGGATGAACAATGGCGATACATTAAGCACATGTTGGTAGTGCCTAAGCATTTTGCACACCGTTATCCTTTTGCGGAGGCGGTGTCCAATAGGTGGACTGTACAACTGAAAGTGGATTCTCCGGTGGCCAGGTTAAATTAAGCGATTCTGGTACCGGTGGAAGAGTCTCCAACCTTTCCGGATCCCGTGAATAGAAGGGTGGAATCCTTGTCCCACCATTTACATGTGGTAGTAGGTAACATGTTAAAGGCAACCTTTGTGAATGTTTTAGTAGCACAGACTGCTACTGAATTGGTGAAGTTACTGAAAAGTAATTTGGAAACGGCACGGCTTCCCCCCTGCGGTACTGAAATTCATAGACCAGTTGACCCAAGCCCTGGTGTTCATGTGTGATACGTCCCTGTACTCAGCTTTGTTGGTGGCCAGGACATCAGCAGTGGGGATTGCTATTGAGGGCATGGTATGGCTGAAATGCTGGTCGGTTGACCAAGCTTCTAAGAAGGCTGAGACTGATTTTCCTTTTATAGGGGAGAGGCTGTTTGGATCCTCTCTGGACGAGTTGATCAAAGGTATCACGGGGGGTAAGAGCCCTAATCTACCCCAATCCTCTAAGGGCAAGGCACCACGTACTAGGCGGGGGCCTCCCTTTATTGCTCACAAACGTCTTTTACGTGCCTCGGGGTCGTAAGAAAAAGGTAAACCGTTTAGATCTTCTGGGGGTTCCAAGAAGCTATGGTCGGGAAAATCTAAGTCCGGGCAATCTGGACCTGCAGACAAGTCCTCGGCTGCATGAAGGGGCGCCCTCACCCGAGTTCGGGGTGGGGGGGACGTCTTCGATTCTTTCAGGAACCCTGTACCTCCTTGATTCAGGACTAATGGGTTCACGAACTGATCGAATTCCGGTCTCATCCTTCAGACAGGTTCTTCCCATCCAATCTCCAATTATCCCCAGTCCGGTTAAGGGACTTGCGAGGGGCGGTACATGACTTGCTGTCACAAGGAGTGATTGTGCCAGCTCCCACTCAGGAACGTTTTCAGGGATTTTATTCAAACCTGTTCGCCGTGCCCAGAAAAGAAGGCAAGGTGTGTCCCATCCTGGATCTCAAGGCCCGACCATGTCTTCTTGGAACCCCCAGAAGACCTAAATGGCTTAGATCCATTCTACTGCATGCCGGAGGCACGAAAGGGCCACCTGTAGACTGTAAAATAAGGCCCCTGTCTATTACGGGGTGATGTGCCCTTGGCAGATTGAGGAAGAAGAGTACTGTTCCCGTCTATGAGTCCTTTGATTAATTCATCCAATGAGGAACCAAACAGTCTCCTGTAAAGCGGAGATCTGATAGAGCCTTTTTTGAAGCCTGATTGGCAGACCAGCTATTTAGCCACACCATGCGTCTAATAGCAGGCTAATCCAGACCTGCAGACAAGTCCCTGTCTGCATGAAGGGACGCCCTCACCCATATCTGGGGTGGGGGACGTCTTTGCTTCTTTCTGGAACCATGGACTTCCTTGATTCAGGACAAATGGGTCCACAAACTGATCCGATCTGATTACAAGATTGAATTCTGGTCTCGACTGTCAGACAGGTTCTTCCCATCCAATCTACGCCTATTTCCAGATCAGTTAAGGGATCTACAAGAGGCGGTACAAGATCTGCTGTCACAAGGGGTGATTGTGTCGGTTCCCTCTTGGGTACGTTTTCAGGGGTTCTATTCAAACCTGTTCACTGTGGCCAGGAAAGAAAGGAAAAGTGCGTCCAATCCTGGACCTCAAGGCTCTGAACCACTTTGTGCAGGTACAGAAGTTTTGAATGGAGTCCATTTGCACGTTAGTGGCGTCCCTACACCAAGGAAACTTTTTGGCCTCCATCGATATCAAGGACGCATATCTACACATCCCTATTTATGCTGTAAGAGAGGAGCATTATCAATTTGTGGCGTTACCCTTTGGTCTCGCCTCCGCCCCCAGGGTCTTCACCAAAGTGTTGGCTCTGGTATTGGCATTACTGCGACAATGGGGGATTGCGGTACTGGGGTACCTGGACGCTCTCCTCTTAAGAGCAGACTCACATTCAGTCCTTTTTGGTGACTTGACAATCACTGTATGGACTCTGCAAGAATTTGGTTGGAACATAAATTTAAAAAAATCTGCCCTAGTACCATCCTCAAAACTGGATTATCTCAGCCTGACTGTGGACTCCGCTTCGGCGAGGGTTTTCCTTCCCTTGGATAAGCTGCAAAAGTTGCAGGGGGTGATTCGTTTGATGTTGTCCAGCAACCTGTCCTCTCTGCGGACTTGCATGTGAGCCTTAGGTCTGATGGTGTCGACCTTCGAGGCGGTTCCATTTGCTCAGGTCCACACAGTACCCTTACAAAGGGAAATTCTTGTCAAATGGAACAAAGACCCAAAGTCCATGGACACTATGATTCGGTTGAGTCACAACACAGACTGATCTTTTATGGTGGCTTCGCTCGTTAGCACTACGCCAGGGCAAGTCCTTCCTCCCATTGTATTGGACTGTGGTAACCCCGGCGCCAGCCTGTCCGGCTGGGGAGGAGTGCTGGGGAAGCTGTGTGTCCAGGGGTCCTGGACAGTAGAAGAGTCCAGACTTCCGATCAATATTCTGGAACTCAGAGCGATAAAGCTTAGCCTGAGTCACTGGAAAAATAGTTTACAGTCCGGAGTTATTCGGACAATGCCACGGCTGTGGCTTACATCAATCATCAAAGGGGAACCAAGAGTGTCTTGGCGGCCTGGGAGGTGGCCGAGATCCTGAAATGGGCAGAAAAGGTTCCAGGAGGTGTTTCACTACTTGTGTGTCCAGTGGGGGACACCCAACGTCGACCTGTTAGCTTCTCGACTCAACAAGAAGGTTCAGAGGTTTGTAGCCAGGTCGTGAGATCCTCTGACCGACGCCACAGATGCACTGGTGGCTCCTTGGGGTCAATATCGACTGATCTATGTATTCCCTCCGCTGAAACTCCTGTCGAGGCTTCAGTGCAGAATAGAGGTGGAAGGGATTCCGGTCATTCTGGTGGCCCCCAGACTGGCCTCGCAGGTCTTGGTACGCAGATCTGGTAAGGTTGGTCGCCGATGCTCCTTGGAGACTCCGTCTCAGGGAAGATCTGCTGTCTCAAGGGCCAATCTTCCATCCTGTTTTACAGTCGCTGGCTTTAACAACGTGGCTATTGAAAGCCAGGTATTGAAGGATAGGGGTCTTTCTGACTCAGTGATTCCTACACTGTTAAAGGCCAGAAAGTCTGATTCCAGGAAGATCTATCATCGTACGTGGAAATCGTATATCTCATGGTTTGAATCTCCTGAAGGTGACTCCTCACTTTTTTTTCGGTGGCTAGGATTTTGAACTTTTTTCAAAAAGGGGTTGAACAGCGGTTGGCCTTGAGCACTATCAAAGGCCAAGTTTCGACTTCGGCTGTGTTTTTCCAACCTCTTTTAGCTACGCTTGGCTTGATTTGCACTTTTATACAAGGGGTTCCCCATATGGCTCCTCCGAGACTATCCCGTTACCTCCATGGGATCTTAACTTGTTATTGTCTGTTCTTAAAAAACCTCCTTTTGAGAACATTAGGGAGATTCCTCTGCTTACACTGTCTCAGAAGGTTGCCTTTTTGGTGGCTATTACTTCTGTCCACAGAGAGAAAGTGGTACTTCTACCTAATCAGTCGTTTCTTTCTAAGGTGGTTTCTGATTTCCATTTAAATGAAGACATTGTGCTGCCTTCACTCTGTCCTAAGCCCAAGCATCCCAAGGGAATTGCTTTGCATTCTTTGGATGTGGTTCGGGCAATTAGGGTTTACCTGGCGGCTACCGAATCTTTCAGGAAATCAGACTCTCTCTTTGTCCTCATGGAAGGACCTCGAAAGGGATTGGCTGCATCTGCTGTGACCATATCCAGATGGATCAGGCAGACGGTGGTACAGGCTTATTCACTGAAGGGTCAGGTTCCACCTTTCCCTGTGAAGGCACATTCTACTAGGGCGCTGAGTGCCTCTTGGGCTTTTTGCCATCAGGCGTCAGTAATGCAAGTTTGCAAGGCGGCATCATGGTCGTCTGTGCACATGTTTACAAAATTCTACAAAGTAGATGTGTTGGCATCTTCGGATGCTTCTTTTGGCCACAAGGTTTTGCAGGCTGCTGTGTAAAGAGAACATTTTCTCTTTGAGGGTGTATGTTTTTTTCTAAGTGAGCTCCAGTTGTTCTTGGTTGAGCTCTATGTTCACTGATTGGCTAAATTTAGCCTTTTGGGGAATTACGTTCTTTTCTGCGTTGTTTTGCCATCCCTCATGCAAATACTGCTTTGGTCCCAATGGTCAAGAAGAATATGGAGCTGCGTCTGTCAATGAACGATAGAGAAAACTGGATTTTTGACTTACCGTAAAATCCTTTTCTGTGAAGTTCAGACGCAGCACCTGCCCCTCTAATTATGAGTGGGATGTTTTTGTTTTTTTTCTAAACACTGCTTGCAACAAAACTGATGCCTATTGCAGAGTGTGTGGGACTGCCCCATAGGCATGGTAAATATTTTTCCTGCCTAGTGTCCTACTCCTGTAGGGGGCAGCATAACTCAATGGTCAAGAAGAATATAGAGCTGCGTCTGTCAATGAACTTCAGAGAAAAGTATTTTACGGTAAGTCAAAAATCCAGTTATTACCACTACAAAGCTCCAACCACTAGTAGGTAATACATTTGCGGTACTTTTAAAATCACACTGTCTTTCTTCCTCTTCTGCAGGACCAACAGGAATGAAGCTGGTTATCAGCTTCACAGGTTTCCCCTCCAGTCGACCCACTAGTTCGGCCTTTCCTAGCTACTAATCAATTTCGGCTCAAAATTTCTGTTGTATGGGGTTGTGGAAATCCATTTAGTAAATGCAATCAATGATCATGTGCTCTGCTTTTGAGAAATAGTGTAATGATGTTTTGCCCTTGCAGCATGCAATCTTGTCCTCCTATAACCTTTTTTCTTGTCTTGGTGAAGGGTATCTACTGCCTTTTCTTAGTAAATGGGAAAATGTTATGGGATTCACTCTTAAAAATAAAGGGCTCATGTCTTATTTTTTGTGCATAGGTTGTCCCATCTCAAGCAGATTCCAGGAAGCTGAATATAAGCTTCTGACCAGATGGTATAAGATGCTCTCTCACACAAAATGCTCTCTGCCACCCCATCTGTATGTTAGAGAGGTTAGCGAGAATGTGGGACTTTCACATTTTTGGGGACTGCCTGTTAATACATGTGCTTTGAGAAAATATTCAAGATATAATGGCTAAACTAACCAAGGTTCAAATACAGAACTGACCTGAGGCATTCCTGTTTCATTATACCCCAATAGCTAAAAGCCGCTATAAAAAGGAAAGAGGAGCAGCATCAGAAAACCTGGTTTATTGAAATACTTTCCAATTCTTCAAGGACCACTGCTTTTATTTTTATCAATAGTATGTCAGTCCCATAATTCCTTTTTACTGTTTTTAGATCTTAAAAACGTTTATCCTTCACATATAATACAATTCTGAGACAACACTTAAAGGGTAATTTCACCTTTGAGTACGTTACCAACCCATGTCATTCATTCAGTTTTCTTTGAATGAACTACATGTTCCATCTGCCATTACCGCAGACGGCTTGTAGATCTCAAAGATCTGTGATGAGGGCGCTGGTGAGCGCTCTCGTAGTTCATTGATTCTTCGTGGACTTCAGCAACTGCCTGCCCATACAGGAGGTATGGGAGGATAGTTGGCTGAATGTGTGCAGGATCCTGGCATTGCACCGGCAATCTGCTAATTGTGGATGCCGTGCATTTATTTAATTTTTTTACAAAAGGGGTACTTAGTCTTTAGGGGACCCAGCAGGGTGAACAAAAAAAAGATCTGATTCCCCCATCCACACATTTGAGGTGCATGGAGGATCCCTTCCTGCTGTGGTATTGTATTCTGACAGCAGGAGCCTTCCCTAACGTTTGAATGCAATGATCGGTGTTGCCGGCTATAGCTGTCAGCACTGATCATTTGGGAAAAAGTTGATCAACTTGTGTACAACCAGCCTGCCCATACATAAATCGAAATACAGCCGATCCCTGCTGAACCAGCTGTATTTCGATTCATGTATGGACAGCTTTGGAGCATGCTGTGGATGAGAAATTTACCCTGCACTTCGGCATGGTTTATGTTGTATTGCGTGATGCGTTCCTTTGAGGACGCATATTTTTTCAAGTAGATGTGTTAAATTCTGGATCTTTTATTCTGCAGAAATGTATTATGTGACTAGGTTAAGGGATTTAATACAAATTTAAAAAAAGGTAATTTTCTATGTTACCTCTAGTTCTTGAGCTTGTTCATTGAACAGTAAATCAGTATTAGCTTCCCTTTCTAAGTAGTAAAAACGCGGTCCAGGAAATATGACGATAAACCAGGAAGAAGGCACTTTTGGCTCAAAGTGGTTAAACAGAATAAATTAACCGTGCGGCAGGTAATTTAGAAAATAAATATTTATGTATATTATACACTAATCAAATAGGGTGATCAAGTGCCTGCTTTTGACAGTCCCCAAGGTCCCATATATAAAAAGTCAAAAGAAGATACCAAACTACTCACTTTTCTGCTGCAATTTATGGTTACATATACAGCATCAGAGCAACGTTCTGGTGCTGCTCTTTTTAAAGCACACAAGGACTTTCACCTGCAAGTTTTTAAAAGTGAGTTTTGTAACATTGTTCTGACAATGTTGTATATGCAACACTGAAATAAGGAGCAGAAAAGCGAGTAGTGTTGCATATTTGGACTTTCTATATGTATATAAAATGTGTTTTCCCAGCTGTGTGTTTAGCTGTTTGCCTGAAATTTCACTTAAGGTTCACTTTAAACAGGAATGAGATATGTCTGTCTAATCTATCCTGTTTTAATAATATGCTTTACACACAGGTTTAAATGTACAGGAGATAGGGATTTAGCTTACCTGACTGTTTAAGGACATTATTGACCAGAGTTCTGAATTCATCCAAGATATGTTTGGCCAATATATTTCCTTCACCATCAATGTATGGAGTCATGGCTGATGGTTTCCGATCTTTAAATGCTAGCGTGTAGAAAGCACCCCCCTCATCAATACTTGTCAACTCAATTGTCTGATAACTTTCAAATGAAATTTTCAGCATGATGTCAAATTCATTTGGGTTTGATATCTAGAGAAAAAGGAGTATGTATTTTATGTTCAGTTTTTTTTTTTTTTTTTTATAATATATGGCTTTAACCACTTGCCGACCGCTCACTGAGCTGGTACTGCAGCAAAGTGGCTCGTTATCGTCTGGCGACGTAGACCTACGTCACCAGACTCTCCCCTCTCTCGGCGGCGCGCTCCCGCTATATTCAGACACAGCGGGAGTCGGGCCAGGAGAGGAGCGGCGGTGATCACCGCCGCTCTTCCCTGATCGTCGGGGATCGAGTGAGGAAATCCGCCCACTTGTGTAAACAAAGCGGTCGGATCTCCTATGTGACAGGCAGGGACAGATTACAGGATTTATCATAGCTGAACCTGCGATCTGTGTCTCTGTCACACAACCCCCTCCCCCCACACACGTCAGTAAGCATGAGGCATACATTTAACCCCTTAATCACCAATAAAGTTAACCCCTTCCCTGTCAGTGTCATTATTACAGTAACAGTGCATATTTATAGCACTGATTACTGTAGTAATGTCACTGGTTCCCCCAAAAGTGTAAAAAATTTTAGTTAGGGGTCTGGTCTGTCCGCCGCAATGTCGCAGTCCCGCAAAAAAAAAAATCGCAGATCGCCGCCATTACTAGTAAAATAAAATAAACAATAAAAATGACAAATCTTTCCGTAGTTAGTAAACGCGATAACTTTTGCGCAAACCAATCAAAATACGCTTATTGTGATTTTTTTTTTTTACCAAAGATATGTGGCAGAAAACAATTGGCCTAAAATGTTAAAAAAGTTTGATTTTTACATTTTTTTGGGAATGTTATATATCAGAATGTAAAAAATATTGTTTTTTTTTTTTCAAAATTGTCACTCTTTTTTTCAAAAATTAAAAATCTCACAGGTGATCAAATACCACCAAAAGAAAGCTCTATTTGTGGGGAAAAAAAAGGAAATAAATTTAATTTGGGTAGAGCGTCGCACGACCACGCAATTGTCCGTTAAAGTAACGCAGTGCCGAATCGCAAAATATAGCCTGGTCAGGAATGGGGTAAAATCTTCAAATCTTCTTAAAGCGGTTAAAAATACACTCATTGAGAATTTTTTGGTCAAAGACATGTAGCTAAATACATTTTGGCCTAAATATATGACAAAAAGTGAATATATTGGATAGTTTTTAACTGTCAAAGTAGAAAATGTCATTTTTTTTGCAAAATTTTCGCCCTTTTTTTTATTAATATCGCAAAAAATGAAAAGCGCAGTGGTGATCAAATACCACCAAAAGAAAGCTCTGTTTGTGGGAAAAAAAAGGATGTAAATTTTGTTTGGGTACGGCGTTGCATGACCGCGCAATTGTCAGTTAAATTCGCGCAGTGCCAAGTTGCAAAAAGTGGCCTGGACGTAAAGCAGGAAAATCCTCCGGTGGTAAAGTGGTTAAAGCGCAACTCCACAAAACCTAACAAAACAACCGTCCCTTGCAGTGGGGCTACATCCACACTACAAGGGATAATTGCTTAGTTTCATCTCAGGAACAGAAAAGCAATTTACTCACCTGATACTCCACTCCTCCAGTAGATTGGGCTTCCCCATGCTCCAACGGTGGACTTCTCCTCATCATCCTCACATCCAATGCAGTGCTATGAACCCTGCATTAGTCTTGATGACATCAGATTACCTTAGTCCAGCATCAGGGAGGAGCCTGCAGGATCAAGTAAGTAAAAGTGCTTTACCAGGTCACCTAGGATTTTTAGGTTTCCTGGAGTTCAGCTTTAACCACCAGATTTATTTCTGACATAGCAAATACTCTTTTTTTTTTTTTTTTAAACAGATGCCCAGGAACAGTGAGTGCTGTTCTAATGCTGGTCAAGAGGATGGAGCCATGACGTCACAGGAACGCATAAAGGACTGAAATACTGCAGGATTAAAGGTTGTCTAAAGCATTATTTTTAAAAGGTTGCTTGAATCATCAGGAGAGCAGGGGGTAGGAATGAAATGTTAGCTGGAGTTTAGTTTTTAACTAGAACAGGTTTAGTAAAAAAAAAAATTGTCAATCATTTGTTAATAAAACAGTACATGTGTGAAAAAAGGTCACCGCTTCCGTAAAATTGTTAGCAGTGAATAATTCAGGTTGATGTCCCTGAGGGTAACATTTGAATTGCTTTAGACATAGACCGCTGTAGTGAGTTTACAAGCGTGAAGAGTGTTCTCTTGCAAGCCAGTATACTTTTTGCTGCAGTTATTTAGGGCTGTTAAACATGCACTAAGCACACATAAATATGAAAATAACAAGAAGCATTCATAGCTGCTATATGTGTGCTTTTATTTTATAAATAGCTTCCAATAAAGATGGAAAAACCCCACCTGTAACTAGCAGTTTAGTATTCCAAGTCACATAAATATAAACGAGTAAAGACTCATTCTCTTTGTTTTTATTTGTAGGAATTCTGAACAGAGAACTTTTTTAATGTATGCCTCAATCCAAATGATATGTCTCTGTTAAAACTAGTCAGGACCTCATCGCAGCAAGTCCCCGGTGTTCACCTCTAGGACACCAAGCCAGCTAATATAAAAAATATGCACTTTTGCTGTTGTTTATATAAGTGTGCTGCTTCAAGGATTACGGTTATTGCTTTCTAAATCTCTCCCTAATGCTAATAAAATATTTTGCATTGTGAAATATTTATTATAAAAACCAAAGTATATTTATTACCTTGACGCCTTCGTAGTAACTCCCTGTGGACATTATCTTTATGCTCTTAAATAGAGGGTGGCTTTTAGTAGGCTCAGACTTGATAATTATCTCTATGATGTTGTTAACTTTCTTTGCTGCTTTTGAAATGTCCTCCATCTTCATTTTCAAACTCTCCACTGCATTTTTCAAGTGTTTGGAAAGGTTGGAATTTGGCAAACTGTTACTTCTGCTTGCTTGCCTTTGAATCTCATCTCTATCTCTGCCAGAATTGGAAGTGTCTTCATCATTTATTTTGCTATTTCTTCTTCTGGGACCAATGTTTACCATGCAGTGGTCTGTTTTAGTTTTTGCTTCTAGATCATGTAGTTCTGGTAATTTTGATCTTCTCCCCTGATTAAAGCTAGTCTCCTTTGGTGCCTTTGGATGGCAATGACTGATGTCCACTTGACCCAGAGATATTCCAATATCATTTTGTTCCACTGATTTTGATCTTCTGCAGCTTTTAGATGTAGTCTCCTTTGGTGCCTTTGGATGGCAATGACTGATGTCCACTTGACCCAGAGATATTCCATGATCATTTTGTTCCACTGATTTTGATCTTCTGCAGATTTTAGAGGTAGTTTCCTTTGGTGCCTTTGGATGGCAATGACTGATGTCCACTTGACCCAGAGATATTCCAAGATCATTTTGTTCCACTGATTTTGATCTTCTGCAGCTTTTAGAGGTAGTCTCCTTTGCTTTCATACTTCCATGTGGTTTAGTTTCATTTTGTACACTTGCTGTCTGTTGGAGTATCTCCTCTTTATTGTTTGCACTGCATTTTCCAAGGAACTCTCTAGTAGTGCTTGTATAGATATCTTTGCCATTGACAGTAGATGCGGAGGTATTCTTACCCAGTTGTTGAGTCTTTCTTTTTCCTTTCCCGTTACCATCAGAGTGACCAGAATTAGAATGTTGAAACTCTGAGCATGTAGATAATTTAGATTCCTGCATCGCTTTTGGATGTCTGTCTTTGCCTGAATCTGTTGAATTTCCACCTTGTTTCCTTGGGCGAGTTGCCATTTTTTACTGTCCGTCTTATTAATGCCTTGTTTCAGGTCTCACTTCTTCCTCACAAATTATCTACAAACATAAATGCATCCTCCTTTTATATTCATTTTCTTGTAAAGATCACTCCCACCTCAGAGGTATAATAAAGAGAAACGAAACTGAAAATGTGACCCGTTGTCTGCTTTACAGCAAAAATGTTCCTTAGGAATTTATTATTTCACTTTGGCAGTTCCTAAGCTGAAACGATTATTTTCAGAAAGTGTAAAAAGCAACAAAGATATGTCAAACAAGTACTAAAAATGTACACCAGAAGCAATATACCAAGCTCCTTGTTTTATTTCTCACTTTCCTGTAAAAATCAGATCTCAGAGTCATAGAAAAGTGAGAAACGAAACTAAATATGTGACCTGTAAGCTGTCTTACTATCCATCTTTTGTTTCACGCTGAGGATGTGGGGCAGAATTGATCGTCCTGACAGTTTTGTTTGTGGAGGAGTCAAAGGACCCAAACAACAGCTATAATATTGAAAGTTCTTTTAGGAATTGCGTTTGGGTTCCTGGATTTGGACTGTCTGGAATGGAGTAGGAGGGAAAGACATGCTATCTTTCGCTCCATTCCAGGTATTGGGATGAGTAAAGCAAGGCACTCTGTTGCACCTGGCTAATGCAAGCCAGCGATCATATAACCTTGGGGTCAGTGTAAGGAGTCTCTAAAGCTGGGGTCCATACCTTTCCCATCGAGGCTGTTGTAGGGTGCTTGAGGAAGAACGCTATTGTTTGAAATCGCCCCTTGATTGAGCAGCTATTAAAGTGGTTATAAACCTCAGTCATGAAATATGAACAAAGCATATCTCTCTATAGTGTTCTCAATGAAGAGCACTGCATGCCATTTCTGTCTGCTGCTTCGTTCCTCTGCTATCAACATGAATCACTTCTGACAAATTTTCCTGACACCAAGAGAAAAATGGTGGGAGGGAGGGTGTCTCTCTTCCCTCCCATTAGCTCTCAGAGCTCTCCTCACTAAACTCTAAGGCCCCTTTCACACAGGCGGACCGTTCAGATCAGCCTGTCCATTTTTCAGGCAGATCTGAACAGATGCCCCACGCATCTCTACGGGGCATCGGATGTCAGTGGAGACATGTCCGCTGACATCTGATTCGACCCATTAAATCTGGACGGATGGAAACCCTATTTTCCATCCGTCCATCAGATCGGATGAGAACGGACAGACGGTCCGTTCTCATCTGATTCCCCCATAGAGAACAGCGGGGACCTGACAGCTATGTCTCCGCACTGTGTCTGCTCAGCGGGGTATTGGCGGATCGATCCCCCGCTGAGAGAAACGGAGTCCGCTGACGGACTCCTATGTGTGAAAGGGGCCTAAAGAGTGCATTTACAGTTCTCCGCCCCTTTTTCTTTTTAACTCTCTGAGATGCTTTATAAATTCTGGACTTTGAACAGATGTAGAAAATAAAGGACTGCAGATAAACAGGTACAACATATGTAGGAGGATTTTTTTAACCACTTAGCGACTGCCCACCGCAGTTTTACTGCGGCAGGCAGCCGCTCCTGGGCAAAGCGAAGTAGTACTACGTCGCTCGCTCAGGAGACTCTAGGGGGTGAGCGCTCGTCAGCTGGGGAGCCAGTGCGTGTGACCGGCGGCTCAAATGGCCGCTGACAGAGAAGGACAGACGGCTGATGTAAACACAGCCATCTGTCATTCTCCCTTAAATGATCACAGAGGCTATGTGATCCTGCTATATAGGATTGCATGTCTCTGTGGTGATCTCACAAGCCACGCCCCTCTACAGTTAGAATCACGCCCCTAGGGTCACATTTAACCCCTTGATCACCAGTACAGTTTACACCTTCCCTGCCAGTGTCATTTTTACAGTAACAGCGCATATTTTTAGCACTGATTACTGTAGTAATGTCACTGGTACCCCCAAAAGTGTCAAAAATGTCAGTTAGGGGTCCGATCTGTCCGCCGTAATGTCGCAGTCCCACATAAAATTGCAGATCGCCGACATTACTAGTAAACAAAAAAAAAAACTAAATCTTTCCCGTAGTTAGTAAACGCAATAACTTTTGCGCAAACCCATCAAAATACGCTTATTGCGATTTTTTTTTTTTTTTTTACCAAAAATATGTAGCAGAAAACAAATTGGCCTAAGATGTTAAAAAATTTTGATTTGTACATTTTTGTTTTTGAGAATTTCATATAAAAGTATGTGAAAAATATAATTTTTTCAAAATTGTCGCTCTTTTTTTGTTTATAGCGCAAAAAATAAAAAGCGCACAGGTGATCAAATACCACCAAAAGAAAGCTCTATTTGTGGGAAAAAAAGGATGTTAATTTAGTTTGGTTACAGCGCCGCACGATAGCGCAATTGTCCGTTAAAATAACGCAATGACGAATCGCAAAATAGGGCCTGGTCATTGAGCAGCTAAATCCTCCGGTCTTAAAGTGGTTAATCTCTGTGTATAACCTGAAGCCAGTCACTTCTCAAGTAAATAGACAAAGTTTTTAAAAAGTCATATAGACACATTTTGTTTGTTTTGGCTATATGCATCCAGGATCTGTTCACCTAGCTTTATGTGATGCCAAGTTACACTGTAAAAATTTCAGTTGCCATTTTGATGCTGATACAGTGAAGCAGATTTACTAAAGTGCAATATCAAAAATAAAGCTGCGCTAAAAGTGATAAATGTTATTGCAACATATACATAAATAGTGAAGAGATATCAGTGAGCAATCAAGCAAAAAAGTTTTATAAATGAACAATCAAGCACCAGAGGATCACTGCCTCTGTATCCATAAGGTGAGCCCCCGTATATGGATAAGGTAACCAAACGAATATATATCATAAATACAAATGCAGGAATGGAAAGTCCAAAACAGTTTGTGTAGATGTGCAAGGAAACAGAAATCCTCCACCACAGTTATGTGATTCTTCCTCCACAGTGCCAAAGTGCCAAAATCACGCTAATGCGCTTACCAGATGGAAAATGTAATCAGGCCCTTCAATATGAACCTTGGGGGTTATGAATCTGATCCGCTCCAATGGATCCCTCTTGAATCTCTCCTGCCAGCTAAGCCAAATGGTATATACCACGGTATATGGAAGCAGCACAGGCAATCAACTCTCCCGCAATCACCATAAAAAGATAAGGGCCACAATAGTGAAGTAAGTAGCAAAAATGTTTATTAAATAACGCGTCGGGAAGGCGTGCTGACGTCACCACATGATACCCGGAAGTTGGGCGGCTGCGTCCTGTGGATTCTGCCGCTTATAAGCGCTGTTTTTTCTCGTACATATGTGAGTTTTATACCTTATTTAATAAACATTTTTGCTACTTACTTCACTATTGTGCGGAGAGGGTTTTCATTGCAAATAGCGGCGGCCATGACCATGGAACCCCGTGGGTGGCGACTTCGGCGGTGGGAGCCCCTCCTTATCCCCTGGTGCTGACTCCAGGATCATTTAGCTTCCTGACCGCTGCACATGTAGTGCAGATTCTCCTGGTAATTGCAGGTGCCTGTGTCGGCGGGTGGTGAGTCTGGTGGAGTCCTCTCCCTCTCTGCTGTGGATCGCTCTGTGCCTTGTGCTTGGCGACCGGGCAGTGCTGCCAGCGCGGTGGGTGTTGTCCCTTAGCAGTGTGTTAGACTTTTCGTGGGGTCCCGCTGGTGACTCATGGAGTCTTGAGCATGTTTCCCCACCTGATCCCCTCTCTGAGGCAGCGGGGCCCTCCGGTTCCCAACCATCCATCTATGCACATCCATGCACTGACTGCGGTCCTGGAGTCCCTTGTGTCCTGGGTGGAGAAGGCTTGCGGGCGCCCCCTGCCTCATCTGTCTTATCAGATCCTCAATCTGATTTGGCCACTGCGGATGTGGGTCACCCTGCTGACTCTGTGACCACCTGGAATCCTCTGGTAGTGAGGATGATTCCTCCACATCTACGACCACGCACGAAAAGATTCTGGTAGATGCACTGATTGTATCTGTGCATGAGACCTTGAAGCTAGAGGACGCAGCTGAAGCTGCGGCGGAGGCACAGGTACTTTTCGGCACTCACAAGCCATCCAGAGCGGAAAAGGTGTTCCCTTTCCCTGCCTATTTTGACAGGATTGTCACCAAAGTGTCCCCATGGGGTTCCTAAGCGCTTTACTAGGCGTTACCCCTATGAGGAGTCCCTTTTCCAGATTAAACAAGGCAACCATGATTCCGGTAAATCAAACAGAGGACGCACCGGCCTAGTGCATTATCTTCAATAATAGGTCACGTACTTGGTTTTCCTGATTGCCATGGGCTTGCTGGCCCTTTAAGACTGAGGATGTCTGTAGACACTAAATCTAAAAACAAACAGAGGGCGCACCGGCCTAGCACATTATCCTCAATAATAGTCTTCATTGAATAAAAGGAGTTTTTAAAACACATCAAATCCATACATCTGGAACTGTCAATGTCACGTTAAAACATACATTGTCCTCGATAGATGATTAGCCATCATTGCATCTGTTGTAACGTAACTTTGATGGTTCCAGATGTATGGATTTGATGTGCCTTTTAAAACTTATGTTTGTGAGTATAACTCCTTGTATTCAATAACGTCTATTATTGAGGATAATGCACTAGGCTGGTGCGCCCTCTGTTTTGATTTAGCGTTTACAGACATCCTCAGTCTTAAAGGGCAACAAGGCCGTGGCAATCTGGAAAACCAAGTACAAGTTCCGTAGAGCAACACTCTTTGAAAATGTTGGTTGGGGGGCCCCGTCTCTGGGCACAGGAGAGAGGTGCGTTGCATCAAAATTTGTTTTGGGACCATGATTCGGGTAGAAGGTTCCCTGGCCTTTAAGAATCCGGCTGACCAGAAGATGGAGGCTGTGGCCCACCCTATGTACAGCTTAGCTGGTTTGGCAATGAGGCCGGTGTTTACCATTGCCCTAGTATCCCGGTGTTTACCATTGCCCTAGTATCGCAAACTCTGACCGAGTGGGCTAAGCTCCTACGCCGTGACCTGGAGAGTGAACAACTTCCTCCTGCCTTTGCTGAGCTGGTCCAGGGGCTGCAGTTTATCTGGATGCAGCTCCCCTGATGGCTCGCCTCTCTGTTTTGGCAGTGGTCCTTCGGCGTGTCTTTTGGCTCAAATGCTGGTCTGCGGGCCGGACTTCTAAAAAGGCTTTGACCGAAATTCCCTTTCAAGGAGATCGTCTGTTTGTTTGGAGCTACCCTGGATGACCTCATTAAAGGACTCACAGGGGGGAAGAGTACCTTTCTTCCGCCGGTTAGGAAGGGCATTGGACCTTGTCATAGACGTAGACCTTCCTTTGCGGCTCATAAGCAGTTTTTTTTCACCCCTCAGGGTCGACTGACAAGGGCTCTAAGCTTTTCAGGGCCTCCTCTAGCGGATCCAAACGACCCTGGTCTGGCAAGCCGAAAGCAGGCTTCTCCAGACCTGAGGACAAGGCTCCTTCTGCATGAAGGTGCACCCTCACCCGCATCGGGGGTGGGGGGACGTCTTCATTGGCTTCTGGACCTGTGGACCTTCCTGGTGTAAGACAAGAGGGTCCACAGCCATTCGATCCAGTTACAAGATCGAGTTTCGCTCTTGTCCCTCGGCAAGGTTTTTTCCTTCCAACTTGCGCCTGTCCACAGACTGGGACTGTTTGCAAATTCTGTTTGGGGCGGTACAAGACCTGTTCCTTCAAGAGGTGATCGTCCCGGTACCGACTTTGGAACATTTTCAGGGTTTTTACTCAAACCCATTCACAGTCCCCAGGAAGAAAGGCAAAGTGCATCAAATCCTGGACGCCAGGGCGCTGAACTGCTTTGTGGGGGTACAGAAGTTCAGAATGGAGTCCATTCAAACAGTGGTGGCATCCCTGCGTCAGGGGGATTTCCTCACCTCTATAGATATCAAGGATGCCTATCTTCTCATTCTAATATGTGCCACTCACCAGCATTTCCTCCACTTTGCTGTGGGAGAGGAGCATTATCAGTTTGTGGCGTTACCCTTTGGTCTTGCCTCCACTCCTCGGGTCTTCACAAAAGTGTTAGCTCCAGTGCTAGCCTTGCTACACCAACGGGGAATTGCGGTACTGGGCTACTTGGAGGATCTCCCTCTGCAAGCGGAGTCTCACAATACGAACTCTGCGGGATTTCGGTTGAATTTTCTGAAGTCTGCCCCGGTTCCGTCCACAAAGCTGGACTATTTGGGCCTTCCTCTGGACTCGGCCATAGTCAGAGTGCCCCTTCCTCTTGACAAACTCCAGAAATTGCAGGCTGCAATTCGCCTCCTGTTGTTTAACAAATGGTCATCTCTCCGGACTTGCATGCCGGTGCTGGGCCTGATGGTATCTACCTTCGAGGCGGTTCTGTTTGCACAGTTCCATACGAGGTCTCTTTAAAGGGAGATTCTGACCAAGTGGGACAAGACTCCACAGTCTCTGGACAATCAGATCCGGCTGAGTCACAACAAAGGAGTCCCTGATATAGTGGCTTTGCTCTTCGGCGCTTGGGCTGGGAAAATCATTCCTTCCCTTGTGTTGGACAGTGGTCAGCACGGATGCCAGCCTGTCCGACTAGGGAGGCGTCCTCGGCAAGCATTCTGCTCAGGGGATCTGGACGTTGGAAGAGTCCAAACTGCCGATCAATGTCCTGGAACTCCATGCGATCAGACTGTGTCTGGATCTTTGGATGGATCATGTTCAGGCATGCCCAGTGCGCATTCATTTGGACAATGCCATGGCCGAGGCTTATGTCAATCACCAAGGAGGCACAAGAAGTGGCCTGGCAGCTCTGGAGGTAGCTAGCATTCTAAGGAGGGCAGAAATTTGTTCCAGCCCTCTCCACCATGCACATTCCCGGGGTGGAAAATTGGCAGGCAGATTACCTAAGTCGGCAGGCCTTGGACCAAGGGGAGTGGTCCCTTCATTCAGAGGTGTTTCATCAGCTTTGTCTCTGGTGGGCAGTGTTAGGGTAGTTACTCAAAAAATGTAACTAGTTACTAATTACTAGTTACTTCTGTAAATTGTAACAAGATTACTTTACTAGTTACTGAATTTGAAAAGTAACTTCACTACTTATTACTTTACTTTCCTCTTTCTTAATTGACCGTGTAGAACAAGATACATGACTCTCTTTCTGCATAGAGTTTATTGTATAAACACAGGCTTTGGAAAACATGAGAACAAAACCTGAAAAAACAGAATAAAACAAAGTGCAACAAAAAGTCATAAACTTCATCCCTCTCTATTCTCCGAAATAACGATTGTATCGCATGGCTTGGGTAAAGCAGAAAAGCGTGTTCCTATAGCCTAGTAAAGTAGTGTAGTTACCTCCTTTAGCCTAGTAAAGTAGTGTAGTTACCAATATTAGTATTGTAACTAGTTACATTACTTTGTTACCAAAAAAAGTAATGTAGTTACTGTAATCAGTTACTTTGTAACTAGTTACCCCCAACACTGCTGGTGGGGCACCCCAAGGTGGATCTGTTGGCGTCTCGGCTCAACAGAAAGGTGCAGAGTTTTTTGGCTCGGTCAAGGTATCCTCTGGCGGATGCCACAGACGCGCTGGTGGCCCCGTGGGGTCAGTTTTATCTGATTTACGATTTCTTCCCTCCTCTCAAGCTTCTGCCAAAACTTCTACGCTGGATCAAGGCAGAAGGGATTCTGGTCATCTTAGTGGCTCCGGACTGGCCTCGCCGGGCCTGGTACGCCAATCTAGTGCGGCTGGTTGCTGACGTTCCTTGGAAGCTTCCTCTCAGCGAGGATCTGCTGTACCAAGGACTGATCTTCCATCCTGCTTTACAGTCACTGGCTGCGATGGCTTGGCTGTTGAGCGCCAGGTGCTGATGGATAGAGGTTTGTCAGAGTCTGTTAAAAGCTAGGAAATCTACTTCTAGGAAGAACTACTATCGTACGTGGAAGACATACATTGCATGGTGTGAGTCTCTTGGGGTTCATCCTCACTCCTTCTCGGTGGCTCACATCTTAACCACTTAAGGACCGCCCACCACAGATTTACTGCGGCAGACAGCCCTTCCTGCGCAAACCGACGTAGCTGTATGTCGGTCACGCGCCTGCAACTAGGGGACGAGTGTGCCCCTCCGGCGGCGTGCTCTGCCTCCCGCTCCGATTGCCTCTGGGCACCCGCAATCATTTCCCACTGAGAAACGACGGTCAGCTGTTGTAAACACAGCTGACCATTCTTCTCTCTGGAATGACAGAGACAGAGAAAAGGCGGAAGTGTTAAACAATTTCTTCTCTTCAGTCTTCACAAAAGAATCGGGGGGCTACACTAACCCAGCTTGTAATGCTAAACTAAATAATACACCTCAGGAAGTACCCCCATGGCTAACAGAGGATAGACTTAGAACTGAACTAGAGAAACTTAACATAAATAAATCACCGGGACCGGGTGGCTTGCACCCGAGGGTTCTTAAAGAGCTCAGCCAGGTGATTGCCAGACCATTATTCTTGATCTTTAAGGATAGTCTACAGACAGGTATGGTGCCAGATGATTGGAAAAAAGCCAATGTAGTACCAATATTTAAAAAAGGGCCGAGATATATCCCGGGTAACTATAGGCCGGTCAGCCTAACATCAGTAGTCTGCAAGATTTTGGAGGGGATGTTAAGGGACCACATACAAGACTTTAGTAACGAAAATGGTATTATTAGTAGTAATCAGCATGGATTCATTAAAAATTGTTCTTGCCAAACCAATCTATTAACCTTCTACGATGAAGTGAGCTGCCACCTAGATAAAGGATGTGGTGTATCTGGACTTTGCAAAGGCCTTTGACAACGTTCCCCACAAACGCTTACTGTACAAACTAAGGAATGTAGGTATGGACCATAGGGTGAGTACCTGGATAGAGAACTGGCTCCAGGGGAGAGTCCAGAGGGTGGTGATAAATGGGGAGTACTCGGATTGGGCGGGTGTGGAAAGTGGGGTCCCCCAAGGTTCTGTCCTGGGACCAATCCTGTTTAATTTATTCATAAATGATCTAGAGGAGGGGATATCCAGCACAATCTCAGTATTTGCGGATGATACTAAACCAGGGGTCGGCAACCCGCGGCTTCCGGAGCCGCATGTGGCTCTTTTACACCTTTGCCGCGGCTCCGGGGGGAATACTAGCGAGGGGAGGAGGCGCATTGTGCGCCCCGACACTCCCCACTGTGGCGGGCGCTGTACTGGCTGTGACATTGCATGGGGGCGGTGCGTGCGTTAGTCACGCACCGTCCCGATGTCACCTTCCCGCCCGCCTTTCAGATCGGGGGGCAGCGGCGCGCACTGTGAGGAGGAAGATGACATCCGTCCAGACTCCCGTCAGCAGCGTGCCAGGCACCAGTGTGAGGTAAGAGAAGTGATGCCTGGGGGGGAGCCCGGCCCACACACACACTGCATTGAAGGGGGCATGTATGGTGGTCTCTAAATGTGATGCCTCAGGGGGGGGGGGGAGCCCGGCCCACACACACACTGCATTGAAGGATGCATGTATGGTGGTCTCTAAATGTGATGCCTCGGGGGGGAGCCCGGCCCACACACACACTGCATTGAAGGGGGCATGTATGGTGGTCTCTGCATGTGATGCCTCAGGGGGGGAGTCCGGCCCACACACACACTGCATTGAAGGGGGCATGTATGGTGGTCCCTAAATGTGATGCCTCAGGGGGGGGAGCCCGGCCCACACACACACTGCATTGAAGGGGGCATGTATGGTGGTCTCTAAATGTGATGCCTCAGGGGGGGGACCCGGCCCACACACTGCATTGAAGGGGGCATGTATGGTGGTCTCTGCATGTGATGCCTGGGGGGGAGCCCGGCCCACACACTGCATTGAAGGGGGCATGTATGGTGGTCTCTGCATGTGATGCCTGGGGGGGGAGCCCGGCCCACACACTGCATTGAAGGGGGCATGTATGGTGGTCTCTGCATGTGATGCCCCAGGGGGGGGGGGGGCCCGGCCCACACACACACTGCATTGAAGGGGGAATGTATGGTGGTCTCTAAATGTGATGCCTCGGGGGGGGGGGAGCCCGGCCCACACACACACTGCATTGAAGGGGGCATGTATGATGGTCTCTAAATGTGATGCCTCAGGGGGGGGGGAGCCCGGCCCACACACACACTGCATTGAAGGGGGCATGTATGGTGGTCTCTGCATGTGATGCCTCGGGGGGGGGGGACCCGGCCCACACACTGCATTGAAAGGGGCATGTATGGTGGTCTCTGCATGTGATGCCTCAGGGGGGGGGACCCGGCCCACACACTGCATTGAAGGGGCATGTATGGTGGTCTCTGCATATTCAGGGGGCATGGAAGTGAAGTGATGCCTCAGGGGGGGGGAGCCCGGCCCACACACTGCATTGAAGGGGGCATGTATGGTGGTCTCTGCATATTCAGGGGGCATGGAAGTGAAGTGATGCCTCAGGGGGGGAGCTCGGCCCACACACTGCATTGAAGGGGGCATGTATGGTGGTCACTGCATTGAAAGGGGGCATGTATGGTGGTCACTGCATTGAAAGGGGGCATGTATGGTGGTCACTACATTGAAAGGGGCATGTATGGTGGTCACTACATTGAAAGGGGCATGTATGGTGGTCACTAATACATTGAAGGGGGCATGTATGCTGGTCACTACATTGTAAGGAGCATGTACGCTGGTCACTGCATTGAAAGGGGGCATGTACGCTGGTCACTGTTTTTAAGGGGAGTGAAGAACACACACACACACAAAAAAAGGTAACTTGTTAACCACTTAAGCCCCAGAGGATTTGGCTGCTAAAGGACCAGGGTTTTTTTTGCGATTTTTTTACTGCGTGACTTTAACGGACAATTGCGCGGTCGTGCGACGCTGTACCTAAACGAATTTGACGTCCTTTTTTTCCCACAAACAGAGCTTTCTTTTGGTGGTATTTGATCACCTGTGCGATTTTTTGATCACGCGCTATAAACAAAAAAAGAGCGTAAATTTTGCAAAAATAACAATATTTTTCACATTTTTTTATATGAAATTCCCCCAAAAAAAAAGTAAAAATCAAAATGTTTTAACATTTTTCGGCCAATTTGTTTTATGCTACCTATGTTTGGTAAAAAAAAATCGCAAAAAGCGTATTTTGATTGGTTTGCGCAAAAGTTATCGCGTTTACTAACAAAGGGAAAGATTTTTGTCATTTTTGGTGTTTTTTTTTTTAACGCGTAATGGCGGCGATCTGCGATTTTTTTTTCGGTACTGCGACATTGCGGCGGACAGATCGGACCCTTGACTGACATTTTTGACACTTTTGGGGGTACCAGTGACATTACTGCAATAATCAGTGCTATATATATGCACTGTTACTGCAAAAATGACACTGGCAGGGAAGGGGTTAACTTTATTGGACAGGGAGGGGTTAAGTGTGTCCTAGGGGCATGATTCTAACTGTGTAGGGACATTCCTATTGGTGTAAAAGCAAAGATCAACCGTTCTACATAGTAGAACGGACAGATCTTCACTTTTACACAGGGAGAACTGACAGGCAGCTTGTTTACACAAGCTGCTCTGTCTTTCTCCCTTCACAGGAGCGATCGCAGTGTGACTGGCGGACATCGAGTCCGCCGGTCACACGCACTGACTTGTCTGTGAACGAGCCGCGGCGGGCGCGCGCCTCGGCGGGCGCGCGCCCGCCCGCGATAGGTTTGCAAGTCAGTGACAGGCGAGTGACGTACCGATACGTCACTCTGCCTGGCCGGGGCTGACCGCCGCAGTATATAGTCGTGCGGCGGTCGGCAACCGGTTAATTTAACGTTTATTTCTATGAGGAGGAGTAATTCTGAGGGGTCAAACAAAGAAATAATAAAAAAAAGTGACAAAAAAGTTATTTTTATAATGACGAGGATGACATTGGGCCCTCATTATTAATTATTATTTACATCAGACACTGATTATGATTTATGGTACACTGGGGCCCTGATTAATTTTCTATGGCATTTTGGGGCATTGATTATTGGGCATAGCAAATTTTGCTATGGGGCCCTCTGATTTCTAATTACGTCCCTTTTTTGGACCCCCGGTAGGCCAGCCATGGATAAAGGCAAGAAAAGAAAAATTTCTGAAGAAAACAGAGTGTTTAATGATACATGGACAGAATCATTTGCATTCTCTACTGACAAGACTGGTTTACCAGTATGCTTAATATGTGGTGAGAAATTTGCAAACAACAAAAAGTCGAATATTGCAAGACATTTCCAGAATAAACACACAGCCTTTGCTGAAAAATATCCAGATGGAGATGAGAGACGAAAAGCCGTTGCAGAACTTATGAGGAAGGTTGATAGGAGCAAAAATAATTTCAAGAAGTGGGTGAAGTCTGCAAATTCCACAACATATGCTAGTTTTGTAGCCGCTCAGGAAATAGTCAAGCACAGGAAGCCGTTCACAGATGGAGAGTATATAAAAGAAGCATTCATTAAGATTTCGGAACATCTATACATGGACTTCAAAAACAAGAATGAAATTGTGCAGAAAATCAAAGACATGCCTCTCTCTGCGAAGACTGTCAAAGACAGAACCCTAAAAATGGCAGAAAACATTAGCAAACAGCAAATTCAAGACATTAATTCAGCTGTGGCGTACTCCATCGCCTGTGATGAGTCCAAAGATAAAGGTGATATTGAACAAATAGCGCTGTTCTGCCGATATGTGAACTCTTTTGGGCCACAGGAAGAACTGATTGAGCTGATACCACTAAAAGACCAAACAAGGGGTGTATCTGTAAGGCTGTCCTGGACATTTTAAGTGCTAAAAAAATAAACACCAACCACCTGGTCTCAGTGGCTACTGATGGGGCACCAAGCATGAGAGGAGCACAGAAGGGCTTTGTGGCTTTATTGCAGAAGGCACTGGGTAGAACGCTGCTGTCATTTCATTGCATCCTGCACCAAGAGGCATTGTGTGCTCAAACATTTCCCCCCGAATGCATGGATGTGGTCATTCAGATTGTTAACAAGATAATGGCAAAGGATTTAAGCTACCGCCAGTTCCGTTTGCTATTGCATGAGGTGGAAAGCACATATTCTGACCTCCTGCTCCACAACAAGGTCCGGTGGCTGTCCAGAGGCGAGGTGCTAAAACGCTTTGTCACATGTTTGGAAGAAGTAAAAACCTTACTGGCCAGCAAAGAGCTCACATTTGCTGAGCTGGAACAGCCAGAGTGGCTGGAAAAATTACATTTTATGGTAGACATGACAGCCCATCTAAACACGCTAAATACAACCCTTCAGGGGAAAGGAGGCACAGCCCTGCACATGCTGGAGGAGGTTTTGGCATTCGAGCGGAAGTTGACAGTGTTTGTCAAAGATTTCCAGAGAGGTACACTGTCTCACTTTCCCTCTTTGAGAGAGTTCAAACAAAGTCATGATACGATAAATTTGGAATATTTCAAGTCTGCAATCACCGCAATGCAAAGCTCGTTTGGGAAATGATTCTGTGGGTTCAGAGAGGAAAAAACCACATTATCCTTCCCTGTCACTCCCCTGGCGATCGATCCATCCCTATTGAATATGACTGCATTTGCAGGTGTAAGTCAACCTGATCTTGAGATGGAACTGGCCGATATAGCCGACAAAGATATATGGGTGTCCAAGTTCAAAAGCTTGACCGCTACTCTTGAGGATGTTGCCCGTCAGAAGGCCATTCTGGCTCAGAATCATAAATGGAGTGATATTGAAAACCTTCCCAAACAGGACAAACTTGTATTCGAAACATGGAATGCCATCCCCAACACTTATATAAACATGAAAAAAGTATGCATTTGGAGTCCTGTCGATCTTCGGTTCCACATATGTATGTGAGCAGGTCTCCAAAATGAACTATATTAAAAACAAACCTCGATCACGCCTCACAGATGATAGCTTGCAAGCCTGTGTGAAAATGAAGGTGACGTCTTACAGCCCTGATGTGCAGACACTGAGCACTGAGGTTCAGGAGCAAAAGTCCCATTAACCAGGTAAATTAAATATTTTAATTAGCTATTAATTTGCAAAAGTATATTTTACATTAAGTGAAAGTCCTTTTTTTCTTCAGATTGACAGCTGACTGCACGATCCTGTATATATATATATAGCATTAAGGTAAGAAACAATATATGCAGTGTTATATTTGTTTTAAATGTCGCAATGGTTTTGCGGCTCACAGTTTTTTTTTTTCCTCGGAAACGGGTCCAAGTGGCTCTTTTTGTCTTAAAGGTTGCAGACCCCTGTACTAAACTATGCATACCAATATCTTCTATGCAGGATGTGGAAACCTTACAAGCAGACCTGAACAAAATAATGGGGTGGGCAGCTACATGGCAGATGAGGTTTAATGTTGAAAAATGTAATGTGATAAATCAGAAACACGAAAGCAAGCTACTCTCTGGGGGGGAAACCTCTGGGTGAGTCTAGGATGGAAAAGGACCTGGGGGTACTAGTGTACAACAGGCTTGGCAGTGGCATGCAAAACAGAATACTGCCATGTATAAAAACTGAATTTTTGTAAAATCTTACCTGTAAAATTCCTTTCTCTGAGTCCTCCGACAGTCGCCGCCTCTTCATATTCGTCACAATGGGGTAATTGACCTTTGCTCCGTAGGAGTAGCTAGGCAACAGAATATGTCAATATTAAAGCTTTTAGCATATCCCACCCCCAGGGGGTGGTCCCCTCAGTCAATACCCTCCTGCTTCCTGTATCCATACCTCAGTTTCAGTAGTATAGCAGTAGAGTACATAACAAACCCCAAAAGAGGGGCGGGGGCGGCAACTGTCGGAGGACTCAGAGAAAGGAATTTTACAGGTAAGATTTTACAAAAATTCAGTTTTCTCTTACGTCCTCCGACAGTCGCCGCCTCTTCATATTCGTCACAATGGGGACGTCCCAAAGCAGTGCAAACATGAGGGGTGTGAAACGCAGCCGCGCCTAAGGCAACGCAGTATCCACAGCAGAAAAAACGGAACCTTACCAAAGGAAGGAAACCAGCTGGGCAGCATGAAAAAAGCTTGCTCAACAGGAGCAAACAACCCATGAAAAACAAACAACCTAGGGATAAAAACATCCCAAACAGCCACGGGCCCAAAAATAAGGGACCCTAAGGCACTGCCGCACTAAGAACCTTGCGGCCAAAGGAAGCATCCGCCGATGCCTGAACATCCACTTGGTAGAACTTTGAGAAGGTGTGAACGGACGACCAAGTCGCCGCCTTACACACCTGGGCCACAGAAGCCCGATGATGACAGGCCCAAGACGTACTCAGAGATCTGGTAGAGTGTGCCTTCACAGGCATAGGGGGAACTTTTCCCTTCAAAGCATATGCCTGTTCAATGGTCTGTCTGATCCATTTGGCGATGGTAGAAGCCGACGCCGCCAAGCCCTTCCGAGGTCCCTCTGGAAGGACAAATAGAGAATCCGTCTTGTGAAAGGATTTAGTCGATGACAGGTAAACCCTGATCGCCCGAACAACATCCAAGGAATGCAAAGCCACCTCCTTTGGATGCTTAGGCTTCGCGCAAAGCGAAGGCAAGACAATATCCTCATTGAGGTGAAATTCCGAGATCCTCTTCGGAAGAAAACTAAGGGTTAGGTCGCAAGACCACCTTATCCAAGTGAAGCACCAAATACGGAGACCTGCAGGACAAGGCTGCCAGCTCCGACACTCTGCGAGCCGAAGTGATCGCCACCAAAAAAGCGACCTTCTTGGACAACAGAGGCAACGAAATCTCCCTGATCTTCTCAAAGGGAGCATGTTGCAACACGGACAGAACGAGGTTCAAGTCCCACGGAGGCAAAGGCTCCCTCCTATGGAGGGACCAGGTGTCGCACCCCTTGAACAAAAGTGCTAACCAAAGAGTTAGACGCCACAGGGCGTTGAAAGAGAACGGCCAGCGCAGAAATCTGACCCTTAATCGTGGCCAACGCCAAACGCTGGTCCACCCCCGTTTGAAGGAAAGACAACACCCTAGACACCGAGTATGAGCGAGGGGAAAACCCCCTGGACTCACACCAGGCAAAATAGGCCTTCCAAGTACAGTAGTAAACCTTCCCCGAAGAGGTCTTTCTAGCGTTGATCAAAGTGTGAATGACCTCAGGGGAGAGACCCCTATCCTTCAGGACCTCGGTTTCAACAGCCAGGCCGTCAAAGCCAGCGACTGTAAAGCAGGATGGAATATCGGTCCTTGAGACAGAAGATCTTCTCGAAGAGGCAGACGCCATGGAGCCTCGACTGCCAGATTCACGAGGTCTGCATACAAAGACCGGCGGGGCCAATCTGGCGCCACCAGAATCACCGTGAGCGGTTCTGAGGACAACCTGCGAAGGAACCTGGATAGTAGCTGAATCGGCGGGAATGCATACATCAGCAGATACTGATGCCACGGAGCCACCAACGCGTCCGACGCGTCTGCCGAGGATCGCACGTTCTTGCCACGAACCTTCCCACCTTGTTGTTCAGACGAGACGCGAACAGGTCCACATCTGGAAGACCCCACTTCGCGCACAACATCTGGAAGACATCCGGGTGGAGCGACCATTCCCCCTGGTCCAGGGACTGACGACTCAGATAATCCGCCTGCCAGTTCTCCACCCCCGGAATGTGAACTGCCGTGATCGCCGGGACGTGCGTCTCGGCCCAAGACAGAATGTCGGCCACCTCCCGAGCCGCTCAGGCACTCCTGGTGCCCCCTTGGTGGTTGATGTAGGCCACCGCTGTGGCATTGTCCGTCTGCACCCGAGCCGGACGGCCCTGAAGCCTGTCCGTCCAACGTCGAAGGCAGAGATTTATCGCTCGCAATTCCAGAATGTTGATCGGAAGGGAGGATTCCCCCTCCGACCAAGTACCCTGGGCGGACAGAACGCCCAGAACACCACCCCAGCCCGACAGGCTGGCATCCGTGGTGATCACCGTCTACGAAAGAGGACGAAAAGACTTGCCCCCGACACCGCCGGGGACTGGAGCCACCACAGAAGGTCCCTTCTGGTGCGATGGCTCAACGAAATCTGGAGATCCAGAGATTGTGGTCGCCCGTCCCACCTGGACAGGATCTCCGCTTGGAGACCCCGCGTGTGAAACTGGGCGAAGGGAATCGCCTCGAAAGCCGAGACCATCAATCCCAGACACCTCATGCCCGTCCGGAGGGCTGAGCATGGAACGTCCCTGAGGGACCTGACTTCTTCCTGAAGTGTCCTGAGCTTGTCGTCTGGCAGGAAGACTCTCGCCTGGACCGAGTCCAGGATCATTCCCAGGTAGGGAAGACGAACCGACGGATACAGCGTCGATTTTGGAAAGTTTATCGTCCAACCAAAGTCCTGTAGAGTTAGCATCGTGACGGACAGGTCTTTCACCAGACCCTGACTGGTCGCAGACCAAACCAGAATGTCGACCAGATACCCCAGGACCGAGATGCCCTGGGCTCTCAATAAAGCCAGAACCGGCGCAAGCACCTTGGTGAACACCCGCGGAGCCGAAGCGAGACCAAAAGGCAGCGCCACGAATTGGTAATGATCCTCCGCAATGGCGAATCGAAGGTACCTCTGGTGACCCTCGAAAATGGGGATGTGAAGGTACGCATCCTTCAAATCGATGGAGGCCATGAATTCTCCCGGAACTAGAGCAGCCACCACCGAGCGCAGGGATTCCATGCGGAACTTGCGAACCCGCACAAAGCGGTTCAGAGCTTTTAAGTCCAGAATCGGACGTACCTTGCCCTCCTTTCTGGGCACAGTGAACAGATTTGAGTAAAACCCCCAAAATCTGTCCCGATGAGGCACCGGAACCACCACTCCCTGAGCCCGCAGGTCCCGCACCGCCAGGTGCAGATCTCGCAAACGCTCCGGAGACAGTTGAAGATTTAAGGGAAAAAATCTGCCCGCCGGCCGAGAGAGAAACTCGATCTTGTAACCAGACCGAACGATCTCCTGAACCCACCTGTCCCGAACGCGGGCCAGCCAGGGTTGAAGAAAACCGAGCAAACGTCCCCCCACCCCAGAACTGGGTGAGGGCGCCCCTTCAG
This sequence comes from Pelophylax lessonae, assembly GCF_965119305.1. Taxonomy (NCBI): domain Eukaryota; kingdom Metazoa; phylum Chordata; class Amphibia; order Anura; family Ranidae; genus Pelophylax; species Pelophylax lessonae. Next base: position 348,610,855 of record NC_138770.1, read on the forward strand.
GCCGCATTGTTATGGGCAGCGGACCCGGACTGGCCAGACTTCTGCCCCTGACCTTTGAAGGGTTTGCCCTTATAGTGCGACCGAAAGGCACGAAAGGACCCCTGAGAGGGTCTAAACGAAGCATGCTTCTTACCTTGAGCAACCTTAGCCTTGTGAGACTGGGGTAAGAGCGTGCTCTTACCCCCAGTGATCCCCTTCATCAGCGTATCCAAGGAGTCGCCAAAAAGGCGAGATCCCGTATAGGGTAGATTAGCTAAAGTTTTGCGAGAAGATTGGTCCACAGACCAACATTTCAGCCAACACCGCCACGCTGTGCACACGTGCAGCCAAAGGGACTATATCCAAGTCCGCATCACACAAATACATGACACCCTGATGAATTTGATCCACCATAGCCAACGTTGTCGGCGGGGCAGAATCAGCCACCAGGACGCGCCTGAGCACCTGCGTCCAATCCGCAACAGCCTGAGCTGCCATAAGGGAAGCAAAAATAGCTTTTAGCATGGAACCGGTAACCGAGTAAGTATGGCGGGCAAGAGACTCCAGTCTCCTGTCCGTGGGGTCCCGGAACACCGGGGTATCCTCCGCCGGACTCGCAGTAGATTTATTCAAAACTGCCACCGCGTGATCCACCGGAGGCGGCACACACCAACGTTCATCAGTGGCGGGTGTGAAGGGATAACGCAGCTTGAACCTACTTGGCACAGCAAAAGGCTTATGTTGCGCCATTGTTCACTAACAGCGCGCTGAAAATCCTCAGTGCAGGGAAAAACCTGCGATGATTTGCATCTTCGCTGCATCCCATAAGAGGCCAGGACGGCAGGAGGACATGGTTCATCCTGCAAATGCAGTGTTTGTTTGATAGAAGCAACCAATTCATCCATGATTGCAAGCTCTTCAGCCGAGCCAGGGGGAGAATCATCAACCCCTTCAACCTCTGCCTCCCCTTCCGACCCTACAAGGTCCAGGGACGAACGGGACCCCGAAAAAGGGACCCCAGCCATAGCAGCCCCATCACCATCGCCCTCTGAATCAGAGGAAATTGAAACTCTGGGCAGTTTTGTGGATTGAGCAGCCACAAGCATCTGCACCTGAGCAGCAAGGTTAGCCACAATGGTAGCCAAATCGCCCCCCTCGGGGGAAGCAGCAGACCCCTGGCCCCCCACTAAAGTGGGAGGAAATTTGCTTTCCTGAGAATCCATGCCCCTGGAAAAATAGGGGTACTGCCCCTTTAAGATCGCGGCGACCGTAGCCCACCGCACACACACAGCACACACCGACCCCCACAGGGAGAAGTACAAAACTTAGGCAAGGAATACAGGAATAAGGAAGGTAAACCTGGAGAGATCACTCTAGCTGCTGCATCGATCGCTGTTCTCAGGGCAAAGGAAGTGATGTAATACAGACCGCTCCTATAAAGCCTATGGAAGGCTGCACAAACATGGCCGCCGGTGGGGGACTGCAAAGGCAGAGCATGCAGCGCTGACATGTGGCCTGAGCGATCGCCGCCAAAATGGCGGCGCTTGGCGCCAAAAACGCCGCTCTCCTCATACAGTAATGGCCATCATACGCCTGCAGTAATAATAAAAAAATGGCGGACCGCAGCAGCGGCTGCCGCATGTATGCACAACATGTCTCACATCATGCCCCACAGCATACAGCATGTCACACAGAAAAGCACACAGCCTGTAACACAGAACAGTGCAGGATAGCCCCCCTCTTTGCAGCCCACAGAAAGCAGCAAACCAGACAGGGAGCCCAACAGTGTGTACAGAATGCAGGGTTACACAGTCCCAGACTGACACCCACTAAACAGACAGGTCCCCACACAGAGTACACTTACCTTCTGAACGGCGTGGGGAGCCCGCCCAAGCGATCAAGCCGCTGCACAGAGGACAGGGAGAGTCGCAGCCAGGACGCAGTAGGACTGCGGTGTGAAACCGCATGGCGTCCAGTGAGGTAGCCACCTCACCGCAGCATCCCTGCAGCGAACAGGGATGGGTCGTTCACACATGCCAGGAAAAAAACCTGACTGAACGCTTGATGGCAGGCTGGGAAGCCACTGGCCCACAACCTGCGACCAGGGGGGCCAGCCCGAGACCCAGCCCGCACGATCCTCTTCATCAGAAGAACTAACTAATGCTGAAAAAATTAACAGCTAAGTAAAGAGAGAGAAAAACACTCAAATAAAATCAAAAAGAAGATAAAGGCTGAGACAAAAAGCCCCAGCACAGAAACAGCCTGCTACTCCTGATAGCTAGACAATGAAACTGAGGTATGGATACAGGAAGCAGGAGGGTATTGACTGAGGGGACCACCCCCTGGGGGTGGGATATGCTAAAAGCTTTAACATTGACATATTCTGTTGCCTAGCTACTCCTACGGAGCAAAGGTCAATTACCCCATTGTGACGAATATGAAGAGGCGGCGACTGTCGGAGGACGTAAGAGAAAAGGGGATTCACTCCAGAAATAAAGAGATTATTCTCCCACTGTACAAGACTCTGGTCCAGCCACATCTGGAGTATGCTGTCCAGTTCTGGGCACCGGTCCTCAGGAAGGATGTGCTGGAACTGGAGAGAGTCCAGAGAAGGGCAACAAAAATAATTAGGGGAATGGAGGGCAGCAGCTATGAGGAAAGACTACAAGCACAGAACTTATTCTCTCTGGAGAAGAAACGATTATGGGGGGATATGATATCAATGTACAAATACTGTACTGGTGATGACCCTAGCATAAGGAACAAACTTTTTAGAGAAAGGGAATATAATAAGACACGTGGCCATTTACTAAAACTAGAGGAGAAACGGTTTAACCTTAAAATACGTAAGGGGTTCTTTACTGTCAGAGCAGTAAGGATGTGGAATTCTCTTCCACAAGCAGTGGTATCAGCAGGGAGCATCGATAGTTTCAAAAACAATTAGATGGGCACCTTAAAGACCACAACATACAGGGGTATTCAATGTACGGTAAACAGCAAACACACACATCATAGGTTGAACTGGATGGACTGATGTCTTTTTTTCAACCTCACAAACTATGTAATGATCACAGAGCGCCTGTGATCCTTCTATATAGGATCACAGGTCTCTGTGATCATTTCAAAAGCCCAACCCCCATACAGTTAGAATCACTCCCCTAGGCTTACATTTAACCCCTTGATCACCCACTGTGTTAACCCCCTCTCTGCCAGTGTCATTATTACAGTAACAGTGCATATTTTTAGCCCCCCCCCTCCCCCCGCTAAAAATCGTAGATTGCTGCCATTACTAATAAAAAAAAAAATGGCATAAATCTTTCCCGTAGTTAGTAGACGCGATAACTTTTGCGCAAACCAATCAAAATACGCTTATTGCGATTTTTTTTTTTGCCAAAAATACGTAGCAGAAAACAAATTGTGCTAAAATGTTAAAAAAATAAAAAAAAAATTTTGGGAATGTTATATAGCAGAATGTTAATTAAGGTAACGCAGTGCCGAATCACAAAAAATTGCCTTGTCATTCAGGGGGCAAATCCTTCTGGTCCAGAACTGGTTAACCTTCCTTATACGGGGGGGGGGGGGGGGGGGAGTTGAACAGAAATTGTCCTTGAGTACCATCAAGGGCCAGGTATCGGCCTTGGCGTTTTTTTTCCAAGGACCTCTGGCCACACTGGTGCGTACTTTTCTTCAGGGTGTCCGACATTTGGTTCCTCCAGTGTGGGCTATGTTGCTGCCTAGGATCTAAATTTGGTGCTTTCAGCTGTACAGAAGCCTCCCTTTGAAAATATTTGGGACATTCCTCTGCTTACAGTGTCCCAGAAGGTGGCCTTTTTGGTAGATATCGCTTCTGCACACAGGGTGACAGAACTGGTGGCGTTATCCTGTCGTTCACAATATTTGGTGATTCACAAGGATAAGATGGTGCTTCGCCCCTGTCCATCATTCCTTCTTAAGGTGGTCTCTGACTTTCATTTGAATGAAGACATTGTGTTGCCTTCCCTGTGTCCCAGGCCTAAACATCCTAAGGAAATTGCTTTGCATGCCTTGGATGTGGTCCGGGCAATAAGGGTGTACCTGGCAGCTATGGAGTCTTTCAGGAAGGCAGACTCTCTATTTGTGCTCACAGACGGACCTCACAAAGGGTTGTCCGCTTCCTCTGCGACCATTTCCAGATGGATCAGACAGACGGTGGATTAGGCCTATTCCATCAGGGGTCAGGTTCCTCCTTTTCCTGTCAAGGCCCACTCTACTAGGGCCCTTAGTGCCTCCTGGGCCTTCCCTCTTTAAGCGTCAGTGACTCAGGTTTGCAAGGCAGCCACCTGGTCGTCGGTGCACACTTTTACAAAGTTTTATAAAATGGATGTGTTGACATTTGCGGATGCTTCCTTTGACCGCAAGGTTTTGCAGGCTGCTGTTTAAGAGGACCTAATCCTCTTTGAGGGTGTATTGTTTTTTTCAAGTGGGCTCCAGTTGTTTTGGTTGAGCCCCTGTTGCCTGGTTGGCTAATGTTTAGCCTTGGTAAATTTTTGCTATTTCCCACCTCTCATGTTTGACACTGCTCCAATGGTCAAGAATGACAGGAGCTTTGTCCTTCAATGAACTAAAGGGAAAATGGGACTTTTGACTTACCGTAAAATCCATTACTCTGATGTTCATTGATGGACACAGCACCCACCCCTCTCTGGAGTTATAGTTCTCCTGCCATTGCCTGTAACAAAACTGAGTGACTATAGCAGGTAGAAGGAGTATACCCCCTGGGACTGCCCATGGGTGTAGCCAGAAGTTTTTTCTGCCTAGTGTCCTACTCCTGTAGGGGGGGAGCATACCCAATGGTCAAGAATGACAGGAGCTGTATCTGTCAATGAACATCAGAAAAATGGATTTTACGGTAAGTCGAAAATACAATTTTTCTTCGTTTACCCAATGTGCAGATGCTTTTCCCAAGAATGGATAAATGAAGTGAACATTCACATTTTGGAGTGAAGATTCTACACTCTTTTAGTGACTCAGACCAAGTGGATAGCTCTATTGAGAACACCCAGTAGGAGGGCGAAACTCCATGTCTAGCGAGGCAGAGAACGTGTGACATCTTATCCGACTATTGTGACTTCCGGTCAGTGGAACGCACGCTGCGGGAGCAGCAACCACCGGACCGTACAGTGAGACTATATATCTGTTTGTAAGTGCAATATGTATTTTGTCTTAATAAAGTATTTCACCATGGCGGGCAATGTCTCCTGTTTTTGATACAGGGAATACAGCCAGCAACAGCTTTCCAGCAGCCTTGCAGTGTGATACATGAACAGCAGTGAACCATCTATATTGGAGGAAAAGTATCTTTATATAAAGGCTCTTAATACACAGTGTTCTGTTGAGTGGGGACACTGAGGGGGAGCACCAGCACTTTGGAAGAAGTGGAGCACTGAAGCCCTTTCTTTTCACATTGTCACTTGATGAACTGTGCACTATTTATTTATTGAAAGACATTCCTATTTGCCATATATAGTACCGTATATACTCGAGTATAAGCCGACCCGAGTATAAGCCGAGGCCCCTACTTTTACCACAAAAAGATGGGAAAAATGATTGACTCGAGTATAAGCCTAGGGTGGGAAATGCAGCAGCTACTGGTAAAATTTAAAAATAAAAATAGATACCAATAAAATTACATTAATTGAGGCATCAGTAGGTTAAATGTTTTTGAATCTTTATTTCAAAGAACAACAGTAAATTAGCTCTATAAGTGGAAAAGAGGGTCAATAAAAACAATATATAACAATATTGATACCAATCAACAATAACTTTACAAGTACAAAAACCTTAGCTCAATCAGCAACCAAGCTAAAACACAAGAGTTAAAATCCTTCAAAACTGGATTCCTCCTCATCATCTGTATGTCCAAACAGAGCTTCAGCTATAGCTGGTGTGAGGTTATCAGCATAGACATTGTCATCATCATCATTGAATTCGCAGTCATCACCATCACTGCTGTCGTTCTCATACAAAGCGCTGTCTTCACTGCCATCCATAGCATTACTAATGCCACATTTCTTGAAGGCGCGTTGCACCATGTCCTCTGGAATCTCTTCCCATGCATCACGAACCCACTTTGCTATTAATTCAATGTCGGGCTTCATCAAATTTCCAGTTTTTCAGTCGGGCCTGACCAGATGACATCCATTCATGCCACATCTTTCGCACACGGTCTTTGAAAGGTTTATTTAAACACACATCTAGGGGCTGCAATACAGATGTAAGCCCACCTGGAATAACAGCCAAAGTAACTTGAGAAGACTTTGCCAATTTTTTTATTTCATCAGAGGTGTGGCCTCTGAACATATCCCAAACTAGCAATGATGGTTTTTTCTTTAAGGCTGCTCCTGGTCGTTCATTCCAAATTTCTTCCAGCCATTTTTTTGTTCCGTCTTCATCCATCCAGCCTTTAATATGTGCGCGCACTATAATTCGTGGTGGGAATTTGACTTTTTTAGGCAAGGTCTTTCTTTTAAAAATAATGACAGGCCGCAGCTTAGTTCCGTTAGCCAAACATGACAGAACGACTGTGAAATGGTTTTTTTCATTTCCTGTGGTTCTGAGTAAAATAGTTTTTTCTCCCAAACTTGCCACGGTTCTGTTGCTTGGAAGATCAAAGGTCATAGGTGTTTCATCCATGTTTCCAATATCTCCCAAGTCAAAGTTATGGATCCTTCTTTGTTTTATGATGAATGAATGGAATGACATCACTTTTTCATCAAGGTCTTTTGGCAACTTCTGCGAAATCTTAGTTTTTTGCCTCAAACATAAAGAAAACCTATTCATAAAGCGGGTACACCATCCTGCTGACGCAACAAAATTTTCAATGCCTGGTGCTTTTAATTTTTCATCCTTAGCCATTTGAAGGGCACGTAAGCGAATTCCCATGCGTGTTACGCAGTAACCATTTTGACGACACTCCATAACCCATTTATGCAATTCTGTCTCTAGAGCTTCATATGAAGTCGTTAAACCACGTCGAGCTTTTTTTGCCTTTGGAATCTTTTCCAAGTCAGCTTTCATTTTCCGCCACTCCCTCACTTGTTTTTCATCAAAATTCCCTACTTGCAATACTGTTATTGCTTTCTTCTGCTCTTGACACAACCTTAAGTTTGAAACCAGCTTCGTATGACCTGCATTTTTGTTTTGATCCAGGATTGGTAGAAGTATTGGGATCCATTTCTAACAGGATAAAAAAAAAAAAAAAACTCTGAAAAGGAATGCCATACTATGGTATAGCGATTGAATTCTCAAAATATACTGTAAGCCCTAGTTATAGTTCTTAAAAAAAGTCCATTTACAGTAGAAACTGTATGCGGTGCACCCCAGGTACCAGCACACAGATGCGGGCAGGTTCTTGCCCAGTACGGCACGGACAATACAGAGGCTGCTGGCGTGCAGGAGAAAAGAAGAGCGGCGATATCAGTAGTCATCGGACTTCTCACAGAGGCCGCAGGCGCCCGCAAATGAGCGGGATAGACCAGAGAACACCCGCACTGCACCAGAAACACACCTATGCATTACAGCACATTACATTACAGTACATTATACAGTACATTAGAGTACATTACAGCACATTACATTACACAGTACATTATACAGTACATTACAGTACATTATACAGTACATTACATTACAGTACATTACAGTACAGTACATTATACAGTACATTATACAGCACATTACACATTACATTACAGCACATTACACAGTACATTACAGCACAGCACATTACACAGCACATTACACAGTACATTACAGCACAGCACATTACAGCACATTACACAGTACATTACGCCTCCCCCCCCCCCCCCTCAACCCAGGTCAACCATAAAGAGAAATGTTACCGTAAAAAAAATAAAAATCTATAAAATAAAATATTACTGTAAATATCATATTAAAAAAAAAAGGAAACCTTGAGTTGTGGTCAGTGGTACATTACACCTCCAACCCACATTAGGCCTTCACCTCCCCTCCACTCCCCCCCAACTCACATTAAGCCTACACCTCCAACCCAAGTATACCATAATTAATAAAAAAAAAAAAAAAAAAAAAAATATATATATATATATATACTGAATAAATAAAATTAGGAACCTTGGGGTGCTGATGATGTGCAGAATAGATGGTGACAGTTTCCTCAGTTTCTACCGCTCTTCACTTCCTCTTCAGCAGCGCGGCTGCCAGCACTGACTCCTCCCACAGTGTGACGTGCGGGCGCAGCTCGTCCACTGTCTCTCCGCTGACTGTCTCCTCCGCTCCTCTGCTACAGAGGAGACAGCGGCGGCAGGTCATGTTATTCGGGCAAATGACTTAACGGCAGCAGATGCGGGGCGGGTGGGTCGCGATGGTGACATACAAAGCCATTGCTGCGGGCGCAGCTCGTCCACTGTCTCTCCGCTGACTGTCTCCTCCGCTCCTCTGCTACAGAGGAGACAGCGGCGGCGGCGGGTCATGTTAATCAGCAAAATACTGTATTCACGGCAGCAGATGCGGGGCTGGTGGGTCGGGGGTGACATACAAAGCCATTCCTGATCGTTCCTGGCATTTCTCCATTTTCATTTTTTTTCTCACTCGAGTATAAGCCGAGGGGGTGCTTTTTCAGCATAAAAAATGTGCTGAAAAAGTCGGCTTATACTCGAGTATATATGGTATATTTATTCACTATTGATTTTTTATGCATAATCCAGCACGCTTTGCACTCAGCACCTTGTATTTATTTATTTGCCATATGTAGTTTTATATATTGTGCTTTATTTATTAATTTATTCACTCATTGATTTTTTACGCATAATCAAGCACGGTTTGCACTCAGCACTTTGCATTTCATTTTTCATTTAATTATTATTGGCATATTCATATATTGTAAGAATTGGTTGACACTTTGAGCAGCGCTGACCTATACACTTTCTCATATCTTGAGCATATGATATGCAGGGGAGGACTGGGCCCGGGGGCAGGGGGGCAATTTCCCCCCTGGCCGCTCTGATGCCCCGTAAAAAGGCTGCACCGCTTCTGCCACAGACATGTCTAAAGGATTCCTGGTTAAGAGTAGTAAAAAGTCTCTGCCACTGACCTACTGAGTGGGGGATAAAGACAAGAACAGAGCGCAACCCTCCCCCCAGCATAGATGGTGTTAACTGTGTCTAAGCAGATGCTGGTTCCATGCCCCACTGGAGACTCTCCTCCCCCTGCCAGCCCCAAATGAGCTGTCCCAGCTCCCCCCAACCACCCCCTGCTGGCCAAGTCAGGAACCCGGAATCGACCGGTGAGTAGAGAGTACCTGGAGCAGACCTTCAGCCTGGAATGGGGGTCAGGAGGAGACCAGGGAGAGGGAGAGTGGGAGGGGGGGCCGAGTTGCTGCACCATGGGCCTCTGGTTTGTACTTGCCTCCTGGGCTGAAAGTTGCCAGTCTGCCCCTGATGATATGCATATGATTCATATAGCATTTACTTCCTGGAATCAGTCTGCCCTTAGCTCAGGCATACTGGCAGAAGCTTTGGAGTGCTTTGCTGGGAATACCCCTATTCCCTTCCTAAAGACTCTTGGGATGTATGACATGATTTGGCTAGGTCTGGAAACACAGAAGTAGCTAAAGAAATGTTAAAAAGAAAAAAAGTTTAAAACCGTAAATAAGAAGGTTTATCATATTTACGTAATGCTTGCAGCATAAATAAAATTAGTCAAGGTTGATTGAGACAGTGAAGTTCCGCATCAAGTGGACATGCATGTATTAGCCCTTTCCAAAATTTGCAAGCAACTTTCCACAGCACCTGGATGCCAAGGAATGGTCTCTCCACTCAGGTGTGTTCCAAGCACATTGCCACAGGTGGAGGATGCCGAACATGGATCTTCTGGCATCCAGATTCAACCAGAAATTTTACAGGCTTGTTCACAGGTCCTGAGCATTTCCTCTTTTACAGCTTCTCCCTCATCTGATCCACAGGGCATTCCAATGATTCTCATTGCACTGAACTGGCCCAGGTTTAAGTGGTACTCAGATATATCGGACTTCTAGTGGATTCTTCAAGGGACCTTCTGGCTCAACTGTATCTTCAATCTCAAAAGCCAATTCACCATCCCGCTCCTCAATTGCTGGCTTTAACATCATGGCTTTTGAAGCCCAGGTCTTGGACAGAGGTGAGATTAGGTCATTCCTATCCTGCTGAAGACTAGGAAGTCAACTTTTCGTAAAGTCTACCATCGCACCTGGAGAACATACTGTGCACGGCTAGGAAATTCTATCTTAACAACTGTTCTGTGATACGGATCCTGTCCTTTCTCTAGTCTGCTCCAGACCAACATCTGAGTACTGTTGTGGGGAAATTCTCAGCCTTCGTCATTCTGTTTCAGAAACTGTAGGCCTCTCATTTTTTAGTTAAGGCCTTTGTGCAGGGTTTTGCACACATTTCTCTTAGATTGTAAGCTCTAATGAGCAGGGCCCTCTGATTCCTACTGTAATGTGATATACCAGCAATATTTCAAAAAAAAATTTTTTTATTTTACTATAATCTCATTTATTATTCCATGTTATTGTTGTCTCTGTCATTATATATAATTTTTTTCATATTATGGTTTTGGTATATCCTTGCTGGGTTCATTCTCAGCATGTGTTTCTATTATGTTCTGCATTGCCTTGTAGTGCTGGGGTCGCTGTCTTCTCCGTGGTTTTGTTCATTTCCGGGCACTCCGATGCATTCCGGCCACCTCCATTCCCTCCCCCTCTTCCCTGACCCAGTTGGGTCGGGGTGTGGGGTTGGGTGTTGGCCACAGTGAATCGGCGCCACGCATTTCCGGATGGGATGTGACGTCTGTATTGGTGCCGGCGTCCCGTCACGTGTTCTCCACCTATGCTTGAAATAGGGAGGCTGTGCGGCGGCCGTGGTCAGTCCGGCAGCTTCCCATATGTTTAAGCACCAGCGTGACGCTGGGTGCGATCCCGGCTTTGTCGCTTATGCAGGTATACACGCTCTCTTGGTTTACCTTTCACCCCTCTTACCACTTTCAATCCATCTGTGACACGTACTTCCTATGGCTGTGTCAGCCAGCACTATAACCTGGATATCCTCTTTTTCCTTGTCTACATTACTTTTACTAGACATCTATTTTCTTGCACCTTTAATCTTTCACTTTAATCCTCACTCCTTTGTTGGTGATTTTATGATATCTACTTATTTTTATATTGTCGGTGCGTTCATATTTATATATTTTTTTCTCTCTGTGGTTGCTCGACATATCACTATATATATATATATATATATACTTTATTATTCCTATAGATTTATACTTGTATGGTCAGTAGAGACTTTTTGATCCTTTTATGGAGATCCTCTCCACATTATCCATTTTATATACCTGCCTGGCGCATGCAGGCCTCGCTCCCTCAGTGCCCGGGATAGACATACCCCTGGACGATATGTCACCCCTGAAACAGTTGACACTCAATTGTAAGCTACACCTTTGTTAGGTTTTTTAAGGTTGATGTATTTATTGGATATACTGTTATTTATGAATATACATTTTCCCTAGATATTTGAACTATGCATGCTCCTGATGAAGTTATTCTTCACAAAATGCGTTGCGTCAAACCTAGGCAAATCCATCTTTTACAAGTTGTTATTATGTATCTTTGTTACATGACCCCATTATATTATATGTTTACCATGTATCAGAATGTACCAGATTAATACTGTACCTTTTTGTATTATTAAATATGTAAAGAATCCGCGCTTAGGATATAGATGTACCAAATTGGGGAAAAAATATATAACTGGCTGCAGCCCACCTCTAAAACTATAATCCGAGGATGTATAGTAATAAATCAGTAAAAAAGGGGGAGGTAGATGGCGCTGCCTGTATGAGTCAATGTATGTAATAAATATAAATATGCAATTCTAATAACAGAGTAGATCTTAAAGTTATGTTTTATCGATAAAATTCATAAATTAAAGTGAATAAGTGCAAAACACAGGGGGTTGAAACCCTGAAAGTTAACTAAAAGTGCTTAAGTGACTGTGCAAGAAAGGGATAGCCCCAGAAATTGGGCTCAACTTCCTTAGTATAGAAAGGTCGAAAGAGTTGTAGATGTAACTCAGATATACAGTGACTTTAAATAATAAAATATAACCAGTGAATAGTGTGGATACCACTCTGGTGTGGAAAAACACATATGATATGTTATACAGATTGAAATATTAAACAAATAAGCCCAATAGGGCGTGCAAACATTGCAAGAAATATTATTGCATATAATGCGATTCACCAAAATCGCATACAGATCAGAACGCTCTGATAAAGTGCTAATTTGTGCAAAAAGTGATGAAGTGCTCAGTAGTTTCCACAGATATTAAGTAGATAAGAAATGCATGTGTAAAAATACTAAAAGCTGAGATAAAGTGACTATGAAGAATATAAGTGAAGGTAAAAATCCTAAATGCTAAAAAAATTGCATAGAATTCTAAAAACACAGATGCTTAAAAGGTGCGTTCTTAGTGCCAAAAACACGAATCCTGTAGCAGATGGGGGACCTAAAGGACCCAAGTCCCACAACACAAAATCAGCAGGAGAGAAAAGTTCCAAAATGTATGCAATATGGGGGACCCAAAGTCCCACAACACAGGTTCAGCAGGGAAAGAAATTGTCCAACATATGTGCAACGACCAGATATAGGACAAATATCCTTAGGATGTTCCCAAATCCCGAAAACAATTCTTAAAATGCCAGGAGTAATATAACCAAAGTGACTTTGGTGCAGGTGCCTTAAAAACTCCTCAGGGGTATTTAGTAAAGTGGTCAAACGGTGCTCCCCGCACTCCCAGGACCGCACTTACCAGAGGTGGCTACTGTGACGAATACGGGTATCAGACCCCTGGCCTTCTCATCCACCTCGTGACCAAAGACCAAGCAATCTCACACCCTGCCGTCACTTGTGTAACAATGCCACTCTCAGCTGCACCCAGCACACAGATTGTCCAGCTTGCGGGACCACAATCTAGATGCCAGCAGACTGAGAGTGATTGTCACCGGGTTAATTAAACGATTATCCCTTTCCTGCCACCACCCCTACGTTATACTGACTGAGCCTAGGGGATGCTCATGGTTTGACAAATATCAATTATGACTTTAGACTAACCGTCTGTAACACACACTGTCACCTGACAAGAATGTTTCAGATAGGTTAGCCCAAACAGTACAAATATCAATTATGACTTTAAAATAACTGTCTATAACACACAATAGCGCTCTTCAGGAGGCAGATTCGTTTGGGTCAAGTTGCGTTTAAGAACTTAGAGACAAAGTTAACACTTTTCAAAATAAGGTTTAATTATAAGAAAGGTTAAAACTTGGTGCGAATAAAAATATTTACAGAAAAATGGGTTACAAAGGAATGGAGACACAATACAGCAATTAAGAAATAGGAGAATAAAAGAATGAAAATACTTGCATTAAAACAGTCCTGGTATTACCTTAAGTTTCAGAGTTGAACAGGTATGTTTGGTTCTCCTTGGGGCGGTGTTATGCCGTCGATCTTAGGATGAGAACTCCGAACTCTCTCAGTTCCTGTGTTTTTCTCTGACTCTCCAGGGGGTGTCACCAGAAGTACTTAGCCAATAGGCTCTGAGTCTTCTAAACTGCTACGGGACCTCCCCGTTTGACAGATTAATAAAAGCACTCATATCTTGAGAATTGAAATGGTTTACACGCTTGAAACCGATATCTTATGGTCCGGTTTGGAATGTCCTATCTTTAGACACTAAACATGGGGTATTTCGGACTAACCTCTGCCCTGTACGCCCTTGGATCGCTAGCTTGCCTTTCCTCGGCATGACGGTGTCCGTGCTTGGACTTAATTCGATTGGTATTTTATGGGGCACCCAAATATCTACTTTTTGTTAATATGTTATGTTTGGTTAAAAAGATATGAAGTTTCATGGTCAACCGTGTCATTTTCCGAAATTACCTAGTAGCCATATGCTGAGTTCAGATTACAAATTAACTCTTAAAGCATGGGGAGACTGAATGTCTGCTTGGTCAAAGCTTGTGTATGGTAAAGGTGTGAAAAATGTCAGCTTAGCAGGAACCTGGCATATAGTGACCCAGGGGGTCATTAAACTGCCAAAAGGCTGGAGGATGAAGCTGGTAAGAATGACCCATTTGGTTTTAACACTGTCAACTAAGCTTGAAACACAAGATAGATGCTTGTGACAGCGCTTGAACGAAATGGCGGCCTGACAAACTAGAGTGCCAACGCAAGATATCATTACAGCTACCCCTACAGGGGTAACAAGCCTGTGGGTAATAACTGTCTATTCCGTTCCTCAGGTCCAAGCCCTCGAATTCCCTGGGTGGTCTGGTCAGATCTGGATGGTATCCCTATGCATGAAAGCTGTAATCTGCCCGAATCTGGTCACTCTAAGATCGTACTCTCACAAGGTCCAGAGATGTTCCAAGGATGTATATGGGGAAAGAAGGGGCTCACATAGTGTAATATCGTTGGTAAAAATCCAAATATTTATTGAAATAATACTCACACAAGGCAAAAATGTAAGCAGCAATGTAAGGTGCAGTTGCGATGGCGCACTTCCGGGACGCGGTTATTTTTATATTGTCGGTGCGTTCATATTTATATATATTATTTTTTTTTTCTCTCTATGTGGTTGCTCGACATATCACTAAATATCTACCTGTTTCACTTATTTCCTTTTTCCTGTTTTTTGGGCTTTGGTTCTTTGGATCTCAATTATAGCCACACTCTCCGAATTACCAACATTATTATTCTATATATATATACACACACACTTTATTATTCCTATAGATTTATACTTGTATGGTCAGTAGAGGCTTTTTGAGATCCCTTTATGGAGATCCTCGCCACATTATCCATTTTATATACCTGCCTGGCGCATGCAGGCCTCGCTCCCTCAGTGCCCGGGATAGACATACCCCTGGACGATATGTCACCCCTGAAACAGTTGACACTCAATTGTAAGCTATACCTTTGATAGTTTTTTTAAGGTTGATTTATTTATTGGATATACTGTTATTTATGAATATACATTTTCCCTAGATATTTGAACTATGCATACTCCTGATGAAGTGAATCTTCATGAAATGCGTTGCGTCAAACCTAGGCAAATCCATCTATTACAAGTTTTTATTATGTATCTTTGTTACATGACCCCATTATATTATATGTTTACCATGTATCAGAATGTACCAGATTAATACTGTACCTTTTTGTATTATTGTCTTGGACCATTTACATCCACATGTGTATCATTTATGTTTATCCCATCACCATGGGTTTACATATTCTTTGTGAACACTTTGGTTTTACTGATATTTGGTCTAAAGACTTTAAATACATTTTTTTTATATTATATATTTTTATTACATTTTTCAAAACACATACAAAGTAAATGTAAGACAAAAGAAGAAATGGGGAAAGAACCCAAAAAATTCTTCTTTCATTTCTAACATTTTCAATTATAAAAACATTGCCTCTCCCCCCCCCCCAACCTCATATGTTCTCCATATTAGCCATCAATTAATTTCAATAACAATCTTTGGAGAAAATATTCTCTCTCCCTCCTCCATCATATTATCGTGAATTATACCCCAAAGTGATTAATTCATATTATCAATCATTAAGGGCAGATATCTCCCATCTCAAAAACCTTTCTTCACCCCAGTGTCATGATTCCCCTGTATTGAGGGGAAAAGAAAAGAAAAAAAAAAAAAGAACCCCAGTTTTTCCCTCTTTCCCATTGTCGTGAATTACACTTCTATGTGATTATTTCTATTATCAAATCATAAGGGGGAGTTTATCCCCCAAACCAACCAATACCATAATTCGTGATACATACAGTGGAAAAGATAAAAAAATAAAAATAAAAAGGAGGGGGGGAGGGAAAGAAAGAAAAAAAATGAGGAAGAAGGGGAAGGAATTTATACTTATTGCTCAATCAAATACTAGTCTCACAAAACTCCACTCTTCAATATCTGAGAGCTTTGGTTAATCTATATTTAAATGGATCCTTTAATTACCTCTAATGTCATGTCAAAGTGAAAGAAGAAGAGAGAGAGAGAGAAAGGAAAAAAGAAAAAAAAAAGGGGGGAAAAGAGTTTCCCCTAAGGAGTGACCACCCCCCTTAGGGACCCCCCATTTTATCCTGAGCATGCACCTCAAGTATAAATTATAAGAATATAGACGATACCACCTCCAAGTCCATGGTCTATTTCCAATCATGTTAAATGTCAATTATTTCCTCGGAGTATAGCCTCCAACCCGCCCATATTTCTTGAAAAAGAGACTGCTGACCCAGGGAAACCAGCACCCTCCTCTCCGCCTCCATGATCCCATTAACCTCTCGTTTCCATTCTCCTAGAGAAGGAGTTGTAGACTGCTTCCAGTGTCTGGGATTTAGACACTTGGCAGCATTCAGCACAAACGGAATAATACTCCGCCTGTATCTCTTTACAAAGGAATGCGTATCTTGGAAGAAGTATTGAAAGGGGGTGTGGTCCAACGGGGCCATGGCCAGTTTCTGTATCCAGGGATGAATATCATCCCAATAGGACTGAATATGTGGGCATTCCCCCCAAATATGTAAAAACGAGCCCACCTGGCCACACCCTCGCCAACAGCTTGGATCGGCCGTGGGGAACATCTGTGCCAACTTGGCAGGGGTCCTATACCAACACGATATAAACTTATAAGAAGATTCCCGAACCCTAGTGCTAATAGATGAAACATGAGTTAGTTGCATAATATTAGTTAATTGCGGAGGGGAGAATTTTATTCCCAACTCTTTCCCATTCTCAAACATAAAAATGTATCGTCTCCACAACTGAGTCCAAAACCAGATTGTGCATATGAGATAGTAAATGCAGAGATTCCGGGGGTTTAATCACCCATGACTCCAAAGGATAGAGTTGATCAATCGATCGAGGGGGGGGGCTGGAAATTTAGTTACAAAATCCATCATTTGTCTATATCGCCACATTGACATTGGGAAATCCCTGAATCGTGCGTGTAGGATATTTAACCACTTCAATACAGGGCACTTTCACCCCCTTCCTTCCCACCCCTCTCCATGGTGACCCTCTCCAACGTAGGGGGATCATCCAGGAGATTCTCATTTAATCGCCATGTCCGTGTTACGTGATAAGCTCCAGGAGGTCTAAAAGTAATAGATACTGGGGGATGATCAGGAAGAGAGTAATTGACCCAATGTTAGCAGATTCAACAAGGTGCAGGTAAAACTGATCCACCAATAGAAAGTCCAACCTAGAATACATATCATGTACCTTGGGGTAAAAACTATAATCCTTAATACTTTGATTAAAAAGTCGCCAGCAGTCCACTAAATGCATTGATTTAAGCATTTTCTTAAGATGTCTACGTGCTCTAAAGGATAAGGGGGAATTATTACCCGAGGAGGAATCCAATTCTGGATCCATGACCACATTGAAATCCGCCCCCCCCCCCAGTACAACCATACCCTCCCTAAACCCCACAAACCGCTGCAACGTGGAGGTCAGGAAGGGGGCCGCACCGGTATTAGGTGCTTAAAAATTTGCAAAAGTATATAGTTGACCATTGATTGTCCCTTTAAGAAACAAAAAACGTCCTTTCCGGATCCTGAAGGCAATCCTTCAGGGCAAAGGAACAGTGTTTATGTACCGCAATAGATACCCCCCTTGCTTTAGTGATTGGAGAGACACTATGAAACCATTGGGAAAACATTCTGGTGAATAACTGGGGGGTGGAGGAGGCAGTAAAGTGCGTCTCTTGAAGAAAGAGGATATCAAAATGCGAATGCCGCAATTCCTGCCACATTCTCCCCCATTTGTTAGGGGAACATAATCCTCGTACATTATACGAGGTTACTCTTAAAGAGGTAGCCATAGGAAAATTGACAGAGTCTTAAATAGTGGAAATACCTTGTACCTTTCTTGATAATGAATAGTCCTTGAGGTGCATTGCTCCATACCGGATATGACAACCTTTTCCACTCTCTTGTGGGAACCAAAAAAAAAAGAATGGGAGGAGAAAAAAGGCTCGACAAAAAAAAACAAAAACCCACAAAAAACAAAAGAGGGAGGTAAAAACCACCTCCACTAAAGGAAAATAAGCCTAAGCTTTGTTTTCCTGTAGCCATAACAAAAAAGACTACTCAACCAGCCCCAGGGAAAACTTGCCACCGGTGCCACCTACCAGGAGGTAGTGTCTGAATAGAGGGAGTGATGAGCTCTGCCACCCCGAGCAGAAAAAAAAAAAACAGAAAAAATGTCTATTTTTTTTCTCCCCCCCCCCCCTTTCTTTCTTTTCCTTTTTCTTCCCCGAATCTAGAATCTATTGGACTCAGTTTCCACTATTGCGACTTGCAGTGCGGCTTGACACATGTCGAGTCGCACAGCAAGTCAAAACCCATTATTTTCAATTAGGCCCGTTCTAGCTGCTGCGACTTGAGTCGCAGCGACTTGTAAAAGGGTTTTTGCGCTGCTCTTGGGCTGACTTTAGTGCGACTTGTCCCTCATAGAAGGGAGTCGCACTGGGGTCCCCAGAAGTGGCTGCAAACAAGTCGCACTACAGGGTCACACTAGAAGTAGCGCGGCTTTGTGGCCGCGGTAGTGGAGGCGTAGCCTCAATGGGCTGGGAACCCACCTTTTTGAACATCGTAGGATATGCCTCTGGTCTTTCTTATGATGTATTTATAATCTAATCTGTAGCTGGTCACACCTCATATAAAGTCCCATTTTTGTTTTTTGCTTTTGCTTTCATGCATTAGGGATGGAGACTCTGTTGGTCACGAGTCTCATACAAAGTCCCACATATTCTCCCCCCCCTTTTTCCTACTGTAATAAAGTGTATTGTAGTTGTACTGTCTCCACTCAAGTTGTAAAGTGCTGTGTAAATTGTTGGCTCTATATAAATCCTGAATATTAATCATTTCTCCCCGTCTGTTCCCTTGTGACTATGAAGGATGTTAACCTGTTTTTTTTTTTTTTTTTTGTAGCTATTTGAGCTCATTAGAGATATTTCCAAGTCTGACCTCTCATGAGGTAGCCCTCACCTCAGGGTGGAGGGTCTCTGGGTTAGTGGCCTTATCCTGTACAGGGCCTTTCCTAGTGTTACACAAGGACAAGGTTGTTCTCTAAAGCCTCATTTTATAAGGCTGCATTCACACTTGAGCGTAGCGTTTTTACCGCGATTTTACCGCGATTTTTACCGCAATTTTTTCAGGCGTTTTTCATTGACATCTATCAAAAACGCTGGTAATCAGCCCAAAAAGAAGCTCATGTACTTTTTTCAGCTACAGGCGTTTTGCAAAACGCTCAGATGTGAACAGGGGCCATTTAAATGAATGGGGTTTTACTTGTTGGGCGTTTTGGAAGCGTTTCTTTTGAGGGTTTTTGGAGCTGAAAACGCCCAGGTGTGAATGGAGCCTAAAAGGTGACAGTGTGCCCAAAGAGGAGTCACAGTGGAGGACTACTGGTTGCATATTTTCTTTGCTCAGTTACAATATATATAGTGTACTTGCACTTTACGCAAATAAATTCAACAGTATCTTTTATATACTTTTATTCCCACATATTTATATATTTTGGTTTATCCTTTGTCAATACAGGTGAATATAAACAAAAACAAAAATTTTATTGGGATTTGCCACTCGCATATACAGTATTAAAGCACTTGTATGTGTTTGGAGTGCAGCAAACACACACACACACACACATTTATATTCTGGGTGATTTTTCACATTTTTACTTGGTTATAGTATTTGTGCACAGAATTATTTTTAGACATACTTACATAATGTTGTAAATGTACTACCCAATCAACAGTGAGCAGAACCAGTAATGGACTAACAGGTAAACCATGTTTGGTTCTGAGCCACTGTGATTTTTGTTTTATTTTGTTTTATAACTGTAGATTATAATTACCTAAACTGCAGCTCCATAGGAATTGTTTCTGTGTTTTCAGCTGCATGTCAAAGTTTGCAGTAGAACAAAAGTGCCTGCACCTGCTATCAATTTTCTTTTGTATGGCTACTAGCAATGCTTTTTGGAAGAATTTGGATATTTGATCAATAAAGCTGGAAATGTGGAGTGTAGAGCCACTTTTTTTATTTGTTTTTGTTTTTTTCACGTGGGCCTTCAAAGTCCATGGGAAACCATCATCTATCTATGACAGTATCAATTCTTGTGGTACTGATCTCTCATCACTATTTAGATTGTGAGGATTGACACTCCCAGAAGTGCAATTTTCCAATCAGACTTTCAGGGACTACCCTTTCTTCTTACCACCTCATAACTTTTACCTTTAAGGAAACATCCAAGTACTGTATTTCTTGGGACAGGATGTCTTAAACGCAAATAAAATAAGTTGGACTCAAATGAAATACAAAACCATATTCATTTATCCTTGACTGCTTCCACTGCTCTCTGTAGCAGGCAAGGCAGGCATTTTTTGCCCACTTTACTTGCTTTTTAAAATGAAAAACAGGTCTGACAATACTTTGACCCAATCTCTGGTTCAAGATGAAATCCTTTTTCATGATTATCTATACTATATTCTGTACAGTCCTTCAATTTTTAGGGCTAAGGCATAATAAGGGGAATTTATCAAAACTAGAGCAGCTTTGCATGAATAATTGTGCTGCACCTGGCAATGTAATAGGCACTATCAGAAAAACGGATTTTTGTAAAATCTTACCGTAAAATCCTTTTCTCTTAGCTCATTGACAGACGTAGTCCTCGTTGATTCAACACACTCGGGTTATGCTGCCCTCCACAGGAGTAGGACTAGACAGGAAAGAAAATACTCTGGCCACACCCTAGGGGCAGTCCCCGAGGGTATATCCTCTCTCTCTCTGCTACAGCAAATCAGTTATGTCACAAAGCAGTGTTAAGAGAATTTAACCCAACCCAACTCAAAAACAGAGGGGCGGGTACTACGTCTGTCAATGAGCTAAGAGAAAAGATTTTTACGGTAAGATTTTACAAAAATCAGTTTTTCTCTGTCGCTCATTGACAGACGTAGTCCTCGTTGATTCAACACACTCGGGACGTCCCAAAGCAGTACCACAAATGAGGGGTGGGAAAATGGAAATCAAATCCAATCTAGAAGGCCCAACCGGTGCCAACTAGAAGTTTACAATGCTCATCCTCAATGATGAGACTCAACAGAAATTTTCCAACAGAAAAAAACCCTTGAGGTAGACCACCGGTCTCCTCAAATTGCGGCCTGCAAAACCTTGCGGCCAAATGAGGCATCCGCCGATGCCATCACATCAATCTTATAAAATTTTGTAAAGGTATGTACCGACGACCAGGTGGCCGCCTTACATACCTGGACCACTGACGCCTGATGGCGATAGGCCCAGGAAGTACTGAGCGCTCGAGTGGAGTGCGCCCTAACAGGGAACGGAGGATTCCGACCCTTAATAGAATAAGCCTGTACCACCGTCTGTCTGATCCATTTGGAGATAGTCGCGGCAGATGCAGGCAACCCCTTTCTGGGGCCATCCGGGATCACAAAAAGGGAATCCGTCTTACGGAACGATTCCGTCGCCTTCAGGTATACCCTGATTGCCCGAACCACATCCAAGGAATGCAACGCATGTTCCCGATGATGACTGGGCTGAGGACACAAGGAAGGTAGTACAATATCTTCATTCAGATGAAAATCTGAAACCACCTTTGGAAGAAAGGATGGCTTAGGATGAAGCACTACCTTATCCCTATGAATCACTAAGTATGGGGACTGGCATGATAATGCAGCCAGTTCTGACACCCTGCGTGCAGACGTGATAGCCACCAAGAAGGCTACCTTCTGGGATAAAGTAAGCAAGGGAATCTCCCTGATGTTTTCAAAAGGAGGTTTCTGTAGAACCGACAAAACCAAATTAAGATCCCAGGGTGGTAAGGGCGCGCGGACTGGTGGAGCCAGGTGCCGCACCCCCTGGATGAAATTCCGCACCAAGGACTTAGTAGCTAAAGGTTTCTGAAAGAAGATTGCTAATGCTGAAACTTGACCCTTGATGGTGCTCAAGGCTAGTTTCTGCTCAACCCCTTATTGCAGAAAGGCCAATATTCGAGTCACCGAATAGGTACGTGGAGGAATCCCTAAAGATTCGCACCACGCGATATACGTCTTCCATGTGCGATAATAGACCTTGCTGGAAGTCTCTTTCCTTGCTTTAATAAGGGTAGGAATAACTGAAGCTGACAACCCTCTGTCCTTCAGTACCTGGGTATCAATGGCCAGGCCATTAAAACCAGCGACTGTAAAGCATGATGGAAGATTGGTCCTTGAGACCGCAGACACTCCCTGAGACGAAGTTCCCAAGGAACGTCCGCGACTCGCATGTCCAAGTCGGGTAGATCGGCTTGACGAGGCCAGCCTAGAATTTCTAGGACCACTGGCGCTGACTGGATCTGAACCAGGCGGCCCTAGAGCTATCTGGCCCTGACCATCCGACAAAGTCTGATCGTTCTCCGTTCCCACACATTTATCAGACACCTGATTCCTATCAGGAACAGTGATCTCTCCTGGTTGAACCTCAGGGACCGAAGTCACCCGGCTAGAGGCTTCTTGGTCTGTCTGTTCAACCAGATCCGATTCTTGTGGGGAACTGAGACTAATCTTTGGAAAAGGTAAAGAAAAAGATCTGTTCAGGGAATGGTAACTACCGCTCCCTGTAGTACTTAGATGTTGGAAGGGAAGAATCGCACCGGTAGCAGTGGTCGATGCTCGATCTAATGCCCTGAATGCCGGTGAAAACGTCCCCCCACCCTCAAGCCGGGTGGGGGCGCACCTTCAGGCTATGTAATCCTTTGCTTCAGGTTTGGCTGAGTCGGTCTTTTGTCTGTCCGACCAGCCCTTCTTGAACCCTCCTGGAGGAGCCTTGCCTTTCCCGCTTGTTCCAGTCGGGCGCACAAACCCTTTATGGGCGGTAAAGAAAGGTCCCCGCTTGTTACGAGGTCCTTTAGCTTTAGCAGCCTGTGGCAAGAAAGTGCTCTTGCCCCCAGTGGCATCCTTAATGATCTCATCTAGGGTGGCCCCAAATAGGCGATTCCCCTGAAAGGGGAGATTCGTTAAGGTCTTTTTGGAACCTAGGTCCGCTGACCAGCATTTTAACCACAGCACATGTCTGAGGATTACCGCTGACATAGATGCATGCCCTAATAGGGGGGTAGCATCCAAGGCTGCGTCACAGACGAACTGTATTCCTTTTTGTAATGTTCCGGTACCTCTGGTACCCTTGCTTCCATATTTCTCCTCTCTTAATTGCGTCTCATCTTGTATAACAAGGACGCATATACCTTTAAGACCGGATGACATCACTGCCGAGCGCCGCTATGAGCGGCTATTTCAATCGCCGGTTTGCTCTCACTCATCGCTCGTTCAACCGCCATGGTTGGAGCGTCCCGCTGTCTGAAGTCAGCATACCAGTTCGACACGTTCCTGTATCTCGCTACCTGAACCTGTTTTCGGATCCTGTGTCTCGCCACCCGATCACCCCTGGCATGCTGTCTTCACCTTCACCCACATGTTCATCGCACCTACGCCTGAGAAGTCGGAGGTGCTGACATACCTTCCTTGCTGAACTGAAGCCGGAAACCTCACTGGTGATCCGTATCTCGCTACGGGATCACCCCTCTCCAATGGACACTGTTGTTCCTAAACCTATCTAAGTGATAAGTACCCCGCAGGGGATTCTTGCTACCAATCTCCTACTGTCATCTACTGCAATTACCAAGACTATCTATCTATCTATTCACTATCACCTGCATAAGACTGTTAGCTCTTGGGACTACCTTGAACTATCCTTGCACTAGGTTACTCTGTCTAAGTATACTCCATCTGTGTCCTCTTACCATCTGCACTATACTTGACATCAGAACCTATCTGCTTTCCCATCACCTGCAACTCTCCTAATACTACTTCTAGTGCTCACCATACAATAGCCTGTCTCTCATCTATATCCTCATATACTCTATCCCTCCATTAAACATCTATTGATATATATATAGTATATAACAGGCTGTACACGGTGATGAAGTCCTGAGAGTTGGATATGTTGTTCAACAGATTCTCTACAAGGCTACTGAGTGTAATAATTCTGCAGCTGTAAATCCATCCACAAACAAAAATGCATGAATGTTACACTTGTATGATCTGTTCCATCAGTTCAGATGTTCCCTGGGGGATATCTTTCCCCTTCAGGTCCTGGCGCACCAATCTCGCCCATTCCGTTAGTGTCTGGGAAACTAGACCAATGACAATTACTGGTCTAAAGGCTGACCCTATCAGGGAAAAGATAGTGCGGGACTCCGCTTCTACCTTCCGATCCACCGGGTCCTTAAAGGACGAAGTGTCCTCCACTGGAATAACCGTGGCTTTATTCAGTCTGGAAATAGGTGGATCCACCACTGGTGGTACCGTCCATTTCTTAATGAGGGATTCCTCAAACGGATAGCGTCTAGCAATACGCTTGGAAATAGTAAAGGTACGCTTAGAATGCTCCCATTCTTCTTTAATTTTATTACCAAAACACTTGGGTACAGGAAAAACCTTCACCGTTTTGGTGGGTTTGTTAGTACCAAAGGGAATCTCTGTTTCAGTTGCCTCTGCCGGTAAAACCTCAAGTCTTAAGGTTTCCCGAACCGCCACAACTAGTGCGTCCACCAATGCTTCTTCCCGAATTATGGCAGAAGCATGAACGTCCTCCTCACTGTCTGAAGGAACTTTACCTGAGACAACAGCCCTTGCAGAGGGACCTGCAGCTGCAATGACCATCTCAGAATCTGAGTCTGAAGTGTCAGATGATATAGGGGTAGGCGGGGGTCGCTTTCTTGACCCCCGTTCCTGACAGGCCGTCTCCATCCGAGCCACCAAAGACTCCAAAACTGCTGTAAATGCATCTATACTCTGTGCACCGGCGGGTCCCGCAGCCCCCTCGAGGGAAACAGGTGGGGTTACCTGTGTGGCAGGGTCCATGATAATTCCAGTTACTACCCGGAAAAAAAATCAATCCAAAACAAAATAAAACTTTTTTTTTTTTTTTCCAGACCCCCAGCGCCACAAAGCCCCTTAATGTTACCTGCTTAGGGACCCCTATCGAGAGAGATAGACAGACCCCCAGGCTCACCACTTGATGCTCAGGGTTTACTACAACTTGTCTCAGCACTGTCTAGAACAGACAGGAAGTCTCTTGGCTGGCTGCCCGGGAGAAAGGAGGCGGCTCCGCCCCTCTGTACGCCTTCCGGCGCCTCCCCTAGCTCCACGAGGTGTTTGAGTCACCTCAAACATGGCCGCTCCCATGCTGGAGACACGAGGCTACGCCAAAATGGCGGCCTCGTGCGATCTACCAGAGAATAGCGGCGGCCTCTTACAGAATAGCGGCGTGACTGCAGAGTATCTCGGCATCAATAGACCTCTCTCTACATGGAGATCCGCGTGGCCGGCGGTACCGGACCCTGGCGGACAGCGTGGCCGTCGGGAGGCATGCTTTTGCTGGAGGAATGACCTGGAAAGCAGTATACATGTCCTGTGGCTTCTGACAGGTAGGATACCATATCTATCACAGTAAGATTCTAGTACTGCCACTGATTACAATCATTTAAACATACTTGCAATTAGATTGTCAGCTCCCAAACCAAGCCTCCTGGCTTTTTATACACAAAAATCACACTCAAATAGGAGAATCTGTGCCATGTTATAGGATAGAGGGGAACCCATCCTTACCATACAGAGAGGGGCCCGCGTTCACCACAAGACCCGTCAGGGGAAAGGAGGGAACATACTACTCACCATACCGGAACCAGGCGGGTGCCAACTCCTGACAGTACCCCTCTCCACCGAGGTGGGAGGGCTGTCGACCAATACGGACGCCGTGACTCATGGTCTTTGGCGTTTCAGCGAGACGTTTAACTCGCAGGGTCAATCCCCTTCCAGTGGGACTATGTCGCGGCCGACCTAGCGCGGAGCTATGGCTATGGCAGGCTGAACTGGGGTGACCACTGGATCTCAACATCCAGCCCGTCGCCCATTTCAGCTTTCTTGCTTGAAGATCTCACAGGAACACTGGAGAAAAAAGCTGTCTAAAAATCTTTCTAAGAAAAAAATCCTGCCAGGACCGAAGATCCCAGCAAGGTATCTAGGTCCTTACTCCTAACTAGACAGAAAAAAAATGATTTGCTGTAGCAGAGAGAGAGAGGATATACCCTCGGGGACTGCCCCTAGGGTGTGGCCAGAGTATTTTCTTTCCTGTCTAGTCCTACTCCTGTGGAGGGCAGCATAACCCGAGTGTGTTGAATCAACGAGGACTACGTCTGTCAATGAGCGACAGAGAAAGTGTGATTTCTTTCCCAGTGGTGTCCCAACCATGACATCTCTTCACGGAGAAGCAGAGGACATGGAGCCAGCAAGCTAAGTGACCACTTCACACCAATGATAGGGCACCATTCCTCCCTCTAACAAGGGGGCATTTTTTTATCCCACTGGCCAACGATGCAGGGGCAATTATTACTCCCGTGGATTACTTATGTCAGGTGCTTTTCTTTTTTGGTTTGTTTGTTTTCTGGCCACAATTTTTTTTTCCAAATAGCCTGTTGTACGGTTAACTCTCCCTTTGTTTAAGAATTTTGAGGACACCCGTTATAACAAGATGCTTCAATTTGGCCATAACTGTAAGTTTCAGTGAGATTTTGTTGATAAAAGAGCCATTTAAGGTGGCCAAAAAAGTGTTTCAGGAGAAAGAAAATGCGTAAACAATGAAAAATAAGTATTTCACTTCTAAACAACAAGTATATCCCCTCCCATGATGCGTCAGTTTTTAGAAAATCTGCATTTGGAGTAGATAATAAACATATAGAGATGAGACCTGTGTCCCTCACAAGAAACTCCAAGAAAATGACCTTACTGTGAGTACAAAAATCCTGTTTTCTCAAGTGTTTATCAAGGGACAAAATCAGTTGAATCTGAGACCATTGGTTTGACCCAAAGCAGTCCAGCTGACATATAAGCAATACAGCAATCAACAACGCTAACAGCCCACAAAATGAAAAAACAATGTAAACACTAGGTACTGTCTGCAGCTTAAAAGGCTGCCATAGGACCTTACACCCAAAGCTTGCAGAAACAGATATTTGAGGATGCACCTGGTAAAACTGTGAACCGAAGACCAGGTGTTGGCCGTGCACATCTGGGAAATAGTTGCTTGATGCTGAAAAACCAGAGAAGCGCTCACTGATCTAGTAGAGTGCACCTTGACTGGAAAAGGGAGCCTTATATTTAGACAATAGGGGTGTATAAAGACATCTTGAAGCCAAAGAGATGTATATAGTGGAGCGAGAAGCAGGTTGCCTTTTCCAGGAACCCTCAAGAATAAAAGAGGGACTGAAGGAAATTGTAGCTGAGCGGTGCACACAAATACATTGTACCATAGCTAAGGAATGTAAGGAAATTGTCTTAGGATGCTTATGACCGAAAAATATGCTTATGACCAAAAAATAGAAGTATGATATCCTAATTAACCACTTGCCAACAGTACATTTACTGCGGGCGAGCGGCCTGTACAGGCAAAGCGATGTACTTGTACGTTGCTTTGCCTGTACAGACACACTGGAACACTACACCCCACATAATTACAATGTCAACAAAGCGGTTATAAATTCATCTGATGCATAACAGCTTTGCTTCTTAGTACTAGTGAGCTGGGATTGGCCCACAACTGTCACATGGTACCTGGGCCAATCACAACAGCCTGTACCATATGTTTAGCTGTAGCCAAACACAGTTTACTAGTATCCAGAACTGTCATGAACATAACACTTGTGATAGCTTGCGGCCATGACAGGTCCTCTTTTTGGAGAGATCTGGGGTCTATTAGATCTCATATCTCTCCTCTGGCTTCCAAAGCATCTGATCAAACAAGCAACGGCTTGTTTACATCAAACCAAAACTTGAAGTGACTAAATCCTCATTGCTTCAGGTTTTTGACATCACCCAGTGGGAGGAGCATCATCAGTTACTCTTACTGTGTCCAGTGAAGCTGATGCTGCCGGTCGCATCATTACCATGCTCCCAGATTGTAAGCCTGGTAAAGGCCACCTGTAAAGGTAATCCAGTGGATGCGTAGCTGCTTGTATTACTTTGCAGAATCGCCTGATATTAAAAAAAATACCAGGATCACGGTTGTAGCCTTAACCATGATCCTGATTTAACCACTTCAGTACAAGGTCATATATATATTTACAGCGGTATTGAGGTGGTTAAATATGTACATTCTATGTCAGTAAGAACTAATATGATATTTGGCATAACTCCTAGGCTTCAGAGTGCTGAGTTTTTTCAGGCACTCATTTAGGTCCACTGCAACTCCTCATCTGCAGCTGTGTAGAGAAGGGGTCTCCAAACTATGGCGCTCCAGTTGTTTAGGAACTACAACTCCCATCATGCCTAGTCATGTCTGTGCATGTCCAAGTTTTACAATGCCTAATGGGATGTGTAGTTCTGCAACAGCTGGAGGGTGTAAAGGCTTCAGTTACAGCAAGGTCAAAGACACAAAATACACTATATTACTAAAAGTAATAATGGAGTGGCCTACCAGTGACGACATCACGCGCGCCCGATAGCTTACCAGCAGTAGTGTTTGAAGCTGACAGCTTGCTGCTCTTCTCTTATACAAAACAAATGCCTTTTATGTTTTTCAGGAAGGTAACTGTAGCCATCTTTTAAAATAAATCATTTTTATCATGATGGAAGTATACTCACGATGGAAGTTTTCCTTTTTTTTTTATCATTGTGAGTCTCCCCTATACGTTCTGTGATCCATATGACCGTTACCTTCCTGGATAAACTTGTCACTGCCTATCTGACCATTATAATCTATGGTCCTGGACATCTGGTAAGAAGCTCGAGTGTAAGGGTGCTGCTGGTGACGGATGCACGGATTATTCCTTCATTGGATTGCTTTTCACTTATGGGCGGTTTTTGTTTTTTTTGCGTTGCATTATTAAGATTGAGTTCTATTTTGAACATTGACACTTTTTCATGTACAACTGAATGTTATGTATTGTAGCCCAATTTGGAGCACTGCTTTTTTTCCCCTTTTATAATTTACTAACTGGTATCAGGGTTTGCTAAGTGGCTGCTATTTTTCCTATTTACGCCAGACCAATATTTTACATTCTTTGTATAAAGTATTGGGACACCTGCTTTTACACACACACATCAATTTTAATGGTTTCCCAGTCTTAGTCTGTAGGGTTCAATATTGAGTTGGCCCATGGGAATGGCAGGCAAGATGAATATATTATAACCAGATTGAACTCATTTTACCCTTAGACTAAAGACTTAAAAATTAAATAAAAGTCCACAGACATAGTTTGGACATAAAGGCCGCGGCTGCTTTAATTATTGGCTTTAAACATACAGAATAAATACTTTCAACTTTATTTACACATAACTTCAGATCACATAAACACAACCTAGCCACTACGGCTCAGGTTGACAAATATAAATTAAAACTTCCAAAACATTACCCAACTTCACTTTAATAATTAAACTGAAAAAAGTCCACCGAAGCACCATGCTAGGGCGACAGTATTAGCCAATAAATAATAACTGGCCGCGACGACCAAAGGGATGGGAGGGTGGGGGAACGAAGTGCACAAGCTCTTGAGGTGAAAGTGACCCGGAGCCCCGCGGCCACTTGTTTAAATAAGCCCCACTGGAGCCAGTCAGAACCAGATTTAGTAAAAAAACGGCGGGCTATTTGAGCGGGAGCGAAGCTCCACGCGCTGAAACTGCCCAGTAACGGCTGATAAAGAGCGGGAATAAGCACCAGACCCTCAAATCTGCCTAGCTACTCACCCCGCTGTTCAGCGGGAAATTCAAACAACACTGACCCAGGTCAAAAGTTCAGCTGCCCAGGCTTAATACCTGACAGGCCAGCTGACTAAGCCCATACTTTGACTGAATAATTTAATGTTTATGTAAAAATTCCCCCTTACCGCCATCCCATAAAGAAATGGGGGCTAAAAGCACCCCTTTCTTTTCATGGGAATGGCAGGCAAGATGAATATATTATAACCAGATTGAACTCATTTTACCCTTAGACTAAAGACTTAAAAATTAAATAAAAGACCACAGACATAGTTTGGACATAAAGGCCGCAGCTGCTTTAATTATTGGCTTTAAACATACAGAATAAATACTTTCAGCTTTATTTACACATAACTTCAGATCACATAAACACAACCTAGCCACTACGGCTCAGGTTGACAAATATAAATTAAAACTTCCAAAACATTACCCACAAGACAGGCGGAAATTTTACGCCTCTCCCCACACCCAACACGCGGCCTGCTCTATGCAAGAGCCTAAATTATTATTAAAAATGTCCAATCCTATGTCTGAAAGATGTACACCATCTTTCCAATATAGACCCGCTATTCCTCCTAACTCAACATGCCTGTAGGACAAAAACCCCAAGCCTGTGAGCAATTTGGCGAGGCCCCTGTTTAAGCGCTTTCTCATTTTTTCTATAGGCTTTAAACTGTGATACTTAAACGATGTCAAGCATGGAATCACTTCAGAAAAGACCAGCAGTGCGTCTGGAAATTGTGATTGAATGTAAAGAAAATCGTCCCTTGTATGAAACAACAAATCCAGAGTCTTTACACGCCCGACATCGTTACCTCCTAAATGAATAACTAAAATCTTAGGGTGGAGGAAGGAGTTCGCCAGCCTAGTTATAAATGTCACCAATTCTGCCCATAACATTCCCCGCTTACTAAACCATAAGACCTTGTATCTATCTGCATTCAGTCCTAGATTTTATGAGTAGACTCTCTTCCTGGCACGATGTAGGGCCCAATGAATGAAAGAATGGCCTATGATCCAGACCGTGACCTGGCTTCCTGTAAATTAAACAACAGTATTAGGGCGGATGTAAGACTTGTAGCAGTCAGATGCCCACCTACCAATCTGCTTTACAGAATCAATATTCATGCCCAACCTGGCTGCCTCTGTGGCTGCCCCAATTCTGAATGAGTGTGATGTTATTTTTGCCTCACTCAAGTTCAAAAACTTCAAACACATTCTTAACACTGCAGAAAACTGATAACGTGACAGATATTTACCTGAGGTATGAATAAATAAAACCTCACTTACAGAAGGTCTTTGAAAAATAAAATCTCTGAGAAGCAAAACAGGGCATATGTTTGAATTCTTAAATTCATGTAAGAGAATTTGCCTTCCCACACCTAATTGGTCCGTTTTAGAGTGGGACAAAAAAATACTAACGCTGGAAGAAGAGAAATTAATGTCTTGGATTCTTAAACCTGAACAACCTAATTTTTTATCTGGGAGTAGCTCGGAGATTCTGAAAGCTGCGAAGAACATTACCGCAAAAGCCGCTCTGAACATCGTTTTTCATAACTGGAGAAACCAACTCTCTCCAAAGCCCCACACAGCTTAACGAGTAGATCAATGGAGATGGGCAATCTGTCATCGGTTTTAAAATGGCGTTTACGGTAACCCTTCATAGCCTGTCTAACTGAAAAATAAGATAAGCAAGCCGGTTGATTACGAAGTTTATTAAAAAAGGAAATACCGGCTAGCATTTTATTAATATGGGACCTTGCCAATTTCTTTTTAAATAACGAATCCAGAAAAGAAACTTTCCGAAACATTTTCTGGTTTTAGATTGAAAATCTGGAGATGCTGAGTCCAGTGCCACCAAGCTGATTGGTATCCAGCCAGTGTAGATGGTGCTAGAGACCATTCAATATTTTCAATTATAGCAGTTAGATCAAATCCCAAAGGTGTGCAGGGCAAGGAAATCCCATCCTGTCTGCCTCCGGTAACAAATGAAAAAAGCGTTCCATCTGAAAACGGGACAGACAATCTTCTAGTGTGTTAGACTTGCCAGGAACAAAAGAGGCTTTCAGCCAAATATTAAATTGTAAACATTTCGCCATCAGATACCCGAGTGATTTGGAGGACAAACAGTTAATTGCAAAGAGCACTCCCCTGTTGTCTGTCCTTACTAAAATTCTCTTATTTCTGAAATATTGACCCCATAACTCTAAAGCCACTACTATTGGGAATAGTTCCAATAAAACAATATTGCGTGTAAGGCCCGAGCTCTTCCATCTGACACACCATAGTGCAGCGCACCAGTGATTGCGCCAGATGGACGCAAAGCCCCTAAGACCCTGCAGCATCTGTAAATAGCAAAAATTTCTCGTCCACAACAAACTGCTCCTGCCAAACAAAAGCACAGTTGAAAAAGATGAGAAACTGCAGCCAAACTAGCAGATCTTCCTTTAAGTCAGAGGAAATCCTTACGTGAGAAGAAGGTGACTTTAAACCGGAGATAGCTGTATAGATCATTCGTGAAAACACCTTACCTACCGGAATTACTCTTGATGCGAATGCCAGCAATCCCAAAAGGGATTGCAGCTCTTTAAGGCAAACCTTTCTCCGTCTCACTGTGACCAGCAGGGATCTGCGAAGCTTGTCAATTTTGTCCTCTGGCAGCCTAAATTCCATCAGATCCGTGTCAATTGTAATTCCTAGGAAAACTAGTGATTTGGAAGGAAAAACAGTTTTTCCTTCCAAAAGACTTCCAATAAAATTGAACATGTAGCAGAAGACTGAGGACCAATAAAAAGGACCAATAAAAAGAAAATCGTCCAGGTAGTGTACTAATAGATGAGAACCGGTTATTTGGGATACCACCCATTCTAAAAATGTGGAGAAGCTTTCAAATAAAAAACAAGATAGGGAGCATCCCATCGGGAGACATTTATCGAAATAATAATACTGGTTGTTAAAATAAAATCCCAAAGAGTTAAAAGAACTAGGGTGGATTGGTAGTAGCCTAAAGGCAGACTTAATGTCTGCCTTGGCTAGCAGAGCCCCCTGACCAGCGAATCTCAATCTCTCCAAAGCGTCTTCAAACGTTGCATATTGAACTGAAGACAAATTCTCATTAATGTCATCATTCAGTGAATCATTCATAGGGAAGGATAAGTGATGAATTAATCTATACGTGTTGGGTTCCTTTTTTTGAACTATCCCCAGAGGGGAGACTCTGAAATTCAAGAAAGGGGGCTCTGAAAAGGGGCCAGCAAACCTGCCTTCCTTCCGTTCTAAAGCAATTTTTTCAGCTACAATGGTATGCAAACCTTCCACTGATTTTAAATTTTTATGAATAGTACAGCCAGTACCTTTGAAAGCAGGAAGCTGAAAACCAAAAGCGAACCCATCAATTAGTAATTGCGCTTTCTCCCTGTTTGGGTAATTGAGGAGCCACGGCAGCATTTCTGCTAACCTCACTGGCGTGGAAGCCTTTCTGAACTCCTCCTGACTGTTGTGAATTCGCCAATCTTTTAAAGCATTTAAATAAAGGGTGTGATCCTGAACAGAAAGCACACTCGTGTTTGAATTTACACGTTCCTGGCCATTTGCATGCTGTCTCATTAAAATTAAAGCAGATGCCTTTTCTGAAGGACTGCATGTTGGGTTGCTGAGGATTGGCTGTCTGCTTGGCAAGAAAGAGGTAAAAATAAGTCCAGCCATAGACCCACATCCTTAACCCTCCATTTCAAGGATGGTTGAACTGATAATTTTTGCCTAAAAGCCACATCGTAGGAAAACCATGCAGATCCTCCAAAATTTTTGTACGCCTCTAAGACAATGTCTATATGCTGAAATAATCCCACACTTTTTTGAGGATGTTTTTCACAAAAAACACTGGAGAAAATTAGGAATGCCTGCAACCAATTGTTAAATGACTTTGATATAGGCCTCCTCTCATCTTCCTCCTTTTTGTCAGCTTTAGAAACAAATTCTCTAGCTGAGGGGAGCAATGATCAATAAAGGCTCCTTGCCATATTTTCTCCTTCATGGACCCTGAGAGGTGGAAACCAAGGGGGGGAAATTTCACACACAATTGGTTCTCTTAAACATGTTTCTGGGAGGTTTTGACTCTGCGCCAAATCAAAAGAAGCCGATGCCTGACTAACTTGTAAATCGCCACTAGATGGCGCAACCCAGACATTTGCTGCAGTTGGAGGAAAAGACTGATTTTTAAAAAGGCTAGTGACTGATTTGAACTCTTCCAACATGTTAGCCAACATCAGCATCATCCTTTTGGTGGTAGAGCACTCACCCGGGGGTTGTGAAGCTGATGCCTCAGCTTGGATGGATTCCTCTGTCTCCCTGGTGGCTGTAGTGGTGGGTCTCGATCTCGACGCCTCTACGGAACCTGCGTCAGATGCCCTGTGCCCAGGGTGGGAGCTGAGACTCACGGGGGGCTCTTGATGGCATCGTGTCGCTTTCCGTCCTCCTCTTCTGCGCGGCGATCTTGTGCTGCGAAGCCTCGTCCACACTTCTTCCGGGTGTTCTCACTGGTGCTCTCCTCTTCAGGCACAACGCACGCTGAAAACACCGAGGCTTGACCGACGGCTTCTCCCGATGTGGCTACCGAAGTCCGTTCTTGTAGAGGTAACTCTAGGCACCGACGTATCCAATCTTCTCCTCCCGCTTCGCCCGCTTCCTTTATTAGTTTGCGCAATAGACTCATGCTGGGGAACGAAGTGCACAAGCTCTTGAGGTGAAAGTGACCCGGAGCCCCGCGGCCACTTGTTTAAATAAGCCCCACTGGAGCCAGTCAGAACCAGATTTAGTAAAAAAACGGCGGGCTATTTGAGCGGGAGCGAAGCTCCACGCGCTGAAACTGCCCAGTAACGGCGGGATAGTTTGCGCAATAGACTCATGCTGGGGAACGAAGTGCACAAGCTCTTGAGGTTAAAAATGCTATTTGAGCGGGAGCGAAGCTCCACGCGCTGAAACTGCCCAGTAACAGCTGATAAAGAGCGGGAATAAGCACCAGACCCTCAAATCTGCCTAGCTACTCACCCCGCTGTTCAGCGGGAAATTCAAACCACACTGACCCAGGTCAAAAGTTCAGCTGCCCAGGCTTAATACCTGACAGGCCAGCTGACTAAGCCCATACTTTGACTGAATAATTTAAAGTTTATTTAAAAATTCCCCCTTACCGCGCCATCCCATAAAGAAATGGGGCTAAAAGCACCCCTTTCTTTTCATTCTTTTCAGATCTAACCGCTTCAACTCTTCTGGGAAGGCTGTCCACAAGGTTTGTGTGTCTACAGGAATGCTTAACCATTCTTCCTGAATCACATTTGTGAGGTCAAGTACTGATGTTAGAGAGAAAGTTTGGCTCGAAATCTCCGCTCTAATTCATCCCAAAGGTATTCTATCGGGTTGAGGTCAGGACTCTGTGCAGGCCAGTCAAGTTCCTCCACCCCAAACTCGCACATCCATGTTTTTATGGGTTTTGCTTTGTGCACTGGCCCAAATCATGTGGTGGAGGGGGATTATGGTGTGGGGTTGTTTTTCAGGGGTTGGGCTTGGCCCCTTAGTTCCAGTGAAGGGAACGCCTAAGGCGTCAGCATACCAAGACATTTTGGACAATTTCATGCTCCCAGCTTTGTGGGAACAGTTTGGGGATGGCCCCTTCCTGTTCCAACATGACTGCACACCAGTGCACGAGATTAACATTTTTTTTTGCTACACAGTAATTTATGCAAACTTTAATAGTTACATATGCTCTATATGATAGCAGAATGCTGGTTGATTACACACCAAATCATTATATGTTATGAGTTGGTCTCATAGCTGTTGTATGTTTAAGCTGTATGCTGTTTCAAGAACAAGTGTTTACGGGTCATCAACCTTTTTATTAAATTAAGTTTTTCAGAAATGATGAAACAAACATTGTAACTGTTGAATCTTTTATTGCATTTCATAAATCTTGATTCGTACATACATTGTGAAAATCACAGTATCTTGGTAAGAAGATTGGTGTTTATGATGCATTGATTGATTCCTATGTAAAAAGTCCCATAGTGCCCCAAGTCTAGATAGCAGCTACCGTTTACAATTAAAAAAAAATTAAAGAAATTATTAGAAGCAAAATACCCAGCAATGTAAACCTGATTCTATTTTCTTTTATTTCACAGATTGGACCATAATGAAAGTAGGTTGATGAAATGGCATTGTAGAACTAAAACCAAACGCATGTAGTTGTAAGTCCTTTTTCAAATTCAGAGATGACACATTATTTTCATAAAATCCAAATTTGCTTTTGTCCCTAGATACAGACTGCACATTAAATGGTCAAAGTACACACATTACTTAGTGTGTTACATAAGATCACAAAGCCAGCAACACGAATGCTTCTTTACAAATCTTTATTCCAGCACTTTACAGCAATGACAACATCATGAAATGCTAATGCGTTTCGGCCGTGGCCGTCCTCATAGCTTTGTAAAGAAGCATTCGTGTTGCCGGCTTTGTGATCTTATGAATTTAAAATGGTCGCCTGAGCAACGACACTCAGCTCATTAACTCCCTTTATTGCGGTTGAGCTTGGGGGAGTTTCTGTGTGTCTTAATTGTTAGTGTGTTACATAGTCTGACCCACAAAGCTTCAGCATACAAACCCCAAACATTTTTCACATTCTCATCCTTGAGCTACCACATGTAGAGGCTGCCATTCCTTATAGTGGTTATAAGCCTAAAGGTTTTTTACCTAAATGCATTAAGGTAAAAAACCTTCTGTGTAACAGAATCCCCCCTGCTCCCCCTTATACTTACCTGAGCCCATTCATGATGGTCAAGATCCATCCAGATGCCTGGACCCGAAGCTTGCTCAATCTCTTAGAAATCCACTGGGCAACTGAACCAGTCCCTCTTGCCCCTTCACAGCCCAGCATCTCAGTGAGCGCTAAAGGGGCAGAGCAGAGAGCCAGTGACTGAGTCACCACTTTCTGCTTTAAGCGGAGGGAAAAACTGAGCCAACAGCAGTGTTTAATCACTCAGTTCTCATTGCAGATTTGGCAGGGGATCGACGCTGCATGCATCTACCTAGAGGAGTCCATACTTCTCTTTTGACATTTTCTGGCACCTAGCGCGGTGGAAGTAGGTAAAAATAAGTGACTTGGGTGAGATACAACAACACTCTAAATTATACAGTCCATGAACTGCTTACTATTCCTTAGGTCACTATTAGAGCAAAGGGTATAGTATGTGTTTATAAAAATCCAAGTCCTTTGCTTTATTTTATCCAGCCCTTGGGGTACTATTTCATTCACTGACAACCACAAAGGGGCACAGTTCCTCCCAATGACACAAACGATGGGGGACCGTTCCTCCCAATGCCTCCAAGATGTGACACAATTTCACCCAATCACACAAAAGATGGGGCATAATAAGAAACACCATAAAGTGCTATTGTGTTGTGCAAAAATTCTTCAGTGTTGAAAATCGTCAGCAAAGTATTCCAGTGATCCACCACCCCCACCCCAGAGAACTCGCCAACTGCACATGACCACCCGCTACAGGCAAGTCATATAACGCTGCTTATCTACAAGAGGTATGCAGTGGCTCTGGAGTTTCTACCACCTATTAAAACTTAGACTGGGAGGGAATATAGCCATCAAAGAATGCAGAACAGGGATTGGGAATGTTTCAAAATGACACTTTACACACTGCAAACTATATTTCCATGGTTGATACGTTCAAAAGGCTAAACTTAAACCAGGGTCACATCCAATGTTACAAATGCCATTAAAAATTATGTTATAAAAAAATGTAACAAAAAATGTAAAAATATTCAATACAAATGTCAAGTTGCAAAAGAGTAAGACGAACCAAAAAAATGATTTCAATATATTAGTGGTGACTGGGGACTAATGAAAGGCAAATCTACTAAACACCTTATTTAGCTCTGTTTAGCTTGTTTGGCTGTACTTCTCCTGTGGATCCCAGGAATGCAGTTTGTTCTGCACTCCTGTAACCTGTTTTCATCAGACAGTGGGCTAACTTCACAGAGCCAGTCCATGCTCGGGAAAGATCGCGACCGTATGGTCAGGATCCATCCACATGCCTGGACCTACACTCGGCTCATCCTCCCAGGGAGCTGCTAAGAGCTTGAGCTGGCCGCTCCCACCCCCTCCACAGCCCAGTGCTCCAGACTGACAGTCACCAGCTCTCTGCTCATGAAGCTGTAAGAACTGAGCGATCGGTGGAGTTTGATCACTCGATTCTACCTGGTGGGGGACAGATGCAGCATTGGACTGATGCTACATCCACCTTGGTAAATAGGATTCTTAAAAAAAAACAAAAAAACACAACTCCCATACTTCTCTTTTAAGTCCATAATGGGAATAGTAGTGCCACAGCCTCAAATGAACGTTGGTTCAAAATGAATATGGTCCAGAAAGAGACTAAATAAAGGTGAATAGTGAATAAGCCAAACACCTATGTGTCCTCAAAGTGTTGAGCTCTGTTAAAAGCCATTGTTTCTAATTTATAGAGGCTTTCTAAAGTCTGGCTTTGTAATAATAGACTGGCAAAAGGCCAACATGGTGCCCTATATTTAAAAAGGGATTCAAGTCTTTCCCATGTAATCTTGTTTTACCACAGTTGGGAGGATACAAGCAGGGCCGGTGCTAGACTATTCTGCACCCTAGGCAAGACCAGCTACTTGTGCCCCCCCCCCCCCATAAATAAATTTAAAAAAATGTCAAAATTTCCCTATGTTCCTATATTCGCAGCACTTGCATCAATGCATTCTCCATACTCCCCCCTATACTTGCATTACTCATAGTGTCACAGAGGGGGGGAGAGCAGGGTGTCAGGTGAGGGGGGGGTAGCAGGGTGTCAGGTGAGGGGGGTAGCAGGGTGTCAGGTGAGAGGGGGTAGCAGGGTGTCAGGTGAGAGGGGATAGCAGGGTGTCAGGTGGGAGGACAAGGTGTCAGGTGAGGGGGGTAGCAGGGTGTCAGGTGGGGGGGTAGCAGGGTGTCAGGTGAGAGGGGGTAGCAGGGTGTCAGGTGAGAGGGGGTAGCAGGGTGTCAGGTGAGAGGGGGTAGCAGGGTGTCAGGTGAGAGGGGGTAGCAGGGTGTCAGGTGAGGGGGGGTAGCAGGGTGTCAGGGAGTGTCAGGTGAGAGGGGGTAGCCAGTCCCGCCGCCAGCACTTCCCTTCCTGCCGCCCACGGCTCCATGATGTGACGAAACCCGGAAGTAGCGGTGGGCGGAGCTGCTCATCACGGGCGCTGAGAGAGGAGGAAAGTGCTACGGGGGCCAGTATTCATGGGGGGCGCAGCGCGAGGGGGGACAGCATCCACGGGGGGCACGCAGCGTGAGGGGGCCAGTATCCGTGGTGGGAGCAGGAGGGAGAACTGCATCCGTGACTGCGCCCCTAGGCAGCAGTGCGCCCTAGGCGACCGCCTAGCGGAAGCGCCGGCCCTGGATACAAGAGATCTTTATGAAACACCACAAAGAAGAGTTTTTTTCTAGAAACAATCTAAGACCCTTGAAGCACGGACAGTAACATTGCTTCAGAACACATTTAAATTTGTCTGGCACTCCGATTCCCTGCCTTACTTAGGTATCAATTTGACTCCTTCCCTGCACACATTATACTCCAAAAATTATCCGTCATTATTTGCCCGTTTGAAGGTGGACATGGAACGGTGGTCATTACACCCTCCCTCATGGTTTGGTCGACTGCACTCAGTCAAAATGAATGTCCTTCCGAGGGTGTTGTATTTGTTTCGCACACTACCAGTTGCACTAAAGAGGTCGGAGGTGCTTCGATTTCAGAGCCAGGTTCTCGCATTTATCTGGGGGAATAAGAGACCCAGGGTGAACAAAAGAACGCTTTACACACCTAAAATCAGGGGCGGTCTGGGAGTGCCAGACTTGCTGAAATATTATTACGCTGCACAATTAGCCCAATTAGCGAAATTTCATACCCATCAACCCCCTGCA
Organism: Pelophylax lessonae; assembly: GCF_965119305.1. Taxonomy (NCBI): domain Eukaryota; kingdom Metazoa; phylum Chordata; class Amphibia; order Anura; family Ranidae; genus Pelophylax; species Pelophylax lessonae. The sequence continues at coordinate 348,650,751 of NC_138770.1, forward strand.
ATCTGGATGAGAATGGAGGCTAGCTCCGTCTTGGACCGAGAGATCTCCAACATTATGTGGTTGCCACCCAGAGATCGCCCCCCTATTCTTTGCCCGGCCTTGTCTCACTCCCTAGCCCTCTGGGACCGATTGTCTAAATTGCATGGCTTTCGCTCCCCGCATGCTCCCCTGGCCCCGATCCTCAATAATAGCGGGTTCCCCCCGGGTCTCTCACCCAAATCGTTCCAGTGGTGGACAAACAAGGGACTACTCCGTATTGCAGACTTTTGTGACCATAGAGGTATTCTTAAGAAACAACAGTTGATTGATAAATATACGTTGCCTGCCTCGGAACATTTTAGGTTCACTCAAATTGATCATTTTCTGCGTTCTCTCTCTAACCTCTCTGACCTGACCACCATGACTTCTATGGAATTTTTGTGTCGCAAACACGACAAATTGCGGGGCTATATTTCAATGATTTACAATATGTTGACGGACTCTCCTCTGAAACTCCCATACATGGAGCGTTGGGAGGCAGACGTCCAGGAAACCATTGATTTGGCAGACTGGCATGCCATGGCTCAGGAGGCCTCCAGATCCCTAATTAACACCTCAATCATAGAAGCTAATTATAAGGTACTGCTGCGTTGGTACATGGTGCCGACCAGGATAGCATCCTTTGTGCCCGGGGCGTCTCCTCAGTGTTTCCGAGGCTGTGGCCAGGTTGGTTCTATGTTCCACATTTGGTGGCAATGCCCCAAAGTGAGACGTTTCTGGATCAGAGTGTATAACTCTATATACTCTCTTACACAGATAAACCTGACTAAGTCACCGCAGCAGGCCCTACTGGGCAGAAAGGTGGACACGGCAACCAGGGCGCAAAGGAAACTTATAACATTTATTTTTACAGCGGCCAAAATTACGATTGCTAGATCTTGGAGGTCTCCTGTCCTGCGGTTTGAGCAACTTAGACACAAACTATCCTGGATAATGCTGAATGAGAGGCTGTCGGCTCAACTGGATGATAAGATGCACATATTCGACAAAGTGTGGGAACCCTGGCTCAATTATCTTACTGGGAACGAATAAGTAGTCCGCTTGGGTCTGGAGGTGGGGGTCCGGTGGGTGGGGTTGGGTCCATTTCTTCCTCTTTCTCTCGCCTTTTCTTTCCATTTCTTCTTTCTTCTCCATTTCCTTTATCCGCTATATTTGTCTCTCAGCAGCCTTTTTCTTTTATTTTATTTTTTTGCTGAGGATTTCTCGGTGGTCATCGGCTGTGGTTTAATCTTCTAGGTTGGTTTCAGCCCAGCTATCTAGCAGTAGCCTATATGTTTATCAATTAGCGAAGGCTGATATTGTTTGTTGGAGTTCTGACGCATTGCGGGGGGACGTCTCTATATCTCCACGTGTGTGGGAGTCCTTGAGCCCTCACTTCGCAAGGTCTCCCTCCTGGGAAATAAGTTTCCTACTGTATTTTTATGCTTGTCTATCCCGGACTGTACTACCTGACCACTGGGACTGTTATACGGTTTCGTACCGTTTTTCAATTATTGCTGTTTTGTTATAACACACGTTTGTATGCTGAAAACTTTCAATAAAAATCATTGAAAAGAAACAATCTAAGTTCTCATGCACACAGAGCGTTAGTTAAAATGAGCTGCAGAGCCACTATCAATGCCAGGAAAAAGCAGCCGTAAAAAGTAGCGTGCTTTTAGTAGCTTCTTCCATTGGCGTTAATGCACGTTTAGCCGCGTTAGCTTTAAGCAGCATTTTTCTGCCTCTATTCAAGATCAGTGGTTGCCTATGAGCTTTGATACGGCTTTAAGCCCATTGATTTGAATAGAAGTCGCATCCAAGTTGGATCATGATGATCCGGCTTGTGGTGCGACTTGCACTCTGAGGACCTTGAGGGGGAACTCCACGCCAAAATGGAAAAAAAAAGGTGTGGAGGCCCCCTCCCAGGTTCTATATCAGGCCCTCCGGGTCTGGTATGGATTTTGAGGGAATACCCCACGTAAAAAAAAAGTAATGGGGTCCCCCCAAAAATCCATACCAGACCCTTATCTGAGCATGCACCCCAGCAGGTCAGGAAAAAGAAGGGGACGAGCGAACAGCCCCACTCCTCCTGGACTATACCAGGCCACACGCCCTCAACATGGGGAGGTGGGTGCTTTGGGCAAGGGGGGGCTTTGCACCCTCCACCCCCAAAGCACTTTGTCCGGGTTTTTTTTTCCATTTTGGTGTGGAGTTCCCGCTCAAGATCCTCAGAGCACAAGTCGGATCATTACGATCCAACTTGGATGCGACTTCCATTCAAATCAATGGGCTCCCATAGGGAACCATTGATTTTCACACAAAAAAAAAAAAAAAAAAAAAAGATAACGCAGTATAAGCAAAGTTAGGCAGCCTTGAGCAGCGTCAAGACGTTTTTACAGCTCTAACGCTGGTCCTCAGAAGGCACTGGCCCTGGTTTTTCTTTTTTTCAAAAAAAAAAACGCCATACACTCCTAAAAGTAGCTGCAAAAACGCCCTGTGTGCATGAGGCCTAGAAAGCAAAAGCATGGATTCACAAAAGTCTGCAGTTGTCAAACAAATCCAAGCAAAAACTTAAGACAACAGAGTTACTGCGGATAAAATATACGTGGATTTGGCAAAAGCAACACAAGGCTAATGTGTAAGTTAAAGTCTTTAGATATATGAAATTTAGTCTGTAAATAGATGGTATGTGGAGCAGAGTGATGAAGAATGATTTATTTTCTGAATGGTCTAAGGTTAGAAGTGGTGTACCCCAAAGTTCACTGATCGGACCTTTACGTTTTAACCTATATACAGTTTAAATGATATAGCAGTTAGGATTAAGGATAGCATGTCTGTGTTTGCAGATGACACCAAGCCATGCAGTGGAACAAAGACCTAAAATATGTCTCTAACCTACAATCAGACCAAATGCATGGTTTGATTGGACAACTGTGTGGCAAATTGGGTTTAACGTTGATAAATGGAAAGGTCTGCACTTGGAGACTAAAAACATGCATGCGCCATAAAATTCTAAAGGGAAGGGAGGGGGGGGGGGGGATCTTACCAAAAATTACATTTTTTTTTCTAGGGGATGCCTGAAATCTGACTTGTATCTTAGTGCAGACTTATGGGAAAATCGGTGAGCCAATCACACAAGCAGAAAATGATGTTTCTGGGGGGTGGTCAGTACATATTCTGTGTACAGAACAACTCCAGGTAGCCATATTGCATTGTATTTTCAGAAAAGTACAGCAGTTACAGATTGAAAAGGAAAGGTCATTTTTAATAACATTCAATTACAATATGACTTGTGTTGCAATTGTATGCGCTATATTATTTTTCCCCCCACATAAGTGGAGTTACCCTTTAAAGAGTCCCCTAGGAGACCAAGTTCATATAGCACGTGGTCCCATTCTGATTGGTGGCCCTGTTGTGGGGTAAAAACCCCTTTTTCCTTATGCTGGTACTGGCTGTAGTTTCACCCATATCCAAGTTCAATTTATGGGCTTTCTTATGGGGGAAATTACAACCAGAACTGAGCCCCCTGCCCCATCTCTAAGCTGAATGTTCTTTACTAATATGGATGAACAATCAGCAGTGTCAGAGCAGTACTGATTGTTAATTCGTAATAGTAAAATATCACTCAGCGCTGCAGGGCTGTGTGATCCATCTGCAGGTGCCCTGGATGCTTATTTGCTGAATGATCTTTAATGTGAATGAACAGGCAGAGAGCTATCCTACACTTTACCAATCCAGGATTACTGCACCACTGTCCTTACACGTGTCGCAATAAAGGTCCTAAACATCTTGTCATAGCCACACCACACCATAACCCTCTGATAGAGCAACAGTAGACACCCTTCATGTATTGGCATGCTTCAACCTTTAGCTGCTGCTTGTCACAAACTATTTGCAAGCTTCTTGTCAGTTCCACACCCTGCAGCTGCTTGTTATCCTACACTGTGCTACAACCAGGGTCGGGAAAAGGGGTGGGCAGGAGGGACGGTTGCCCTGAGCGCAATGGTTTATTGCAAGGAATGGGATGCCCTGACCTTAACACCAATGGAGGGTAGGGGCGCAGTTTGGCATCTTTTTCCCTGGGCGCTGGATGGCCCTGGCTAAAACTGCAGGGCTGTGTGAGCTATCTGCCAAGGCTGTGTATGTTTAGAAGCAGCCATAGAAATCACACAGCACTATAGGCTGTGTGGTCTTTTGTGAATTTGGAGTGCAAGAGACCAGACCAGTTATACCCATCTTGCTAGCAGCATTGTCAGACAGCAGAGTGCAAACTGTTCAATCACACTGCTTATTAAGGAATGTGACCAAGTGCTACATGCACTTTGTCCCCTGAAAAGATAAAGGTTAATGAAGCTTCTTTAATAATAGCATGGAATGCCAGGCTGCAGTTTCTAAAGTAGGAAAATACTTTCCTGTATTATGAGGGAGAGACAATTATTTTTACGAGCACAGGGTAGTGGCTCCTCTCCACCTGGGCGTTTTTTTTGCTGGCATTTATCGGGCATTTTTTGGGCGTCTTTGGAGGCATGCCTGTCTCCAAAGACACCCAAAAAATGCCCGATAAATGCCTGCATCAAAAACGGCCAGGTGGAGAGAAGCCACTACCCTGTGCTACTAAAAATTATAAGAAAATTATCTTTTTTTTCTGGTTTTGGACATGCTACAGAGCTGAAACTTCACAGGTACACCTTTTAGACCCCCCAGACACTAAATCCAAAAAAAGTCATTCCTGCCTCCAAAAATGCCCGATAAATGCCTGCATCAAAAACGGCCAGGTGGAGAGAAGCTACCCTGTGCTACTAAAAATAAGAAAAATTATCTTTTTTTCTTGTTCAGGACCATTTTAATGGAAAGTCAGATCACAAGTCGCTTCAAATAAGATAAGGAGGCGATTCCCATTGAAGTCTATGGGACAAGTCGGATCACAAGTCGCTTCAAATAAGATAAGGAGGCGATTCCCATTGAAGTCTATGGGACAAGTCGGATCACAAGTCGCCTCATAGTAGTACAGGACCCTTTTCAGAAGTTGGAGCGACTTCAGTAGTGCCAATTAAGACGGCACTCATTGATTAACATTGCTTTTGTTATGTCAAGCGACTTGAGGGCACACAAGTCGCCTCACAAGTCACGGCAGTGTGAATGGACTCTAAATGTTGTTTTCCTAATAAACAGAGAATGTAGATTCAGGGAATATCTGATCCCTTTATGGAATAACAAAGGATTATTTTCCCCTGTCTAAGCAAATTGGCTCAACAGTTTGTTAACTTTTGTTTCTGTTGGTTGAACTAATTGCACTTGAGGCACTTTTTTACTGTTTTTCATGACTAACTATGTAACCTCTAAAATTGAGTAAGATCACTCTGTAACATCCAGGTTTTATTGTTTTAAAGGCTAAGTTCACCTTTTTGGGAAAAAAAAAAAAAAACACAAATGCACATTTTTTGCAGGTTAAAAAAAAAAAAAAAATGTGCATTAATTTATATTTTCTCAGGAGCCTGCAGAGCATTGTACCCACAATCATCAGATCACATGTGCAATCTAAGTTAATAATTTACAGAAAACTGTGAAAGAATGATGCAGCCACATGGGCGGAGCCCTGCTCCCCTATTTTTAGATTGTGATAGTTGTTGCAGGGAGTAGATCCCCCCACCTGCTGTCACAGGGAGGGGGGGGGCAGATGTTACATTTTCCACCCTAGAAACAGGTAAAATGTTCCAAAGGTGAACTTATCCTGTAAGGGCAAGCTCTTCTGTATCCTAGGTCAGCTCCACTGCCCAAGGAATACAGTTGATGCAGGAAAGAAAGAGGTTGTCTGATTATGCAGCATTTAAAACATACATTTAAAATATACATATGTATATCTGAATCTCACAATTTTACAGTAAAAAAAAAAAAAATATATATATATAAAAATTAACTGTGAATTTAAATGTTTACAAAGTCCTGCTTTTTTTTGCCAAAATTGACCTTGCAAAACCTTCAGCTCTTCGGATTGAGGTAGAAGTATCCTTAATTCCATTTTCATGCAGTTAGGGCACGATGGATTGGCAATGGGTAATGATGGCCTGGTAGTGTGACCCTCAACATCTAAAGCTTGGCCACAGTTTAGAGCCAAGGTCTGGTTTTACAAGTTAAACAGTGGATAACCATGTTGTATTTCATCAACTATTAGATTATAAAGCAAATTGCAATCAACACTGTCCTGGTTAAAGAGATTATGCGATGGTATAAAAAAATTTGGTAGGAACGCATCTTCAAGACAAGACAGAAAAAACTGTATATATCTGTTAAAGCACATATCTAGATCTTCTAGTTTCCATTCTTCATCTCTAGGATGTTTTGCACATAGGTGAAGCAAGGCAGTCTTTGCATAATATGAACAGAACTTATCCAGCTTTTTTCGCTGTCTTCCATCATTTTTAAGCATTTCCAGTAAATGCTTCAGCAGTTTAAGGCATGTTTTCCTGTCAAAGTATAATGAATAAAGCATGAGGAAAAATGAGTTGATTATTTTTATAAATATAATAAAGAGTAAGTCAGCCAAAAAAATGGATTTTTGTAAAATCTTACCGTAAAATCCTTTTCTCTTAGCTCATTGACAGACGTAGTCCTCGGTGATACAGCACCTTCGGGTTAGGTTGCCTCCACAGGAGTAGGACTAGACAGGAAATGAAAAATGCTCTGGCCACACCCCAGGGGCAGTCCCCGAGGGTATATCCTCTCTCTCTCCGCCACAGCAAATCAGTTATGTCACAAAAGCAGTGCTTAGAGAATTTAACCCAACCCAACTCAAAAACAGAGGGGCGGGTACTACGTCTGTCAATGAGCTAAGAGAAAAGGATTTTACGGTAAGATTTTACAAAAAATGGATTTTTGTAAGATCTTACCGTAAAATCCTTTTCTCTTAGCTCATTGACAGACGTAGTCCTCGGTGATACACCACCTTCGGGTTATGTTGCCTCCACAGGAGCAGGACTAGACAGGAAATTAAAAAGCTCTGGCCACACCCTAGGGGCAGTCCCAGAGGGTATATCCTCTCTCTCTCTGCCTCAGCAAATCAGTTATGTGAAAAAGCAGTCTTTAGAGATTTAACCCAACCCAACTCAAAAAACAGAGGGGCGGGGACTACGTCTGTCAATGAGCTAAGAGAAAAGGATTTTACGGTAAGATCTTACAAAAATCCATTTTTCTCTAGCGCTCATTGACAGACGTAGTCCTCGGTGATACACCACCTTCGGGACGTCCCAGAGCAGTATCACAACTGAGAGGTGGGAAAATGAAATCAAATCCCAATCTAGAAGGCCCAACCGGTGCCAACTAGAAGTTTACAATGCTCATCCTTAATGATGAGACTCAACAAAAAAGAGAAAAAAATGTTTTTTTTTTTTTCAAACAGAAAAAAACCCTCGAGGTAGACCACCGGTCTCCTCAAATTGCGGCCTGCAAAACCTTGCGGCCAAATGAGGCATCCGCCGATGCCGTCACATCAATTTTATAGAATTTTGTAAAGGTATGTACCGACGACCAGGTGGCCGCCTTACATACCTGGACCACTGACGCCTGATGGCGAAAGGCCCAGGAAGTACTGAGCGCTCGAGTGGAGTGCGCCCTAACAGGGAACGGAGGACTCTGACCCTTAATAGAATAAGCCTGTACCACCGTTTGTCTAATCCATTTGGCAATGGTCGTGGCAGATGCAGGCAAACCCTTTCTGGGGCCATCCGTGATCACAAAAAGTGAATCCGTCTTACGGAATGATTCCGTAGCTTTCAGGTATACCCTGATTGCCCGAACCACATCTAAGGAATGCAACGCATGTTCCCGATGATGCTTGGGCTGAGGACACAAGGAAGGTAGTACAATATCTTCATTCAGATGAAAATCTGAAACCACCTTAGGAAGAAAGGATGGCTTAGGATGAAGTACTACCTTATCCCTATGAATCACTAGGTATGGGGACTGGCATGATAATGCAGCCAGTTCTGACACCCTGCGAGCAGAAGTAATAGCCACCAAGAAGGCCACCTTCTGGGATAAAGTAAGCAAGGGAATCTCCCTGATGTTTTCAAAGGGAGGTTTCTGTAGAACCGACAAAACCAAATTAAGATCCCAGGGCGGTAAGGGCGCGCGGACTGGAGGAGCCAGGTGCCGCACCCCCTGGATGAAATCCCGCACCAAGGACTTGGTAGCTAAAGGTTTCTGAAAGAAGATTGCTAATGCTGAAACTTGACCCTTGATGGTGCTCAAGGCTAGCTTCTGCTCAACCCCTTGTTGTAAAAAGGCCAATATTCGAGTCACCGAATAGGTACGTGGAGGAAATCCTAAAGATTCGCACCACGCAATATAAGTCTTCCATGTGTGATAATAGACCTTGCTGGAAGTCGCTTTCCTTGCTTTAATAAGGGTAGGAATGACTGAAGTAGACAAACCTCTGTCCTTCAGTACTTGGGTCTCAATGGCCAGGCCATTAAACCCAGCGACTGTAAAGCATGATGGTAAATTGGTCCTTGAGACCACAGACACTCCCTGAGACGAAGTTCCCACGGAACGTCTGCGACTAGCATGTCCAAGTCGGCCAGGCCGGCTTGAGGAGGCCAGCCTAGAATTTCTAGGACCACTGGCGCTGATAGAATCTGAACCAGGCGTCCCTAGAGGTATCTGGCCCCGACCATCCAAGAAAGTCTGGTCGTTTTCTGTTCCCACACATTTATCAGATACCTGATTGTTATCAGGAAGGGTGATCTTTTCTGGTTGAACCTCAGGGACCGAAGTCACCCGACTAGAGGCTACTTGGCCTATCTGGTCAACCAGATCCGATTCCTGTGAGGTATAGGGACTAATCTTAGGAAAAGGTAAAGGAAAAGATCTATTCAGGGAACGGTAACTACCGCTTCCTGTAGTACTTAAATGTTGGAAGGGAAGAATCGCACCGGTAGTAGTGGTTGATGCTCGATCTAATGTCCTGAATACCGGTGAAAACGTCCCCCCACCCTGAAACCGGGTGGGGGCGCACCTTCAGGCTGTGTACTCCTTTGCTTCGGGTTTGGCTGGGTTGGTACTCTGCTTGTCCGACCAGCCCTTCTTGAACCCTCCTGGAGGAGTCTTGCCTTTCCCGCTAGTACCAGCCGAGCGCCCTTTATGGGCGGTAAAGAAAGGTCCTCGCTTGTTGCGAGGTCCCTTAGCTTTTGCAGCCTGTGGCAAAAAAGTGCTCTTGCCCCCAGTGGCATCCTTAATGATTTCATCTAGGTTGGCCCCAAATAGACGATTCCCCTGAAAAGGGAGATTTGTCAAGGTCTTCTTGGAACCTAGGTCAGCTGACCAGCATTTTAACCACAGCACACGTCTGAGGATCACCGCTGACATAGATGCATGCCCTAATAAGGGAATAGTGTCCAAGGCTGCGTCACAGATAAACTGTAGCCCTTGTATAATCTGTTCCATCAAATCAGATGTCTCCTGGGGAATATCCTTTCCCCTAAGGTCTTGGCGTACCATTTTCGCCCATTCCGTAAGTGTCTGGGAAACTAGACCAATAACAATTACTGGTCTAAATGCTGACCCTATCAGAGAGAAGATGGTGCGGGACTCTGCTTCCATCTTTCGATCCACCGGATCCTTAAAGGACGAAGTGTCCTCCACTGGGATAACCGTGCCTTTATTCAGCCTGGAAATAGGTGGATCCACCACTGGTGGTACCGTCCATTTCTTAATGATGGATTCCTCAAACGGATAGCGTCTAGCAATACGCTTGGAAATAGTAAAGGTACGTTTAGAATGCTCCCATTCTCCTTTAATCTGATTACCGAAACATTTGGGTACAGGAAAAACCTTCACCGTTTTGATGGGCTTATTAGTACCAAAAGGAATCTCTGTATCAGTTGTCTCTGCCGGTAAAGCCTCAAGTTTTAAGGTTTCCTGCACTGCCACAACTAGTGCGTCCACCAATGCTTCTTCCTGAATTATAGCAGGAGAAGAAGCGTCCTCCTCACTGTCTGAGGGGGCTTTACCTGGGATAACAGCCCTTGCAGAGGAACCTGCAACTGCAGTGACCATCTCTGAATCTGAGTCAGAGGTGTCAGATAGTATAGGGGTAGGCGGGGGTCGCTTCCTTGACCCCCGTCCCTGACAGGCCGCCTCCCCCCGAGCCACCATAGACTCCAAAATTGCTGTAAATGACTCTACACTCTGTGCACCGGCGGGTCCCGTGGCCCCCTCGAGGGAAACAGGTGGGGGAATATGTGTGGCAGGGTCCATGATAATTCCAGTCACTTCCTGGAAAATATAATTCAAAAATAAAAAACTTTTTTTTTTTTTTTTTTCAGACCCCCAGCGCCACAAAAAGCCCCTTAGTGTTACCTGCTAGGGATCCCTATCGATCGAGAGAGAGAGATAGACCCCCAGGCTCACCACTTGATGCTCAGAGTTTAACTGCAACAGGTTACAGCGCTGTCTTGACAAACAGGAAGTCTTTTGGCTGGCTGCCCAGGAAGAAAGGAGGCGGCTCCGCCCCTCTGCACGCCTTCCGGCGCCTCCCCAAGCTCCACGAGGTGTTTGGATCACCTCAAACATGGCCGCCCCCATGCTGGAGACACGAGGCTACGCCAAAATGGCGGCTCGTGCAATTCAGCAAAAAAAAAAAAAAATGGCGGCGGCCTGTACTGAATAGCGGTGTGCTGCAGGGCACACAACACTCTCTCTGCATGGGGATTTGGCGTGGTTGGCGGTACCGGCCCTGGCGGACCGCATGGCCATTCGGGAGGCCTGCTAATAGCTGGAGATCTGATTAGGAAGGCAGTCTACATGTCCGTGGCTTCTGACTGGTAGGTAGCTTATTCTTATCACCGTAAGATTCCCAGAATGCCACAGATTACATCTTTTTAACATGTATACAATTAGATTGTTAGCTCCCAAACCAAGCCTCCTGGCTTTTGCACATAAAATCACACTCAAAGTAGGAGGATCTGTGTCATCTATAGGATAGAGAGGGACTCTATCTTACCATATAGAGAGGGGCCCGCGTTCACCACAAGACCCGTCAGGGGAAAAGGGGGAACATACTACTCACCATACCGGAACCAGGCGGGCACCAACTCCTGACAGTACCCCTCTCCACCGGGGCGGGAGGGCTGTCGACCGATATGGACGCCGTGACTCATGGTCTTTGGCGTTTCAGCGAGACGTTTAACTCGCAGGGTCAGTCCTTTAATGGGACTTTGTCGCGGCCGACCCAGCGCGGAGCTATGGCCTGCACACGCTCGTAGGCTGAACTGGGGTGACCACCGGATCTCAACATCCAGCCCGTCGCCCAGTTCAGCTTTCTTGCTTGAAGATCTCACAGGAACACTGGAGAAAAAAAGCGGTCTAAAAAATCCTTTAAGAAAAAATTCTTGCCAGGACCTAAGATCCCAGCAAGGTATCTAGGTCCTTACTCCTAACTAGACAGAAAATAACTGATTTGCTGAGGCAGAGAGAGAGAGGATATACCCTCTGGGACTGCCCCTAGGGTGTGGCCAGAGCTTTTTAATTTCCTGTCTAGTCCTGCTCCTGTGGAGGCAACATAACCCGAAGATGGTGTATCACCGAGGACTACGTCTGTCAATGAGCGCTAGAGAAAATCCATTTTACTCTATCGCTCATTGACAGACGTAGTCCTCGGTGATACAGCACCTTCGGGAAGTCCCAGAGCAGTATCACAAATGAGGGGTGGGAAAATGGAAATCAAATCCAAATCTAGAAGGCCCAACCGGTGCCAACTAGAAGTTTACAATGCTCATCCTTAATGATGAGACTCAAAAAAAAATTTTCAAACAGAAAAAAACCCTCGAGGTAGACCACCGGTCTCCTCAAATTGCGGCCTGCAAAACCTTGCGGCCAAATGAGGCATCCGCCGATGCCATCACATCAATTTTATAAAATTTTGTAAAGGTATGTACCGACGACCAGGTGGCCGCTTTACATACCTGGACCACTGACGCCTGATGGCGAAAGGCCCAGGAAGTACTGAGCGCTCGAGTGAAGTGCGCCCTAACAGGGAATGGAGGATTCCGACCCTTAATAGAATAAGCCTGTACCACCGTCTGACTGATCCATGTAGATATGGTCGCGGCAGACACAGGCAACCCCTTTCAAGGGCTATCTGTGATCACAAAAAGTGAGTCCGTCTTACGAAAACCACTTTAGGAAGGAAGGATGGATTCGGAAGAAGAACCACCTTATCCCTATGAACCACCAGATGTGGGGAACGACAGGATAATGAGGCCAGTTCTGACACCCTGCGTACAGAAGTAATGGCCACCAAGAAGGCCATCTTCTGGGAATGTAAGCAAGGGAATCTCCCTAATATCTTCAAAGAGAAGTTTCTGAAGAACCGACCACACTAAATTAAGATACCAGGCGGTAAGGGTGCGCGCACTGGTGGAGCCAGATGTCGCACCCCCTGGATGAAATTCCGCACCAAGGAATGATTAGCCAAAGGTTTCTTGAAAGAAGATTGCTAACGCCGAAAACCTGACCCTTGATCGTGCTCAAGGATAGTTTCTGCTCAACCCCTTGTTGCAGACAGACCAAAATTCGGGTCACCGAATAGGTCTGTGGGGGAAATCCAATAGATTCACACCATGCAATATAAGACTTCCATGTGCTGGAAGTCGCTTTCCTTGCTTTAACTGGAGGTAGGAATAACTGAAGCTGACACTCCCTTGTCCTTCAGTACCTGGGTCTCAATGGCCAGGCCATTAAGCCAGCGACTGTAAAGCAAGATGGAAGATCGGTCCCTGAGACCGCAAATCCTCCCTGAGAGGAAGTCTCCAAGGAGCATCCGTGACTAGCCTCGCCAAGTCGGCGTACCAGGCTCGACGAGGTCAATCCAGATTTTCCAGAATAACTGGAATTCCCTCCACCTCTATCCTGCGAAGAAGTTCCCGCAGCAACTTGAGAGGATGGAAGGCATGCCGTAGCTGATACTGCCCCCACGGGGCGATCAGCGTTTCTGCTGCGTCCGCTAGAGGATCGTGGCGCGAGCTACAAACCTCCGCACCTTCCTGTTAGGCCAAGGTGCCAACAGATCCACATCCGGGATGTCCCAATGAAGGGACAGCTAGGGAAAAACCTCTGGATGAAGAGGCCATATGCGATTGGATCCGAATCGGGCTGCTCTAGAGCTGCTCGATCCAGTAAATCAGACAAAATCTGATCGCTCTCAGTTCCGATACCCTTATTGGTAATCTGGATACTATCGGAAGAAATGACTTCCCCTGGTTGAGCATCAGAGACTTCCTGGTCCGCTCACTCAACCGGATCCGATTGTCCAGGGAATCGGAATTCTGATTCCATTAAAAAAGAATCTCCTTCAGGAGAATTCGGGTATGAGACTGGGTATACGGTACTGCCTCTAAGAAGGCCACCATCAGTCCCAGCCAATTGACGGACAACAACATCCGAATCGTTGACTGAACCTTCTAGAGTTTGCCAGCAAGGAGAAACTCTCTTGCCCAGGATGTATCCAACCTTAGGCCCAGATAGTTCAGTCTCCTGGTGGGAACCAGGGATGATCTTTGGGAAAGCGAAAAAAACGCTGATGTCCTGCGATGATGGGGATATAAAGATAGGCATCCTATATGTCTATGGACGCCAGGAAATCTCTTTGATGCAGGGAGGCCACCACTGTACGGATGGACTCTATTTCTTCCCAAGTCCAGATTTGGACGCACCTTGCCCTCTTTCCTGGGCATTGTGAATAGGTTCGAATAGAACCCCTGAAACCGTTCAATGTTAGAAGGGCAGAATCGCACCGGTGGAAGTGATCGAAACTCGATCCTGTGTCCTCCAGAAACCGGTGAAGACATCCCCCCCCCACCCCAAAGATGGGTAGGGGCGCATCAGGCTATATTCTTCAGGCTTGGCTGAGCCGGACTCTTTGTTTACCCGACCAGCGCCCTTTGAAACCCCTCTAAAGGGGCTTTGGAGGGTTTCGCCTTATCGCCCGCCCTCGCGGAACGAACAACTCTATATGAGCAGAAAAGGAAGGTCCTCGTTAGTTACGAGGTCTTTTTATCCTAACAGTCTGTGGCAAGACAGCAGGTGGTACCGTCTATCCTATAAAAAGGAATTCCTCAAACGGATAGCACCTAGCCATGCGTTTGGAAATAACAGGGGTTCGTTTCAAAACGACCCCATTTGGGTAAAGGAAAATCCTTCGCCCTTTTGGTAGGCTAACAAGTACCAAAAAGGAATCTCAGTCTCAGCTACCTCTGCCGGTGTAACCTCAAGACTAAAGTGCAACTAGTGCATCCACCACTCTTGTGCTATGGCGGAGGCAGAAACGTGCTCCTCACTGCTGAGGAGATATTACCTGAGACAACAGCCCCCTAAGAGGGACCTGCAACTGCATTGACCAGTTCCGAATCCGTATCTAAAGTATCTGATAAACAATAGGGGTAGGCGGGGGTTGCTACTTGACCCCCGTCCCTGACAGGCCACCTCCACCCGGGATACCAAAGACTCCAAAACTGCCGATAATGCATTAAAAACAAGTGGGGTACTGGAGGGTCCTGCGGCCACCTTGAGGGGATCAGGTGGGGATACCTATGCGGCAGGGTCAATGATTATACAAGACACTTGCCAGCGACAAAAAATGACAAAGTAAAAAAAAAAAACTTTTTTTTTTTTTTGTGTCCCCCAGTCGCAACAGCGCCCCTCAGTGTTACCTGCCTTTTTGTACCCCACAGAGAGAGAGACAGACCCCAAGGCTCATCCCTGATGCACAGAAGTTTTCATCAGCTTGCTCAGTGCTTGTCTTGTTACAGACAGGAAGTCTTTGGCCCTATTTCCTGGGTAAAAGAGGCGGCTCCGCCCCTTAACACGCCTGCCGGCTCCTCCCCCTGGCTCCATGAGGTGTTTGAGTCACCTCAAACATGGCCGCCCCCATGCTGGAGACACGAGGCTACACCAAAATGGCGGCCTCGTGCGATCTACCAGCATGTCTGCAGAAGGATCTCGGCCTCACAACCCTTCACCCTCATGGTGGTCAGCGTGGTTGGAGGTACCGGACCCTAGCGGGCCGTATGCGGTCCGTGGCCGTCGGGAGGCATCTGCTTAGCTGGAGGAATGATCTGGAATGAAGTATACATGTATAGACATCGCCCTGTGGCTACTGACAGGTAGGATACCTTATACTATCACAGTAAAGTTCTAGTACTGCCACTGACTACAATCATTTACACATTTTTACAATTAGATTGTCAGCTCCCAAACCAAGCCTCCTGGCTTCTTGTACACAAAAATCACACTCAATTAGGGGGATCTGTGACATGTTGTAGGATAGAGGGGAACCCATCCTTACCATTACAGAGAGAGGCCCGCGTTCACCACAAGACCCGTCAGGGGGAAAGGGGGAACATACTACTCACCATACCGGAACCAGAAGGGCGCCAACTCCTGACAGTACCCCTCTCCACCGAGGTAGGAGGGCTGTCGACCAATACGGGCGCCGTGACTCATGGTCTTTGGCGTTTCAGCGAGACGTTTATCTCGCAGGGTCAGTCTCCGTCCAGTGGGACTATGTCGCGGCCGACCCAGCGCGGAGCTATGGCCTGCACGCGCTCGTAGGCTGAACTGGGGTGACCACTGGATCTCAACATCCCGCCCGTCGCCCAGTTCAGCTTTCTTGCTTGAAGATCTCACAGGAACACTGGAGAAAAAAAGCGGTCTTAAAAAAATTCTTTTCTAAGAAAAAAATCCTGCCAGGACCGAAGATCCCAGCAAGGTATCTAGGTCCTTACTCCTGACTAGACAGAAAAAAACTGATTTGCTGTGGCGGAGAGAGAGAGGATATACCCTCGGGGACTGCCCCTGGGGTGTGGCCAGAGCATTTTTCATTTCCTGTCTAGTCCTACTCCTGTGGAGGCAACATAACCCGAAGGTGCTGTATCACCGAGGACTACGTCTGTCAATGAGCGATAGAGAAAGTGATATTTGTGTTATAGTGAAAGATATGTCTTGGATATTCCAACAGTAAGATCTCACAGTAGTTCCAAACTCTGTGTTCACTTAGAAGTTTTAGGTGTTCTGTCCCCACTTTGTGTGTCAGTGTTCTGTCCCCACTTTGTGTGTCAGCATTAAAGCGGAGTTCCACCCACATTTTACAATGCCCTCTATGCAGCACTTGTGTGCATCCTAAAAATGAATTGGCAATTTTTTTTTTCCGGTTTACTTACCTTATTTATGGAGCAAAATCTTTTCACTTCCTCCTTATGCGGCCGCGGCCAACTACATAATTTCCGGCTTTGCATTGGCTCCTGGGAGAGGAGTGTCATCAATCCCAGGAGTCAAATGGCTATGGAACCTGGCCTGCAAGCTGTAGGACTCGCTTGCAACGCACTGCGCATGTGCGAAATCCCGGAAGAGGGACGCTGCGGCTTCAGATGTCCACACCACAGATGGCCGCGCTGTACAACAACTGCTAAAAGTAATTAATTCATGCTGCGATGTAAACAAAACAGGGGACAGTTTACTGGATATCTTTATTTAAATGCACGAGCCCTGACTATTCTTGGGGTATTTTTAGCTAAAAAAAAAAAAAATAATAATAAATTTGGCCGGAACTCCGCTTTAACAGGATCCCTGAAAGACTACATGATGGGTTAAGGCTATAGCATCTACCAAGAACTGAAATATAAGCTTTGGGTGGACTGTCCCTTTATAACAGTTCTTCCTGGTTACTCTCTGTTTGTAAAGAGAACTCACAAGGGTGTTGGGATGCAATACTATATTATCATGAACTCCTAAAGGAAGAAAGCTCAATTCACTAAATAGCCCTGGCATGTTATAATATCAGAGGTATGGAGAGTTTGGTCGGGTGGCATTCCTCTCTAATATGCTGAACACTTTTGAATATGGAGCAAACAAAATCCACCTTGTACAACTCACAAATAAAATAGCTGTGTTTTAACTACTTGCCTTCTGTGCACTTAAACACCCTTCCCATCCAGACCAATTTTTAGCTTTCAGTGCTCGCACGCTTTGAATGACAATTGCGCGGTCATGCTACACTGTACACATATAAAATTTTTATCATTTTTTTCACACAAATAGAGCTTTCTTTTGGTGGCATTTAATCATCTCTGGGTTTTTTATTTTTTTATAAAAAAAAAGAAAAAAGACAGAAAATTTTGAAAAAAAAAAAGTTTTTCTTATTTTTTGCGAGTAAATTTTGAAAATAAATAAATTTTTCTCCTTCACTGATGTGCGCTGATGAGGCGGCACTGATGGGCACTGATAGGCTGCACTGATGGGCACTGATGAGGTGGTACTTATGGGCACTGATGAGGTGGTACTGATGAGGAGGTACTAATATGCCGCACTGATGAGCACTGATAGGCGGCACTGATGAGCACTGATAGGCGGCACTGCTGGGCACTGAGAGGTGGCACTGCTGGGCACTGACGGGCGGCACTGATGGGCACTGACGGGCGGCACTGATGGGCACTGGTGGGCGGCACTGATGGGCACTGGCGGGCGGCACTGATGGGCACTGGCGGGCGGCACTGATGGGCACTGGCGGGCGGCACTGATGGGCACTGGCGGGCAGCACTGATGGGCACTGGCGGGCAGCACTGATGGGCACTGGCGGGCAGCACTGATGGGCACTGGCGGGCAGCACTGATGGGCGGCACTGATGAGCAGCACCATCAGTGCCCACACTCAGTGCCCATAGTGCTGCCAGTCAGTGCTCATCAGTGCCTAGATGAGCAGGCACTGATGGGCACTGACTGGCAGCACTATGGGCACTGATTGTGTGCACTGATGGGGGGCACTGATGGTGGGCACTGTGGGCATCGAAGGTGTGTTTGGTGTACCTCTGGTAATCAGGGCACCGGTGATCGGTGCCCTGATTACTTTTTTCTGTGTCCCCGGCGCTGTGCAGCTCTCCCTCCTTCCTCACACGCAGGCTCTGTGTGAGGAAGGAGCGCCGGTGATTAGAGATGATCTCATATGTTTACATATGAGATCATCTCTCATTGGACGGCTTGATCACGTGGTGAATGGCCGCTGTGATTGGCCATTCACCACGATCTGTGATCGGCTGTGTCCAAGGGACACGGCCGACACAGATTCCCCCCGATGCGCGCTCGCGGGAGCGCGCGGGGGGCGTGTCACTGGTAGGCCATTTAAAAACGGCCTCCCGAAAATTCGAGTCCGCGCTGCAGCCGTATATAGGCTGTAGCGCGGACGGCAGGAGGTTAAAGAATTGCTGATGAACAAAGTGGATGTACTGTCAAATTCTTTAATTTCTTCTTGTGTACAGTGGGGGTAGAAAGTTTGGGCACCCCAGGTAAAAATTTGTATTAATGTGCATAAAGAAGCCAAGGAAAGATGGAAAAATCTCCAAAAGGCATCAAATTACAGATTAGACATTCTTATAATATGTCAACAAAAGTTAGATTTTATTTCCATCATTGACACTTTCAAAATTACAGAAAACAAAAAAATGACGTCTGCAAAAGTTTGGGCACCCAGCAGAATTTATAGCATGCACTGCCCCCTTTGCAAGGCTGAGACCTGCCAGTGTCATGGATTGTTCTCAATCATCGTCTGGGAAGACCAGGTGATGTCAATCTCAAAGGTTTTAAATGCCCAGACTCATCTGACCTTGCCCCAATAATCAGCATCATGGGATGTTCTAAGCAGTTGTCTAGAAAACTGAAACCGAAAATAGTTGAGGCTCACAAAGCTGGAGAAGGCTATAAGAAGATAGCAAAGCGTTCTCAGATGTCAATATCCTCTGTTCGGAATGTAATTAAGAAATGGCAGTCATCAGGAACAGTGGAAGTTAAAGCAAGATCTGGAAGACCAAGAAAAATATCAGACAGAACAGTTCGCAGGATTGTGAGAAAAACCATTCAAAACCCACAGTTGACTGCACGATCCCTCAAGAAAGATCTGGCAGACACTGGAGTTGTGGTACACTATTCCACTATAAAGAGATACTTGTACAAATATGGTCTTCATGGAAGAGTCATCAGAAGAAAACCTCTTCTACGTCCTCACCACAAAAATCAGCGTTTGAACTTTGCAAATGAACATATAGACAAGCCTGATGCATTTTGGAAACAAGTTCTGTGGACCGATGAGGCTAAAATTGAACTTTTTGGCTGGAATGAGCAAAGGTACGTTTGGAGAAGAAGGGGCACAGAATTTAATGAAAAGAACCCATGTCCAACTGTTAAGCATGGGGGTGGATCAATAATGCTTTGGGGTTGTATTGCAGCCAGTGGCACAGGGAACATCTCACGAGTAGAAGAAAAAATGTATTCAATAAAATTTCAGCAAATTTTGGATGGTAACTTGATGCCATCTGTGAAAAATTTGAAGTTAAAGAGAGGATTGCGTCTACAAATGGATAATGATCCTAAACACACCTCGAAATCTATGGGGATTACATCAAGAGGCGTAAACTGAAGGTTTTGCCATGGCCTTCACAATCTCCTGACCTCATAATTGAAAATCTATGGATAGACCTTAAAAGAGCAGTGCGTGACACAGCCCAGAAATCTCAAAGAACTGGAAGACTTTTGTAAGGAAGAATGGGCAAAGATACCTCAAACAAGAATTGAAAGACTCTTCGCTGGCTACAAAAAGCGTTTACAAGCTGTGATACTTGCCAAAGGGGGCAGTACAAGATATTAACTTTGCAGGGTGCCCAAACTTTTGCAGACGCCATTTTTTTGTTTTCTGTAATTTTGAAAGTGTCAAAGATGGAAATAAAATCTAACTTTTGTTGACATATTATAAGAATATCTAATCTGTCTTGGCTTCTTTATGCACATTAATACAAATTTTTACCTGGGGTGCCCAAACTTTCGATCCCCACTGTATATGCCACTAAAATCGAAAAAGATTGCTGACTCTCCTGAGCTGTAGAACGGTGTAATAAAAATGAGAGCAGTGGGTATTGTCTGACTGCCACCTTTGAGTGGTGGAAATTAACCACTTCTGGACCGGAAGGATTTGCCTCCTTAATGACCAGGCCATTTTTTGCAATTCGGCACTGCGTTACTTTAACGGACAATTGCGTGGTCGTGTGACACTGTACCCAAATAAAATTGATGTATTTTTTCCCCACAAATAGAGCTTTCATTTGGTGGAATTTGATCCCCTTTGCGATTTTTAATTTTTGCGCTATAAACAAAAAAAAGCGACAATTCTGAAATAAAAACAATATTTTTCATTTTCTGCTATATAATATTCCAAAAAAAAATCTAAATTTTTTAACATTTTAGGCCAATTTTCTGCTACATATTTTTGGTAAAAAATGAAAAAAAAAAAATCGCAATAAGCGTATTTTGATTGGTTTGCGCAAACGTTCTCGCATCTACAAACTATGGGAAAGATGTCATTTTTATTGGTTTTTTCTTTTACTATTAATGGCGGCAATCTGCGATTTTTAGCAGGATTGCGACGGACAGATCGGACCCCTGACATTTCTGACACTTTTGGGGGGGACCAGTGACTTTACTACAGTAATCAGTGCTAAAAATATGCACTGTTACTGTAATAATGACACAGGCAGGGAAGGGGTTAACACTATGGGTGATCAAGGGGTTAAATGTGAGCCTAGGGGAGTGATTCTAACTGTAAGGGGGCGGGCTTGTGACATGATCACAGAGACCTGTGATCCTACATAGCAGGATCATAGGCACTATGTGATCATTCCAGAGAGAACGGTCAGCTGTGTTTGCAACAGCTGCCTGTCCTCTCTCAGCAGGGAACGACTGCGGGTGCCAGGCAGCAAATCGGAGCCATCTGGCCCGTGCATCGCGGTCCCCGCCGCTGGAAGTGCACGCTTACCCCCTAGCTTCAGGCGCGCGACCAACGTATACCTACTTCGGTTCGCACAGGGGGGGCTGCCTGCCGCAGTGTAACTGCGGCGAACGGTCCTTAACCGGTTAAGCTATTTTTGGTTTCTCCGATAAGAGCTACAGTATTTTAAAAGTGGGACTTCAGCCATAAGGTCTTTGATGCTTCTCATTTATCCAGGTCATGGTATATATAGTAGTGGTTAGTTACATTCAGCTAGACTTGTTCAATAATAATGTAATATAACACAAAGGAACAAATAGCAAGTAAGTCAGCGCTCACTGACAGTGATGAAAATAAATTCTGATAAGTGTTACGATCAACGAAAGTAAATAAGGGGGGGTAGGGAAGGGGGATGCCTCACACAATATCACAGGCAGCTCCTTAGACAGGAAGTAGGGATCCCTCGGGGGAGACAGAAAACAGCAAAGCAGGGCACCAGGTGAATGGGAGTTTAAAAGCATTAACACTATAAAAAAAACTTACTTCAAGATGTCCGGTGGGCAGTGTACAGGGATAAAGTCGGTGGCAGCTGTCTTGAGCTTGATGTACAGTGGTCTTCCACCCGATTGTGACAGCTGCCTGTCTGCATGGCCACCCGCACTAACCTTGAACGCTGCCCACAGGACACCTTGAAGTGTTTTTAACCACCCGCGCTATAGCCAAAAGATGGCTACAACGCGAGCCTTAATATCCAGGGCGTCCATGTACGTCCTCCCAGAAACACGCTCCCAGCGGCGCATATTGGGGAAAATCTGTGTTGGCTGTGTCCTTTGGACACAGCCAATTACAGATCGTGGTAACTGGCCAACCACAGTGGCAATTTACCATGTGATCGGCGTGTCCAATGTGAGATGATCTCAAATGTAAACATATGAGATCATCTCTCATTGACAGCTCTCCATCACACAGAGACCGCGTGTGAGGAGGGAGAGAGATCTGTGATAATAACCATTTACTGAGCAAATATAGTGCCCACACAGTGCCAGTGTCAAAGTGCCTATCTGTGTGATCAGTCATCAGTGTCATAAGTGCCAGCAGTGTCACCATGTCATCAGTGCTATCAGTGTCACTGTCCCATAGTGTCATCAGTGTCACACAGTGACGCATATCAGTGCTGCCAGTGGCACAGTTCCATAAGTGCTATCTATGTCATATTGCCATCAGCGTCACACAGTGCCGCATATCAGTGCCGACTCATCAGTGGAACCCTTTTAGCACCCATCAGTGTAGCTAATTAGTGCTGCTTATCAGAGCACATCTGTGCCACCTTATCAGTGCAGGCTTATCAGCACCCATTTGTGCAGGCTCATCAGTGCACG
The DNA here is from genome assembly GCF_965119305.1 of Pelophylax lessonae. NCBI lineage: Eukaryota > Metazoa > Chordata > Amphibia > Anura > Ranidae > Pelophylax > Pelophylax lessonae. Next base: position 348,672,947 of record NC_138770.1, read on the forward strand.
CTTATCAGCACACATCTGTGTAGGTTCATAACCACAACAATGTCTAAACAATGATTTTCAGCTGAGGAGGCGTACAATATTCTTAATGTGGCCAACAAGAGCAACTGGGAGCTCTTTGCTTTGGATTCCAATTCAGCTTCTGACTCTGATGTAAATTACGCCAGTCCTAAGCAGTGGGACACTGACAGACTCAAAGGAAGATCGTCTGCCCACCAACAAAGGTGTTCTGGTGAGGAGGAGGCAGTCGCTTCCACCAGCACCGCAGTACCTGCGCAAGAAAGGCCAAGTACTAGTGGGGTGTCACCTCAGTCCCAAAGGGTTAGGACCCATGCCAGCCTTCCCTATGCCCTTTAGAACCCCTTGTCCCTTCCTCCTAATTTAGGAGAAGCTATCACCCCCCCCCCCCTTTCACTGCCCAGCCAGTAGTCCAGGTGAACGCTGAGTATTTTGCCCCAATAGATTTATTTAATTTAATTTTTACAGAGTTTACAGAGGACTTGCTATCATCAATTGTGGCCTAGTGCAACCTGTTACGTACAATTTATTTTTAGTAACCCAACGTCCTATTATTCCCATCCCTATGAGTGGAGAGACCCAACAGTGGGGGAGTTTAAGATTTTTTTTTTTGGGCCTCACATTCAATATGGGACTCGCTAAATAAAAATGAATTATGTTCGTATGGGTCAACCCACCCCATCCACCACATGCTGATCTACTCCGCAGTAATGCCCAGAACCAGATATTTAATGATAAGACCCACTGGATCTGGTAAGTTATTCAATTTACCCATACCACGGTGGAAATATTGATGTCACAAGGAATATCGGAAACCCACATTTGAGCACCCGCACTTTGAGCTTACTGGATAAGCACATTTGCCCAAGGACTTATATTATTTGAACTGTTTGGTCACTACAGTCACTTTATTTGAACTTGTTATATATATATTTATATTTTCTACAGACCATGTGCACTTTTAAGCCTTTTTCACTGTTTATTGTTTATTCGGCAATATCATTAATTGTACTATTATATACTGGGTCAGTCAGGATATTTATTGCACTCTGCTCAAAAGTAATCAGACTCTTAAGCTTAGCAAAGTGACAAAGTATTTCACACTGCACTATATTTTCTCACCACTAGGGGTACACTCAGCAAGCGCTGTAGTTAGTCTTACTAGTAAGGCTATTACGATCATTCATTAATTTACTCTATAGCTGATGCTGCAATATTCACTTTAATACAATTTACCGACTATTTAAAATTTATATTATTCATTGGATATACATACTCTCTGGCGCGGGGAATATACCTTGGTATATATATTTTATATCATCTATATGTAGATAACTTCTACACGCGTTTGCCCCTGTTGCGCAACCTTCACAGAAAGAAGACTCCAGCATGTGGCATCGTCAGAAAGAAAAGGAAGGGCTTTCCTCAAAGGCTCATCTACTATGAAGCTAAGGAGAGGGGAGTCGGCGAGTCTGCCAAACGAGGAAATTCTGACTGTGAAATGGAGGGACAGAAGGGAGGTCTACAGGCTGTCTTCAATCCACAATAACACCTACGGGGAAATCCCCAGAAGGAATGGCCCAAACCAAAAGCCAACATGTGTCCATGAATACAATTTTTGTTCATGGGGGGGGAGTGGACTTTAACGACCAAATGCTCTATCTTGCCACAAGACGAACATACCATTGGTATAAAAAAAAAGTCTAATTTTTTATTTTTTTATTTGGCCATATACAACTCCTATATAATCTACTGCAAATCCACTGAAAGCCCCCCACCCTTCCTTGGCTACCAGGAAGAAATCAACTAACATGCCAAAAACGGCAGAAAAAATTTAGGATGTGTACCGGAGGAGTTAGAAGAGACACCTCTTCTTATTGTCCCCAGTGTCCTTCCCAATCAGGCCTCTGCATAGGTGATTGTTTCTGCTGTTTCCATACTTCTCTAAATTATTAGTGAAGTATGGTAAACTTAATCCTCAATTCCTGCCATTTACCTTCACACCCCGTATGCTGCTGCATGCTCCTGAAATGACCCTGGCCTGTTATTCAACCACGCTTCTGCCTACTGCTTCTGTACATATCTCTGCCTGCTCTGGCACTGACCTTGGTCTGTTTGACCATGTTTTTTGCCTGCCTCTTGGACTACTCTTGTACCCTGCTACTGGAGTAGTGGGATTCATAACACAGGGGTCTCACATGTGAGGGTCTCCGAAATGGTTTTCTGGATGAAAACATTATTTTGATTTTTCGTTCCCACATTAGGGTGTTCAGACCGGAGACTTCAACGAGATGTGGGTTGTAGAAGCCTCTACCACTGTCTCCATTCTGTCCTGACTAAGACCCTACTTCTGCCTGCAGGATTTACTGCTATCATGCCTCTGCCTGATGCTTGAACTGACCACATCTCTGCCTGCTACCTGTACTATGGACCATTTTCCTGCCTACTACCAGGACCAATATTTTGGCACTGCTGAGAAAATCTCTGCCTGCACTGACCATGGACAGTATCCCTACCTGTTGCCTGGAGAATTGTGTTTGCTGACCAAGTCCCTGTCTGCTGCCTAGACCAGTGCTCTCCCCTTGTGGACAACTGGGCTACTAAAACCACAGGAAATCTTTTGTTTACCCTTTGCTCAGCAGAATGTATTTTGGGGTGTAATTCTTGGTATGTGCATGCTATGTGTCCCTAGAACACCTGACTGTGTTCCTTAAATGTTGGACCTCTGTATGTGAGCAGACTGTGTAAAAGTCTAACATGTGGTATCGCCATACTCAGAAGTAGCAGAATGCATTTTGGGGTGTCATTTTGCTATGTACATGCAGTATGTTGGAAATATCTTTTAAAATTGATAACTTTGTGTAAAAAAAAAAAAAAGTATTTTCATTTTCTTTCCAAAAACTTATGGAAAACAAAAAGACACATTATGCCTCAAAGATATTACATTTGGGTGTTTCCCTTGTCCTGGTGCTCCAGGGCCTTCAAAAGAGTAATAGGTAGTCAACAAGTTAGATGTGTAGTTTATGCTCCTAGAACACTTGATGGTGCTCCCTGCATGTTAGGCCTCTCTAGGTGTCTAGGCTGTGCAAAAGTACCACACATGTGGTATCGCCATACTTAGTAAGGCATAGCAGAATGTGTTTTGGGGTGTAGTTGCAAGTATGCATATGCAATGTAAGAGGAACAACCTGTTAATGACAATTTTGTGAGGGAGAAAACAAATCTTCATTGTGCAAAGAATTTTGGGGGGGAAAAAAATGACAACCTCAAAAAACTCACCATGCCTCTTACTAATAAATACCTTGGAATGTCTACTTTACTAAAATGTGTAATTTGGGGTATTTGTACTTTCCTGGCTTCTTAGTGTCTCAAGAAATGGGATAGGCTGTCAGTACATCAGATGTGATAAATTTTCAATGATTAGCACCATAGCTTGTAGACTCTCCTTCAAAGAGACCGAATAATATACACTTATGTGGGTTATTTTTACCAAAGATATGTAGCACTTATGAAGAAAAATTACTAATTTGCAAAATGTTCTAACCGAAACTAAGAATTTTTTTTTTAAATGTATTTATTTTATTTTTTTTTAAATGTATAATGCAAAAAAATAAAAAACCCAGTGGTGATTAAATACCACCAAAAGAAATATCTATTTATATGAAAAAAGGACAAAAAAATTATATGAGTTCCGTGTTGCATGACTAAGTAATTGTCATTCAAAGTGTGAGAGCACTGAAAGCCGAAATTTGGGCTGGACAGGAAGGGGGTTTAAGTGCCCAGTAGGCAAGTGGTTAATAGTGTTACTGCTTTTAAACTCCCATTCACCTGGCACCCTCCTTTGCTGTTTTTTGTTCTGTAATACTGATGCTAATTCTCCTAAAAGCAACTAAAATGCTACTAGAAGCTGGCACAAAAATGCTATTATCAGCATTTTCCATCCAGCATTTTCTTCTAGCTTTTTTTGAGCTTATGAAAAACACTAGTGTGCATGGAGCCTCAAGTAGAACTTAAGTTAACACTTTCTTTTTTCATTTTGGACACAGAAAGGGTGGGTTATAGAACTCCTGTAAGGTTTATTTTTGCTATCTGTGTCCCATTGGGGAGATTTCCCTTCACTTCCTGTCCCACAGCCAAACAGCGAGAGAAAATCTCTCTCAAGTGAGGTAATCCCTTTTTGTCACCAGAACTAGTGTCCCTATTGGAAGATATTCCTGTTCAGGAGACAACATAAAATCTGGAGTTATCTTTTACTTTCACATTTGATGATAACAGTAAGCAGGACAGAGGGTGAATATACCTAATGGGAGCACAGACAGCAATAAAAAGCCTGGCAAATGATTTGATCCCTTTCCACACTATGAGAAAAAAAAATGGATTTGACTTACCGTAAAATCCTTTTCTCTTAAGTTCATTGACACACGCAGCTCCATATCTTCTTGACCATTGGGTTATACTGCCACTACTGCAGTAGGACACTAGGCAGGATATGGGGCAGTCCCTGCAGGCATACACCCACTCACTTTGCTATAGCTCTCAGTTTTGTTGCAAGCAGTGTTTAGAAGAAAAAAAACCCCATCCCACTCATAGAGGGGCAGGTGCTGCGTCTGTCAATTAATTTTAAAAGAAAAAGGATTTTACGGTAAGCCAAAAATCCAGTTTTCTCTATCGTTCATTGACAGATGCAGCTCCATATCTTCTTGACCATTGGGACGTCCCAAAGCAGTATTTGCATGAGGGGTGGGAAAAAACGCAAAAAAGAACGTAATTCCCCAAGGCTAAACTTAGCCAACCAGGTAACATTGGGCTCCACTAGGAACAACTTGAGCTCACACAGAAAAAACATACACCCTCAAAGAGAAAAAAAAAATCTCTTTTAAACAGCAGCCTGCAAAACCTTATGGCCAAAAGAGGAATCCGAAGATGCCAACACATCTACTTTGTAGAATTTTGTGAACGTGTGCACTGACAACCAAGTTTTCGCCTTGCAAACTTGCAGCACTAACGCCTGATGGCGAAAAGCTCAGGAAGCATTCAGTGCCCTAGTAGAATGCGCCTTCGCAGGGAAAGGAGGAATCTGACCCTTCAGCGAATAAGCCTGAACTACCATCTGTCTGATCTATCTGGATATGGTCGCAGCAGACGCATTCAATCCTTTACGAGATCCTTTGGTAAGGACAAAATAGAGCATCTGATTTTCTGAACGACTCAGTAGCCGCCAGGTAAACTCTAATTGCCCGCACCACATCCAAAGAATGTAATGCCATTTCCTTGGAATGCTTGGGCTTAGGACAAAGCAAAGGCAGCTCAATGTCTTCATTCAAATAAAAATCAGAAACCACCTTAAGAAACGACTGATTAGGTCGAAGTACCACTTTATCTCTGTAGACCACCAGATAAGGTGAGCGGGAGGACAACGCCACCAATTCAGATACTCTGCGGGCAGAAGTAAAAGCCACCAAAAAGGCAACCTTCTGAGACAAGGCAAGCAGAGGAATCTCCCTAATGTCCTCAAAGGGAGGTTTCTGAAGAACTGTTAATACCAAATTCAGATTCCCATGGAGGTAGCCGGGATCGCCTCGGGGGGGAGCCATATGGCAAAACCCCTGAATAAAAGTGCGAATCAGGGCATGCGCAGCCAGAGCCGACACTTGGCCTTTGATAGTGACCAAAGCCAACCGCTGTTCAACACCTTTTTGAAGAAAAGTCAAAACTCTAGCCACCGAGAACAAGAGAGGGTGCACCTTCAAATGATTCACACCATAAAATATATGGTTTTCACGTACGATGATAGATCTTCCTGGAAGTAGACTTCCTGGCCTTCAGTAGTGTAGGAATCACTGAATCAGAAAGACCTCTATCCTTCCATACCTGGCTTTCAACAGCCACACCATTAAAGTCAGCAACTGTAAAGAAGTATAGAAGATCCGTCCTTGAGACAGATCTTCCCTGAGAGGAAGTCTCCAGGGAGCATTAGCGACCAACCTTATCAGGCCTGTGTAGGAAGACCGGTGAGGCCAGTCTGGGGCCACCAGAAAGACCGGAACCCCTTCCACTTCTATCCTGCGAAGAAGCTTCGGCAGAAGTTTTAGCGGAGGAAATGCATAAATCAGCAGATACTGACTCCAAGGAGCCACCAGTGTGTCTGTGGCGTCGGCCAGAGGATTCAGAGACCTGGCTATGAACCTCTGAACCTTCTTGTTGAGTCGAGAAGCAACAAGGTCGACGTCGGGTGTCCCCCACTGGACACACAGGAGATGAAATGCCTCCGGGTGTAGGGACCACTCCCCCTGATCCAACACCTGACGACTCCGCCTGCCAGTTCTCCACACCTGGGATGTGCACAGCTGAGAGGGCTGGAACAAAAACTTTTCCGCCCAATCCACCATCTCCGCCACCTCCCGGGCTGCCAAGACACTCTTGGTGCCCCCATGGTGATTGATGTAAGCCAAAGCCGTGTCACTGTCCCATGATGATTAATGTAAGCCACGGCCGTGGCATTGTCCGATTGAATCTGAACTGGACAATCTTGCAGACGATTTGTCCAGTGGCTCAGGCAAAGCATTATCACCCTGAGCTCCAAAATATTTTAATCGGAAGTTTGGACTATTCCACTGTCCAGGACCCCTGGGCGCAGAACTTCCCCAGCACTCCTCCCCAGCCTGACAGGCTGGCGTCCGTGGTTACCACCGTCCAATACAACAGAAGGAAGGACTTGCCCTGGCGTAGTGCTAACGAGTGAAGCCACCGTAGTAGAGCAGTCTTTATGTTGTGACTCAACTGAATCGAAGCTCCCTAGGACTTCGGATCTTTGTTCCATTTGACGAGAATCTCCCTTTGTAAGGATCTCGTGTGGAACTGAGCAAACGGGACTGCCTCAAAGGTTGATACCATCAGACCCAAGGCCCGCATGCAAGTCCGCAGAGAGGACAGTTTGCTTGGCAAAAGCAAACGGATCGCCCCCTGCAACTTGTGCAGCTTGTCCAGAGGAAGAAAGACCCTCGCCAAAGCGGAATCCAGAGTCAGGCCCAGATAATCCAGTCTTAATGAAGGTATCAGGGCAGATTATTTTAAATTGATGTTCCAACAGAACTCTTGCAGAGTCTGAACAGTGATCGTCAAGTCGCCCAACAGGGCTGAATGAGAGTCCGCACTCAATAGGAGATCGTCCAGGTATCCCAGTACCGAAATCCCCCGTGGGCGCAGTAATGCCAACACCGGAGCCAGCACCTTGGTAAAGATCCTGGGGGCAGAGGCGAGACCAAAGGGTAACACTACAAAATGGTAATGCTCCTCTCCTACAGTGAAGATAGGGATGTGTAGATATGCATCCTTGATAATCTATAGAGGCCAAAAAGTCTCCTTGGTGTAGACACGCCACTACCATTCGAATGGATTCCATTCAAAACTTCTGTACCCACACAAAGTGGTTCAGAGCCTTGCGGTCCAGAATCGGACGTACTTTGCATTCTTTCCTGGGCACAGTAAACAGGTTTGAATAGAATTCCTGAAAGCGTTCCTGAGAGGGAACCGTCACAATCACCCCTTGCTCCTGTGTGCTCAAAAATAAGGGCCCCATCTATTAGGCGGTGACTTGCCCTTAGCGGATTCCAACAAAGACCCAAATAGGCGGTCCCCCTTAAAAGGGAGATCTGTAGAGCCTGTTTAGAAGCCTGATCCACAGACCAGTTTTTTTAGCCACACCAGGTGTGGTTATTATTGCGTTTAGAACAACGCCACTGACGTGCGACAATTTTGTCACAGTAGGCAGGAAAATGGAGTACCTTTGCCGCCTTTGGGGGATCTGCGGGAAACCCGAGGGAACCTTCGCCCCCCGTGTTAAAATTTTCTGCACCATTATAATCAGTGCATCCACCAGCGCCCTTGCATGCGCATGTGCAGTAAAAAAGGAATCATCCTCACTGCAGAGCACCCGAAGTGCGTGGACACAGACTCAATAAAGTCGCTATATGCGAAGCTCACCCTGAGAGCATAACAAGCAGGAGAGATTGTCGACGCAGTCCCTCAAGGAGATGCCAGCTAAAGACCATAAATGACATAAGAGGACATAGCCCCCTATAAAGGGGAAGAGTGGGCCAGCAGTGACGCAGACGCGCAGGCAGAGTACCCCCACACAACAATGTCCCCATGGCTCCAGGCAGTCCATATGTCCACCCCCCCGAGAAGGGGAGGGAAGGGTGGATACCCATCTGCTGCTCCATCACCCTGGTCAGCAGCTCAAACCGCCTGGTCACCAGCTCGGTCAGCTAGCCTCGAGTAGGCCAGAAAGCCGCTGCCTAAATTTGGGGCCCAATCCGGTCGTGGATCCGCCGTCAGCTCTATCAGCTTGATCAGCAGCTCAGACAGCCTGACATGGTACTTGCACAGCTTGACATCGTACTGGGACAGCCGCGTGTAGGCCACAAGACGCGGCCTCAATTTTCAACCCAATCCGGCTGCGTGAGGCGATCCTACCTAACCCTGGGGAGGGGGGCATGGGGGTAGATTGAGGCCAAAAGACCACTGTGACTGTTAGAGGGGCTGGAGGAATGGAAGAAAACCCGGGGGTCCGATCATCCCAAGGAGGGGCCCATGTCCATCCCGAGACCGCAAGAGCTATGGGGGACACTACTCACTATACCAACGACATCGGGTGGGCGCCATTCCGGACAGACTAACCTCTTCACTCGAGACGGGAGTGCTGACTGCCAAGGGGTAGGCTGTGACTCAGGCCAAACCAGGCCGCGTGCGTCCCGGCGAGATGTTTCACTCGTGGACCAGCCCCGTCCATTGGGGCTCTTCTGTAGCAAGGCCTAGCGCTGGGCTATAACCTGCACACGCTCGCTGGCCGGGCTTGGGGGCCTTAAGGATCTAGCATATCCAGTCCAAAACGGAGGTCGGCTGTTGATTGCAGTTCTCTCAGGAACATAACTAGCTAAAAAATTTAATTTTTAACAAAGGTTCCCTTTAAAATAAAGACAAGCTAAGACCAAAGTCCCAGCTGGGAACTAGGTCCTACTCCTAAACTAGGCAGAAACAAACTGAGGGCTATAACAGAGTGAGCGGGTGTATGCCTGCAGGGACTACCCCATAGGTGTGGTAAAGCTTTTTACTGCCTAGTGTCCTACTCCTGTAGGGGGCAGCGTAACCCAATGGTCAATAAGATTGAGCTGCGTCTGTCAATGAACAATAGAGAAAAAAAGTTTTGCCTTTAGTTAAATTTTAAAGCTGAACTCCAGGAATTCAGCCACTTCGTAAAATGTGCTGGTATACGATGACTTAAGTCGAAAGAGGTGCATGTCACCTACAAAGCTCAGGGAATGCAGCTATCACTATACTCCTGGAGCTCTGACAGGAGAGACACTGTTTTCATCAGAGGATCCAGTGTCACAATGACTGCAGCATAGCATAAGCTATTTTCCGGGCGCTCATAAAAAAATATATAAGCTGTAAATGAAAGAAATACATTGATGAGGCAACATGCATCTTATTGGACTTAACCCCTACTAATCCAACACATTTTACAAAGTAGCTAAATTCCTGGAGTTTAGCTTTATTAAGGGTCTCAAACCTACCCCAACATGTATAGCCACATGGGTAATCCAACCACCTTGGAATGTGTCAAGGCAGATGTTGACTGTTGAAAAACATAAAGGGAGGTATGAAATTACCCTGTTCTATTTCCATAATTCAGTCACAGTGGTGCTAGAAAGTCTGGGACAGGTGTTATTTATTTCAATTACTTGGTCAGTTTGAAAGGTTGCCAAATCTTTAGGGAAGAGATATTGAGGCTGGATTCACACTAGTGCGAACTGGATGCAGGTCTCCCCGGATCCAATTCGCATGTCAGAAGACTGTGACCAGCTCTCAAAAGATCTGGTTCACACAGCTCCGGGATGGCTGCGGAGTAGTTAGCAGAAGGGTCCTATGAGTCTTCTGGGACAGGGACGCACCGGAACCCCCACCAACAACCTTACGTGTGTGGTCTTCCAATGGGATATCGCCAATCGGCTGTCTAAAGAAAATAGAGCACTAGGTTCAGATCCCAAGGTGACACAGGGGGCCTAATTGGGGAATTTATATGAGCAACTCCATGAAGAAAACTCTTTATTAAAGGACTGTGAAATAAAGTTTCTGGAAGAGAATGGGTACTTGGGGCCAGGCACTGGTCAAGAGCAGACTGCAGAAAGGCAAAATGCATGAACAGTGTATTTCCTGGGACTGTGCTACCAGTCCTTGGACCAGGCAAAGCAATGGTAGAGAATAGGTTCTGCAGGAGATAGATTTTCTCTTAACGAGTAAGGTGGTGATAAGAGTCAAATATCCCTATCCTTCAGGGCCTGGGTTTCAACAGCTATGCCCTTAAAGCCAGCAACTGAGAAGCAGGGTGAAACAGGGAGCCTTGCACCAGCAAGTCAGGTCTGTTTGAAACAGACCAAGGCTTGTTCTTCAGGAGTCTGAGTATGTCTGTATACCACGTTCTTCTATGCCAATTTGGTGCAATAAGAATTACTAGCACCCTTTCTACCTCTATCTTGAACAGCAGTCAAGGGAGAATCTATATCAGAGGTTCAGTATTTATGAGCCTGAATGCAATCCAGGGAATAACAAGGGCATGTACCTCAAAAGACCAGAGGGTCCCTTTTTCTGGCTCCAAATCTGTTTGTATTGTTGTTGAACATGGAAGACTGAATGTCCACATCTGGTTTCCCCCACCTTTGACAGAGATCCCGGAAGATCTAAGGGTGCAGAGACCACTCCCCCTAGGTCTATGCAATAACAGCTCAGGAAATCTGACTGGGAATTGTCCACACCAGGAAACTGGACAATTCAGAGTGCTGGAATATACATTTTCGCTCAGGGAAGTATGTGTCTCTTGGGAAAGCTCGACTTCTGGTTCACCCGGTGATGGTTTACATAGGCTACTGCTGTGGAATTGTCCGACTGCACCCTGATAGGTAACCTTGCAGAAGGGGAAGTGTTGGCTCCTCTGAGGACCTCCGTTAGTAAGCTGTAGGGTGCACATTTGGGACCTTGAAGAAGTTTTTTTTTTCTGGAGGAAGGAAAAATTATGTCTGACCTGTGTCCAGGATTAGACCAAGGCACTCCAGATCATGTGAGGGCTGGATGGCAGACTTTGTAAAAAGGATTAACCAGAGACTTGAAGAAAATTAATCATCTTTTCCATGTTAGCAGACAAGGTTGTGGCTGAGGAGTGTTTCAGCAGAGGTTTGTCCAAGTATCCTGTGACATTAATGCCCTTGGTCCACAGCAGAGCAATAAGAGGGGTAAGCAACTTATGAATAATTGAGGTGCAGTGGAGAGCCTAAAGGGTGGTTACAAATTGGAAGCATTGGTCTCCCATGGCAAAAGGTGGAAAGCATTGATCTGAGGAAAGTTTGGGGTGTATAGATGAGCATTTTTTAAGTCTAGTGATATCAGAACTCCCTTTGTCTGAGAAAAGCAATGACAGATCTTGCCGATTCTATATCGAATTTTGGTACAAAAACAAATGTGTGTAGAGATTGAAAGTCCAACATGGAGCAGATACCTCCATTGGTTTGGGGACTGTGAATAGTTTAAAAGAAAAACCTTGGAATCTTTCCGCTAACAAACTGGTACTAGTAAATTCTTGTGACTAAAGTTGGCACAATGTGCCCAATAAATCTGCAGATTGGAGGGCAGAAAGCAAGGAAGGGCCAGTAATAGAAAATCTCTTTTGTATCCCCTGCTATGTCATATTAGGCCAATATGCCAATAGCTGTCCCATCACTGTGAGAAATGTGGAAGCCCCCTCTTTGTGAGGCTTCTGGGAAGGCTTGGTACTAAGTCTTTGTTTTGAGATTGATGTCTGAGTAGAGCAAAATAACCCCTTTCGCTGAGTATAGAGGGAGTAGATTTGGGCTTTTTCTTGTAAAGTATGCACACCTTGCCCCCAATGACTTCCTAGAAAAAGTTATTAAAGAGTTCACTGTCAAAAAGCAGGCATGTAAGGTGCCTCTTACAAGCAGATTCAGTATATCAAGCTTTTAACCATAAAGCCTACACATATTCTAGAGACTTGATGAAGTAAATTCTCTAGATGCCTGGTCCCATGTGGCCCGCAGGTTGTTGGGCACCAGTTTGACAGTAGGGTGCCAGGCTCTGGAATGTTCTGTGTTCAGCACCTGACACCAAAAGGAAAACTATACTGCAGGTGGTTATCTCCACTCACAGTACAATTAAAATAACAGGCCTAAAGAGAGAACAGCGTGTGAGCCTGTGATCAGGCAAGTGATCACTAATGGGGTGGGCTAGGGTAGGGGGCCGGAATTGGGGGAAGGCATTTTACTGCTATAAAAGGGAAGGAAAAGGAGGTAAATGGCGCTGCCTGGAAATCAATATGTAATAAATATGACAATAGAATAAATAAATAAGGTGCAATAGTGCAAAACTAAGGGATGAATACCCTAAAAGTGACTCAGTAATAAATATGGTGATTGTGGTTGTCTGGGGAGAAGCAACTGCCCAGAGAGGTGTGCAAACAGAAAAGAATATATAATCTCAATCTTGTAGTGCACTGTGTAATATAAAATTTAGTGTTCCTATAATAGTCTAGTGTCAGAAAAATTAATGATGATAAAATAGTGCAACACAGGTGGTAAAGAAACACATT